>NC_143017.1:22424530-22747030 GCF_055824585.1 Amblyomma mixtum
AACAATGCATGTAAACTCCAGTTACATAACAAATCAAACGAAGTACACATTCATTTACTTAAATGAAGCAGGCAAGAACATGGACGCCATGGACGTGCAAAATGAATAAAAAATACATCAAACAGGATAGCTGCAGGAAAGCATTTCACACAACAATAATTTGTAAAAAAAAGATGTAGTCAAAAGCTACGCACTACTATGAGAACGTTGTACACGTTTGCATGAAAACTCTGCAGTTTCTCTTAACCAAGTAGGCGACATGCAGAATATATGAGTGGAACGACATGATATTGCATATTAATAACAAAGAGTGTCATTCGACGAGTTTGCTGAAATGTCTGAAGGCAGTCGATTCCGCAGGGGGAAAGTTTTGAAAAAAAAAATGTAGCTGTAAGCGGTTGCTTTACATTTTAGTTTTGGTCTAGCCCAGCGGACACGTAATATTGCTTGAAAATGTGCTTCACGCTGAATGCCGATGCAAGAATTGGATATGTTCTCGAACAATTTGATCCGAATATTTTCTCCGCAAGGGTCTAGCGGTTTGTAATTTAGTGAAATTTTGCTAGTATGGCACCAGAAATTCTACCTTCGACTGGGATCCCTAAAACACAGTGAGCCATTAAGAACTAAACATTTCCTAGTTTTTCTTTACCGCTTTTGCTAGCGGCATCCCACACTGTGCATTCGTAGTAAAAAACAGATCGTACTTTAGATCTGTAAGAGAATTCACTGGTACTTGGGGTCGAAGACCCTTTTCCCGAGCATATCACCCCAGCAAATCCATGCACCAGGCCAAGGGAAATCTTGTGCCCATTAGAAAATAGGTGGGCACCCCGGGGCACTGTGCACGACGACTAGCTTTTCACACGAAATTTCAGAAATACACCGCAAACCTGCCGTTTTGCTTGAAATGAAAGTGAAGGGAGATGCTGCGGAAGAATTAAATCAAAGACACTATCACAAGCGTCAAACAGGCAATGCAAGAAATGGCCACAAAATATCCTCAGTTAATTATTCAGACCTAGCAGCAAAACGCAGACATCACAGGCCTTTGTAAGCGCTGGAAAAACTAGAGGTGAAGATAATTGAGCAAGAAATTGACGAGTTTCGGAAACAGTTGAATCACCTCGATCAGTACGACGGCTTAATTTAAATGCACACGGTCTGTCCCAACATGACCTGCCACAAAATTGCGCAGATGAGCTGGAGCTTCCATGCCTTTCTGGGCAAGACATTGAAGCCACCCACAGCTTTCCATTGAAGCCCAGAGCTGACGCAGCAGAAGTTGGAACTAAGAAAGCTGAAGCAGAAAAGCCTGCAAATTTGCCGATCGTAATGGCTCGCTTTATATCCCTTGCAACAAAAGATGCACGGCTCGAGAAAAAGGCTGAACTGAAAGAATCGCAGAAAAAGATTCATTTAATGAAAACGTCATTGCGCAAAACAAATAGCTTTTCTGGCATATGAAGGCACGAGCGGATGAAAAAGATTAAATGAGTGCTTGGAACAAAACGGTGAAATGTTCGTACGCCGTGTTCCTTGGTCTCGAGTTAGCAGAGTTGTCAGCAAGGATGATCTCGATAAAATAAGAGAGGCAGTCGGAAGTTTTACTTATTTGCTTACTTATCGCTTAAAATGACAATACATTTCAAAGCAGCTACTACGATAAGCGTTCCTTTAACCAGAGCGGAGCGTTACGTCGGAACAACCAGGTGTCTTTGTTCCATTTGAATGCGCAAAGTTTAAAAAGTAAGTACAACTCCGTTTGCATGCTTCTAGTCAAGTTAAATTTTTTGACGTTGAATTTTTTCGACGAATTTTTTTGCGAGTATTTCATGTTTTAGCTTTCTCTGAAACTTAATTTCGAGATGTCTCCGATGCAGTGTACTTCTCAGGGTCCATGTGCTTCTCACTTTCCACGAAAATAATGGGGAGGCCGAGGTGTAGACTTTTATGTTAAGTGTGATATATGCTACGATGTAATTCCTGATTTCTCTGTTATAGATAAATATTAGAAATCTTCATGATTGAATGTGCAAACATTATATCTGAAGTTACTTACAAGCCGCCTACTGGAGCTATATCTATGTTGCTAAACTGCATTGAATGCTTGCTAGATTATTGTTCTCGGATTGGCAAGTCTTTCATTGTCGCTTATGATTCTAATATTAATGTTCTTTCTTTCGAACGCACCACGCAAGCGTTTTTGGGTGTTATTTTTTTCTTTGGCTACGAAAATTTCATCAATGCTCCGTCTAAGGTGAAAAATTCACCTGAAAGCCTGCTTGATTTTTCGTTCATAAAACAAAAGGCTGGTTTAGAACCGGGTCTTGATATATCAAGTAAGTTTCGTTTAGTTAAGTTTAGTTTGTCGGGGTTTAACGCCCCAAAGCAACTCTGGCTTTGAGGGATGCCATAGTGAAGGGCTCCGGAAATATCGACCAAGTGGGGTTCTTTAACGTGCACTGACATCGCACAGTACATGGGCCTCTAGAATTTCGCCTGCATCGAAATTCAGCCGCCGCAGCTAGGAGCGTCTTTCGGGTCAGCAGCCGAGCGCCGTAACCACTAAGTGTTCATTTGGCTATTTTCGGTCTTTTTACATCTGAAGCAACAATACGCCGAGTACGCTTACAGCATACAGCAATATATAAGGGCACCATTGCTGATTCTGAAGCATTAGTAAGGAAAACGGACTTGCCCGAGATATACAATTTGAAGGATCCTGTTAAGGCGCTCAACTGTTTCGCTGCTATAATGAAAAATATTTATTGCAAAGTTTTTCCTTTAAGGGACGCTAAGCGAAGTAAGAAATGCTAGAAACCACAGGATGGCAACGCACTTTTCAAAGGAATCAAGGAAAGAGATAGACCTTTCACTGTTTTTATAAAGACAAAGCAACCAGAGTACTTAACCAAATTTTAAAAAGATGAAGCAGTTAAGTCGTGATATGAAGTTATCACGCGGAAGTTATTGTTAGTGTAAGTTTACTCATATTCTTAATGATCTTAAAAACTTTCCAAAACATTAAATGAACTCCTGCAAAATGAACAAAGTTCTGCTTCTGAGGTAATTGATATAGGCTTATCGTACGCAGGAGCTTCGCTCACGGATATGTTCAATCAGCATCCCTTGAGTAGCGGAGCACCACACGTTCAGATACTTGCCGCCCTATTTACAAGTAATATATCTCTTGTAGAATGAGCAAGTCTCAATTAAGGAGAAAGCCTTTAGGGCCTCATACTGTCATTAGCAAACGCGTCGGCAGCCGTGTCGGCAGATTTGTCCGCCTTTCGGCGTCACTGCTTAAAAAGAAACTGCGCCAAGAGTGGAATCGAACCAGGGCCTTTGGCATTTGAAGCGGAGACGCTACCACTCCGCCACGAAGGCTCGGGCTTGAATAAAGGCGCATCTAGCGAATGCATGGGTTTCATAAATAAAATAGAAGGAATACAGTGAAGAAAAAGAAAAACAAAACTATAAAATTAGAAAATAAACAAATATAAACACAAAATAAAAATAAGATATGAAAATAAAAATAAATAAAGGAGCAAGAATAAAAATATGAAAAATAAAAAGCAAATAAAAACAAACAGCGCGCCAGGAAACGCTTTCCCCTTGCAGCACTTTAGAGAGTCAAAGTGCGCCCTGAATTTTTCTCGAACCTGCAGATCAGGCCGAAATAGTTAACTTATTGTTGAAGGTGAAGAATTCATCAGCTCGCGGCGTTGATGGTGTAATAAAAACAGTCGTCTTGCACATTGGTAAACCTCCTTCACATATGTGCAACCTGATACTGTCTAGCAGTGTTTTTTCCGATGAATTGAAAGTGGCAATGGTGTGGGGAATTTCTAAAAGGGGCGACAGAAATGACACTAAAATCTACATGCCAATTTCAGGGCTACCAATTTTTCCGAAATTCTTTGAACAGGTGATTAAGGAACGTATTACGAAGTTTCGCACTGAAAAAAATTTAAAATGAGAAATCAATACAATTCTCCAAAACACTTATCACCGGAAACAGCGCTGTTACATATTAACGAAAAATTAATAGGCGATTTGAGAACAAGCTATATAAAACTAGAATATTGCTCATCCTAAGAAAGGCATTTGACAGGGTTAAACATGATATCTTGTTACAGAAGATAAATAAGTATGATATTGCCACCGTACGAACCATTCAGTGGCGCCGTACCGCGGCCGAACTGTTTAAGCTGGGATTTGCCAAGCCTTGGGCACTCGAGGTGCTCGAGGAACGTCGTCTTCCTCGCTCGAGCTTCCTGCTGGCTGGCACGCCCACCTCGTCTACTTAGAACCTGGTCTCTTTCTTCAACCGTGTGTCGGTGACATATTTGGTGGAGCCGGCTGGGTAACGTCCCATGTACACTGACTCCGAAGACGCCTTTGAAGCCAGTTCCCAGGGCGTAGACACAACCCCCGTGCACAAAGCGAGCCGCCGCCTGCTAGGCCTACAGCCAGAGTTTAGCGGCCTGACAAAACCGTCAAGGAAGATGACAACAACCACAACAACCACTGGTAGCCAGACCACTCAACGTTTTGGAGCTGACGCTCCGTTCGTGCTCCACGCGCCCCGGTCACCGCCGACGTTCCACGGAGACAGGTTTGAAGACGTTGAAGATTGGCTGGCCAGTTTCGACCGTGTGGCAGCCTTCAACCAGTGGGACGGTGAGCGCAAGTTGAGGAATGTCTACTTCGCGCTAGAGGACTCGGCAAAGATCTGGTTCGAGAACCACGAGACCTCTTTTGCTACCTGGGAGGTTTTTCGGCGTGAGTTGCTGGCGACATTCGGCAACAGTGAAAGAAAAGAGAAGGCGGAAGTCGCTCTGCACTCCAGGTCGCAGCAGCCAAATGAGAGCGTCACCATGTTCGTTGAGGACATGATGCGTCTCTTCAATCGAGCCGACCCTGCTATGCCCGAGGCCAAGAAAGTGCGCCACCTAATGCGCGGCGTAAAGGAGCAGCTCTTTGCCGGACTGGTCCGTGACCCGCCAAGAACAGTGGCTGACTTCACAAGGGAGGCAACGGGTATCGAGCGCTCTCTGCAGGAGCGAGGCGCGCACTACGGACGTCAGGCTACCGTAGCAGCCGCTTCCAAGTACACGCCTACGTCGCTGCCCGCCGATGAGCTTCGGGAGCTTGTTAGAAGCCTCGTTCGCGAGGAACTGGCGAAACTTCGCCTTGAAGTTCCACAGGCCAGTGTCGCTGCCGTAACGGACGTGGTCCGTGACGAAATCCGACGAGCTGTGCAGCCGCCTCCCGCTCCACACCCGGCGCCGCCCTCCGTTATGACGTACAGCGAAGCACTACGAAGTCCTAGGCCAGCGATGCAAGCCTTTTCCCCCGTCGTTCCCGTGCCAGTACCATCCCTGCCAGTACCTGCCATGCCAGTACCACCCGTGCCGCAGGAGTACAGGCCCCCCATGAGCAAAGCGCACGTGTGGCGTACGCCAAACAATCGGCCGCTCTGTTACCACTGCGGGGAGCCCGGCCACATCCTCCGTCACTGCCCCTACCGCAGGATGGGCTTAAGGGGGTTTTCACCTGATGCACCTCGACCACGCTACGGTGAAAGACCACGGGATATCGAGATGTACCTGGCTGATAACGTGCAGTCCTCGACCCCGCAGCGACGCCAGTCCCGATCGCCATCCCCAAGGCGGTTCTCTTCGCCCGGCCGCCCGTCGTCCTCTGGTCAGTTCAGAGGCGCGTCCCCACATCGGGAAAACTGAAGACGGCGTCCTCCGGGGGTAGGGCCGCCGCTACTGGAACGTGTCAAGAGCCTCCACCCGAACATTCGCCGCGACGCTCCGATCAACGACGACGTGACCCGACGACATCAACGACGCGCTGTGACCGACTGGTTTCCGCCGAAATTCCGGTATCCGCCGACAACCATGACGTTACCGCACTCGTGGATACCGGCGCCGATTTTTCTGTAATGAGCAGTCGGTTAGCCACAGCCCTGAGGAAGGTTCTAACTCCTTGGTCCGGGCCGCAGATCCGGACAGCTGGTGGCCACGTCGTAACTCCGATTGGTGTCTGCACTTCGCGAATCCAGATCCGCGGTGTTACTTTCCCTGGTTGCTTTGCTGTGTTACCCGAATGCTCCAAGGACCTCATACTCGGTTTGGATTTCCTTCAGGAGTACGGTGCCGTCATCAATCTTCAGGAGCTAATCGTGTCGTTTTCCACCCAAGGCCCTGTCGACAACGATACCGAGCCACGCAGGGCTAAGCTATGCGTCTGTGACGACCAGGTACTAATCCCGTCAAGAGCCAGCATGTTTGTTACCGTAGAGTGCGATAACAGCCCCAGCACTCGTGGCATCGCTGAAACCAACATCTCGCTGCTCCTTGGTCGGCAAGTCTGTGTAGCTCGCGGCATTATTGAATTGAACAGTGGGCGAACCGAACTTCTGGTGACCAATTTTGGTTCTCAACCTCAGTGTTTGCCTGGCAAAACAGCTATTGCGTATTTCGAAGAACTTTGTGAATTCGCGGGACAGCACGCGTTGTCCGAAATCCCGGCATCAGTGGAGGCACCGACCACTCCCATCAAGACCGACGTGAACCCGAACCTCCCCTCTCATCAGAAGCAATGCCTAGAGAGCATTATCGAATCTTTCCGCGACTGTTTTGCATCGACCTCTAAAGTTAGGCAGACTCCGCTCACAAAGCATCGCATTATTGTTGACGCAAACCAGCCACCGTTATACCAGCCGCCTTATCGGGTCTCTTCGAAGGAACGTGACGCTATTCGCCGACAAGTTCAAGAAATGCTTCAGGACGACGTGATACAGCCGTCGACGAGCCCGTGGGCATCGCCTGTTGTTCTTGTGGCGAAGAAGGATGGAACCCTACGGTTCTGTGTTGATTACAGGCGTCTAAACAAAGTCACCAAAAAGGACGTTTATCCTCTGCCGCGGATTGATGACTCCCTGGACCGGCTACGCCACGCCACGTATTTCTCGTCACTAGATTTACGTAGTGGCTATTGGCAGATCGAGGTGGATGAGCGCGACCGAGAAAAGACCGCCTTTATTACACCGGATGGTCTGTACGAATTCCGGGTGCTCCCTTTCGGACTGTGCTCGGCTCCTGCCACCTTCCAGCGGATGATGGACACCGTGCTTGCCGACCTAAAATGGCAGTCTTGCCTCGTCTACCTGGATGACGTTGTCATCTTCTCCGCTACATTCGAAGAGCACCTGAGGCGCCTGCGCGCCGTGTTCGCCGCAATTCGTTCGGCCGGTCTTTCCCTCAAGCCCGAAAAGTGTCACTTCGCTTTCCAGGAGTTGAAGTTTCTGGGCCACATCGTGAGCGCTAAGGGAGTGAGCCCTGATCCCGATAAGACTGCCGCCGTCACTGCTTTTCCCATGCCAACCGATAAGCGAAGTGTGCGCCGCTTTCTGGGCCTCTGCGCCTATTATCGGCGTTTTGTGCGAAACTTCTCCCAGATTGCTGAGCCCCTCATCCGCCTCACGAAAGATGCCGAACCGTTCTTCTGGGGCCAGGAGCAACAACAGGCCTTCGAAGACCTCCGCACTCGTCTGCAAAGTACGCCCATCCTTGGCCACTTCGACGAGTCAGCCGACACTGAACTGCACACAGACGCCAGCAACATCGGCCTCGGTGCGGTCCTTGTGCAGTGGCAGGATGGTCTCGAACGCGTAATCGCATACGCAAGCCGCACCTTGTCACGCTCGGAGGCGAACTATTCCACCACTGAAAAGGAATGCCTGGCAGTTGTGTGGGCAGTGACCAAATTTCGCCCGTACTTATACGGCCGCCCTTTTAGAGTCGTCAGTGATCACCATTCGCTGTGCTGGCTGGCGAACCTCAAAGATCCCTCGGGGCGGCTTGCACGCTGGAGCCTTCGCCTTCAAGAATTCGACGTCACCATCGTCTATAAGTCCGGCAGGAAGCACAGTGATGCCGACTGTCTGTCTCGTGCTCCTGTTGAGGACAACGGAGCTGATCCTGACACCGATTTTGTTTTTCTCGGCGCCATCTCCACGTCCGTCCTCGCTCAACACCAAAGAGACGACATTGAACTACGGCCTCTCATTGAGTATCTTGAAGGAAGCGCTGAGTCTCCACCGCGAATCTTCTCACGTGGACTGTCGTCGTTCTGTTTGCGCGATGGCGTTCTCTATAAGAAAAACTACCACCCGACGGAAGCTGTCTATCTGCTCGTCGTACCCGCGGCCTTGCGCGACGAAGTCCTGCAGGCGTGCCATGATGACCCATCTTCTGGTCACCTGGGTTTTTCCCGCACTTTGGCGCGGATACGCCAGAAGTACTACTGGCCCAGGGTTGCTGCAGTTGTACAGCGTTACGTCAGAACCTGTCGCGAGTGCCAACGTCGCAAGACGCCACCGACGAAGCCAGCCGGACTGCTGCAGCCTATTGATCCGCCACAAGCCCCCTTCCACCAAGTTGGCATGGACTTACTCGGCCCATTTCCACAGTCCTCGCTGGGTAACCGCTACATTGTGGTCGCCACCGACTACCTCACCCGGTACTGTGAAACTAAAGCTCTCCCTCGTGGTACCGCTGACGAAATTGCGAACTTTTTCGTTCAAAACATTGTGCTTCGTCACGGTGCACCGACCATCGTTGTAACTGACAGGGGAACGGCGTTCACCTCGGCCCTTACGCAGGAGGTTATGCGCCTTAGCGGCACCTGTCACCGCAAAACAACCGCTTACCACCCTCAAACGAACGGACTCACCGAACGGCTCAACAAGACGATCGCCGACATGATCTCCATGTATGTTGACGCAGACCACCGGAACTGGGACGCCATACTTCCTTACGTAACGTTCGCCTATAATACTGCTCTGCAAGAAACGACGCGCTTCACACCATTTCGTTTAGTGCATGGTCGCGAAGCCACCACCATGCTGGACGCAATGTTGCTTCCGAGCAGTACTCCCTCAACTGTTGTGGCTGCTGACCACTTCGTTCGTCACGCCGAGGCCGCCCGCCAACTCGCTCGACAGCGCATACGGCGCCAGCAAACCCACGACGCTCGCCGCTATAACCTCCGCCACAGAGCTGTTAGTTACCAGCCGGGCGAACAGGTCTGGGTTTGGAGCCCAATCCGCATGCGTGGACGCTCCGAAAAGCTTCTGCGCAGATATTTCGGCCCCTACGAGGTACTCCGCAAAGTCAGTGATGTCAACTACGAAGTTCTTCCCCAAGGAACAGTTCGTTCCTCCAGACGGCCGACCTCCGAAGTCATCCATGTCGCCCGGATGAAGCCGTACCACGCCCGCTAGCGCTTCAGGCGTGTCTACAGCTGCCGCCGGACACATGCAGCGTCCCTTCTCTTCGTTCTGCCCACTGCTGCGGCACCGAGTCGGTGCCCTTCAGAGAGGGGGAGCAATGCCACCGTACGAACCATTCAGTGGCGCCGTACCGCGGCCGAACTGTTTAAGCTGGGATTTGCCAAGCCTTGGGCACTCGAGGTGCTCGAGGAACGTCGTCTTCCTCGCTCGAGCTTCCTGCTGGCTGGCACGCCCACCTCGTCTACTTAGAACCTGGTCTCTTTCTTCAACCGTGTGTCGGTGACAATATTGCCGCGAATCTTTGTAGCATTTGTTTGTTGTGTTTATTTGTTCATGCTTCAAGGCTGCTGGAACGCCGCTTTATCGCTACGTTTGTGACGCAAGACGCGCCTAGAATTATCTCGATAGATCGCTTCCAGGCGGAGCCGATTATACTTTGTGCCAGAATGTTCTAGTAACTTCCCAAGCTTTATCTCGAATTTTCGCTATCAGCTTTAAAAAGAGCACGGCCGACAGCGGCTGGCATTCCGTTCGACGACCGCCGAGCACGCTAGTGGCTACGCCGCCGCCGAGTGATTCAGTTCTTTGCGGGCGCAAGTCAGCCCGAATAAAGCGTTTCGTTTCGAAGACATTCTCGCTGTTTTTCTGTTCGCCGGACTGTAGTCACCACTACGTGACATCTGATGGAAGTGCTGACGTGCTATTCAGCTATGCCCCTCACAATGGAATCTGGTGCACAGCCAACGCCCGTGGTGCTTCGCCAGCCCCGTGAGCCTCCGTCTTTCCGTGGAGAACCACACGAGGATGTAGAAGACTGGCTGGACATGTACGACCGTGTGGCAGCGCTGAACGCCTGGGACGACAGCACCAAGCTACGAAACGTTTATTTTGCATTGGATGGCACTGCGAGAACGTGGTTTGAAAACCACAAATCTTCCCTCACGACCTGGGCGACCTTCAAGAAGCACTAAGTGGGTACGTTTACTAGCGTCGTAAGGAAGGAAAGAGCGGAGCTCCTGCTGCAGTCACGAATTCAGCTTCCAAACGAGACCGTGGCTGTGTATGTAGAAGAAATGAAACACCTTTTCACGCGCTCCAACCCTGACATGACTGAGGAAAAGAAGCTCAACTTTCTGATGCATGGCGTAAAGGAGTAACTGTTCGCAGGTTTGCTCCGAGATCCTCCAAAAACCGTCTCCGAGTTTTTAGTTGAAGCTTCCACCATTGAAAAGACCCTTGACGCCAGGACCCGTCACTACAATCGACCACTTCAAGTGCTTTAGTAAAGCTTTTTGACGGGCTAGTTGGTACATATTCATATTTGAAAGGGTGTGCGCTAAAAAGACGTTCACAGGAAAAAAGATAGAGACGCAGCAGACGCAGCAGACTCAGGTGGCGTCGCTCACGGACATCATGCGCGATGAAGTACAGCATGCGCTTGGCTCCCCGTCACAGACGACACCAACGGAAGTTGAAGCCATGAACTACGCCGCCGCACTACAGTCCTGCGCCCCGACGACACCGACCAAGCCCTCTTCGACAGTCACCAGCTCTACAAGAACGACGCCTCCTTGCTCCCGCCCGCCCACCTTACGAGCGAAGCAACGGAACAAGGAATTGCGACCAGAGGAGAACTTCCGACAAACGCCCACTCTGTTTCCATTGTGGTCATGCCGGGCACATACTTCGCCACTGCCCGTACAGACGCATCGGCCTGCGAGGTTTCGCCATCGACGCCCCACGACCGCTCCCCGTCCAGAGACCACGGGAAATCGACGACTACCTACGCAGAGGGGAGTACGTGTCGTCAAGCCGTCTTTCCCGCTCCCCGTCGCCGTGCCCCGCACGCTTTGCATCACCAGGCCGCAGCTACGCCGCGGCTCTCCGAGGAAGGTCGCGTAGTCCCCGTAGGGGAAACTAAACAAAGCAACCTGTGGAGGTCAGGTTGCTTGCCGAGGAAACGACGAAGATCTTCCAGCGACCACGCAATATGAAGACGTCGCACCCACTATGCCGACGCGGCATACATTGACGACCTCGACCACAACGCGAACCACCTTCAAAACGATGCCGCCATTAGGAAAAGCTTCGACCAAACGCCCCACCCACAATTCACATATCCGACGAAGCCGTGACCCGACGCCGAAGACGACGTGCAACGCCAGAGCCAGGACATCCGACTTAGAAGTCGTTATCGACGGCCAGAAAGTTACCGCTCTAGTCGACACAGGAGCCGATTATTCGGTGATGAATGGACAATGCGCTGCCCAGCTGAGGAAAGTAACGACCGCTTGGGAAGGCCCACAAATTCGCACTGCAGGGGGCCACCTCATTACGCCATCAGGATGATGCACAGCGCGAGTGACTCTCAAGGGAAATACCTATCCGGCGACCTTCGTAGTGCTACGCCATTGTTCCCGCGAAGTCATCTTGGGCATGGATTTCCTTAATGAGCATCAAGCGATCATCGACCTGCGATCCAAGATGATCACACTTTCCCCGCACGAGGCCACCCCGTCGATGAGAACTCCGGAACATCATGTTGCGCTCAGTGTCCTGGAGGAACAAGTGAGTATCCCACCCCGCTAAAGCGTCATCGTCACCGTAGGCGCCACGGACGCGAATAACACTGAAGCCATTATCGAGGGGAACATGCAGTTGCTTCTCGACCGACGAATCAGCATCGCAAGAGGCATAGCACATTTCCACCAAGCACAAGCCGAAGTATTGTTGCCTAACTTCAGCGAAGAATACCGGCACGTTAACAGAGGAACGACCATTGCATTCCTCGACGAAATATCCGACGTACAAGACTTCTTCACGCTCTCCGACTCATCTGTAGAAGATTCGCCTGACCAAGAGACCTCGCCCACTTTCGACATAAACCCAGCCCTGCCCCGAAACAGACAAGGAAAGATTCGCAATCTCCATCGAAGCTACAGCGAGTGCTTCTCGTCATCGGCGAAGGTCCTACAAACGCCGATTGCCAAGCATCGCATTATAACCGACCAACACGCCCGACCGACCTCTCCGCCAGAGCCCTACCAAATGTCGCCGCGAGAACGACAAGCCATCCGGGACCAAGTGAAAGAAATGCTGCGCGACGACGTTATTCAGCCTTCAAAGAGCACTGGGCGGCACCTGTTGTTCTAGTGAGAAAGAAAGACGGTGCACTTCGATTCTGCGTTGATTACCGCCGCTTGAACAGCATAACAAAGGGCGCCTACCCCCTCCCCCGCATCGACGACACACTGGACTGGCTCTGCAACGCGAAGTATTTCTCATCGATGGACCTCAAGAGCGGCTACTGGCAAATAGAGGTCGACGAGAGAGATCGCGAGAAGACCGCATTCATCCCTCCAGATGGCCTCTTCGAGTTAAAGGTGATGCCGTTTGGTCTCTGTTCCGCACCAGCGACATCTCAGCGATTAATGCACACAGTGCTGGCAGGACTGAAGTGGCAGATTTATCTGGTATATTTAGATGACGTCGTTGTCTTCGCCTCGAACATTGAGGAGCACCTGAAAAGGCTTCGAACAGCACTAGACGCAATCAAATTGTCCGGGCTAACCTTGAAAGCAGAGAAGTGCCACTTTGCCTATGAAGAGCTACCGTTTCCAGGCCGCATTGTTAGCAAGGAGGGAGTACGGCCAGACCCGCAGAAAACCACTGCTATCGCAATGTTTCCACCACCGGCCGATAAGAAAGCTGTGCGCAGATTCCTCGAACTGTGCGCGTATTACCGACGATTTGTCAAGAACTTTTCGCGCATCGCCGAGCCATTGACCTACCTGACAAAGGCAGACGTGCCATTTAAATGAGAAGCGCCGCAAGTTGAAGCCTTCAAGGAACTTCAGCGTCGTTTACAGTCCCCACTGATCCTCGCGCACTTCAATGAAAACGCCGAGACTGAAATTCATACCGACGCAAGCAGTGTGGGCCTAGGCGCTGTCCTCGTTCAGAAAATTGACGGAGTGGAGAAGGTCATCGCGTACGCTAGCCGTTCCCTGTCCAAAGCCGAAGCTAATTATTCGACAACTGAGAAGGAGTGCCTTGCCATCATCTGGGCTACGTCGATATTCCGCCCCTACCTGTACGGACGACCTTTCAAAGTGGTCAGCGATCACCACGCACTGTGCTGGCTCGCCAGTTTAAAGGACCCTTCTGGCCGCTTCGCTCGATGGAGCCTGCGGCTCCAGGAGTTTGATGTAACCGTCGCTTACAAGTCCGGACGCGAGCACTCTAACGCCGACTGCCTGCCACGAGCCCTTGTAGATGCACCGCCGCCGGACGACGATGAGGACGCTTTCCTGGGACCCATCAGCTCCAGCTCTTTTGCACAACAGCAACGCTCGGACGCCGACATAAAATGCCTCATCGAATACTTGGAAGGCAAGGTTTCTTCACCCCCCGCCTCTTTCAAGCGAGGATTGTCTTCGTTATGTTTACAGAACGATGTCCTCGTTAAAAAAAATTTGCAGCGAACAAGACAGCCTACCTCCTTGCTGTACATGTAAGTCTGCGCGGAGAAGTTCTTCAGGCCTCACACGACGAGCCGACAGCTGGATATCTCGGGTTTTCTCGCACCCTCCGCCGCATTCAAGAAAAGTATTACTGGCCCCGACTGTCTGCCGATGTCGCACATTATGTGAAAACCTGCCGAGATTGTCAGCGACGAAAGACCCCTCCAACCCGACCAGAAGAATTTCTGAACCCGATTGAACCCCCTCAAGGCGCTTTCAGCAGATCGGCATGGACTTGCTTTTCCCTTTCCCGAAATCAACATCTGGGAATAAATGAATCGTTATAGCGACCGACTACCTGACCCGCTAGGCCGAGGCAAAAGCCCTACCGAACGGAACAGCAGCAGAAGTCGCCAAATTTTTCGTGGAGAACATTCTTCTGCGACACGGCGCCCCCGATGTGCTCATCACTGACAGGGAAACAGCATTCACGGCGGAACTGACGCAAGCCATCCTCCATTACAGCCAAACCAGTCACCAGAGAACAACTGCATACCACCCGCAGACCAATGGACTGACCGAGCGCCTCAACAAAACCATCGCCGATATGCTCGCCATGTATGTCGATGCCGAACACAAGACCTGGGACGTCTTGCTTTACGTAGTCTTCGCCTACAACACCGCAGTGCAGGAGACCATCCAGGTGACGCCTTTTAGGCTCGTCCATGGCAGAGAGGTCACGACCACGCTGGACGCCATGCTGCCGAACGTTACCGAGGAAGATAACGTCGACGTCGCCGCCTACCTACAACGCGCAGAAGAAGCCCGAAGACTTGCCCGATTAAGGATCAAAGACCAGCAGCTGACCGACGCCACACGCTACAACATACGAAGCAGCAACGCGGAATACAAGCCAGGAGACCGAGTCTGGGTTTGGACGCCCATTCGCCGCCGAGGATTGAGTGAAAAGCTTTTGCGCCACTATTTCGTCCCGTACAAGGTTCTTCGTCGGCTTGGTGAATTGGACTATGAAGTTGTCCCGGGCCAAATGACTGCATCCCAGCGACGCCGCGTACGACCAGAAGTAGTCCATATCGTACGCCTAAAGCCCTATCATGCACGCTAAAGGACGCCGTGTTTCCACATTCGGTGTTTATTTTTGCACACTTCGTTTTTGATTGTTTTAGCCGCACTATGTTTTAAAGCATCGATGCCTGTCTGAGAGGGGAGTAATGCCGCGAATCTTTGTAGCGTTCGTTTGTTGTGTTTATTTGTTCATGCTTCAAGGCTGCCGGCACGCCGCTTTATCGCTACTTTTGTGACGCAAGACGCGCCTAGAATTATCTCCATTGATCGCATCCAGGTGGATCCGATTCTACTTTGTGTCAGCGTGTTCCAGTAACTTCTCAAGCTTTATCTGGAATGTTCGCTATCAGCTTTAAAAAGAGCACGGCCGACAGCGGCAAGCCATTCTGTTCGACGACCGCCGAGCACGCTAGTGGCTACGCCGCCACCGAGTGATTCAGTTCTTTGCGGGCGCAAGTCAGCCAGAATAAAGAGTTTCGTTTCGAAGACATTCTCGCTGTTTTTCTGTTCGCCGGGCTTTAGTCACCAGTATGCGTGACAATATTAAAGGTACTGCTCATAACGTAGTAAAAAGGGATTTAAAAATCGGCTACAGTAGCCAGACATTCGACAGTCCAGATCCGTAGTAGAAGTCTAACTCGTTGTCGCACAAGGGTCCATTCTCGCTCCGCTTCTTTTTCTTCTATACATAAATGACAGCACGCAGGCGCTTTAACACCGAACATAATCTTATATGCTGGTGACACTAACGCATTTTTTTTTTGGTGAAAACTTAGAAAAACCGTGAAAAACAAGTGTGGCTCTGTAACCATTCTGATTGGCTCACAGTAAATAAGATAGAATTAAACACCAAAATACCAAATACATCATTTTGACCTCGTAATAAGTGCACTGATGAAAGCGTACTGTTAAAATACCGTGATGAAGTCATCAAACGCTCCGCATGCCACAAATTTCTTTGGGTTTTCTTCGCAGAAAATTTAAATTGCTTTAGTCGTGTCGATAGCATTCGAGATCTATTGGCGTTAGTAGTAAATTAAGAAATATGTTGCCTCCCTGGCTAGAAAGGAACTGTATTATAGTCTTGTGCATTCAAGCCTTCAGTACTGTCTGTCTGCTTGGGGGACCATGACAAAAACTAATATCGATAGTTTAAAAACTTTATAGAAACGCATAATACGCATACTAGAGAGCGCGCACTTTAAAAGCTCACTTTTCAATTTTCAAGAAAAAGAGAGTATTATCAATATGGTACTCGAATATGGCTCCATGTGCTGGGATCCGCACACACAAGAACTTATTGATAAATTGGAAAAAATTCAAAATAGGGCAGTCCGCTTTTTACTTCGAAATTATTCCACGACACTCAGCATCTAAGAAAACAAAAGGAATCTTCAGTGGCCAGAACTTAAAACTCGAAGAAGAAATCTTAGGTTAAAATTTTCACATAACATTTTCTATTCCAAGACTGGTATAGACGGAACTAAATATCTGAAGCCGCATTTTTATGTCTCGAAGCCAAGGGACCCCAATTTAAAGCTTTATGAATTTCCTTTTAAAGGTGACGTACGTCGTTATTCGTTTTTCCTGCGAACAGTTCGCGAATCGAATGTTTTGCTACCACATATTGTTAACGTTCTACCTAGTGATGCCTTTTTTCACGCGTTAAGTGCATGATTTCTTATTTTTTGAATGTGAAAGTGCCCCTCTGCTGTAATGCCGAAAGGCGATGCAGGTATCAAATAAACAATAAACAATAGAAAACCTTATACTAAAAAAACTGCCATAGCTATCATCCAAGAAATAAAGTCTAAGGAAAGTGCATTTTTTATACGTTACAAAAGAACACGGCTAGAATAGGCGCTACGTAACTTACAAGGGCAAGATACGCACAAATTATGGTATGCAAACGCTGTCATTTACTGTAGCAGATTTTCTAAATAGCTATCTACTCTCATGTTTATTGTAGAAGAATCATCGTTCATAGGAATCATAAAAAAAGGTCAGCGTGTATTTAATGCGACTAGAGAAAGATTTTGTTCCGTTATTGTATTCCGCCTTCAGTGCCTGTAGCATTTTTTCTTTTTTTTAAGTGTTTTCATTACCTGTGTATTGGGCATCGCTTTTGCCCTCTGTTTCAGTGTGTTTTAATCCATCATGTTTTTTAAGCCGGAAGCCTTTAATGCCTCATCGTTGTAAGCCGGAGTTGTCGACAGAAATGTTACGCTTTTAAATCGGTCAAAACGGTCGTGATGTCACAGTGCACGAATTTCAAACGGGGCCAATTGTGCTTTGGCTGTAACCATGCAACCAATTAATGGGACCGTATAGTGATGCTCCAAGTGGGAATGAGTTTAGTGAATTGCTTAATCACCTAATTAGACTGATTCACCTTTTTAATCAGGCCAGATAAATAAATAAAACCGAGTAGGAGATTGGTCGAGGGGAATCGAACCCCGGTCTCCGGAGTGCGAGACGAGCATGCTAACCACTCCGCCATGCCAGCTTTTTTTTTTCTTTATTGCCTGGCTTTGGCTCATGACATTGCACAACAAAAATACACATAACGCTATATACATACGACACTGTCGTGGTCAGCCAGCACGAGACTGGCTTCGTCAGCTTAAACTCCGCCATGCCAGCTAGACGGTTTGGAATGAACAAAGGCGCGTCTTGTGCACAGGGTGTCTTCGTTCACTCCCATCTTCCTCCCTTCCCGTTACGGCGAGGTTCAGGTGTCCACCGAGGTACACGAGACATATTTCCTTTCCTGAAAAACCAATTTACCGACGAGCAAGCAGTAGAACCGAACGGGCAATGGCGTTCTGTGGACTAGAGCACTGCACGGGCCTCAATCTGAGGCCCGAGCCCGGCCCGGGCCCGAGACATGAAGCCCGAGCCCGGCCCAGGCCCGCGGCTTCAAGCCCGGGCCCGGCCCGGGCCCACTAAATTATCGCGCTAGCAAGCCCGGCCCGGCCCGTGAATCCCGGAGTGAAGCCCAGCCCGGGCGCGGCCCGGCCCGTTTCACAGTAACGCATGAGGTATACTGCTCTCTGAGCAAGTAGACTGCTACTACACCGATAAGAAACTGGTCGACAAAGGTTCTGAAACCACAGTTTGGCTTGCAGAAAGTTTGTTCTTTTTAACCCAGAAGGAAGTGATTAAGAGTAGTGCTCGCCAGGCCCGTCTTTTGGACATTGATCTCGTGTACGTGCGCAAATATTAACTCGGAAGTCCCGAGAGCCAAATAAAAAGAGCTGCATACACGCGTAATAGACTACTTTGCATTCCCCCATGATTTTAATCAGTTATATTTTGCCGCCCGCAAGGTATAAACATTAAAGCTGCCTAGCAAGCAGTGGGATGATTTTTTTTTTTAGTGAACGTGATCTCACAGGTAGAACTCATAGCCGAACTGGTCGCCTATCGGCAGAAACGAAAGCCTAAAGGCTTGAGTATTTCACGGTGTGTGTTTATTTATTTATTTATTTCAAGTTACCCCTAAAGGCCCTCTTCACGAGGGTATTACATAGGGAGTATTACATAAGCGTCCTAAACTAATATGTTCTTCCCGAATGCATTTCTATTAGTGTATAGGTAAGTTTCGGGATGACGAACGATCAATGGCCAATTAAGGCCGATTGAATTTTACTCTTACTGCACCGCGGCGTGGAAATAAGGAAATAAATACGTCAATGAATAAAGCTCAGTTTTTTTTCTCTGCGCGTACTATAACTCATAGCTCATCCGTGTCGCTGCTTCAATGCTGCAGTTGTGTATTTCACTCTGCAATAGCGAATGTAAAGACGGACACCAGCCGTTTCTGTACGGACCCAAGCCCGGCGCGGGCCCGCAGCTTTAAGCCCGAGCCCGCAATATCAGGCCCGGGCCCGGCCCAGGCCCGGCAAAACAAATTATGTAGAGGCCCGGCCCGGCCCGCGGGCCGGGCCGGGCCCGGGCTTTCGGGCTGGCCCGAGCCCGTGCAGTGCACTACTGTGGACTCCCTGGCAGCGTTGCAAGACGCTGTTGCGTTTTACTCTTAGAGGCGAAGCTTATCATCTTAACAACACATCAATGACACAAGAAGCAACACCGCGCTTAAGGATTTCGCCTCACCGCACTATAGGTCAACAAAGTGCCCCCTGAATTTTTTATGCGAAGCATACTACTTTAGCTACCACTTCAGCCCTTCACCGTGGTTATGCGCCTCCAAATCACGTGATACATGACGTCACACCACGTGACACGATGACGTCACGACAGTAGAGAAACGGGGCCCACCTCGCGCCGTCGCTGTGGTTGTGCGCCTCCAAATCACGTGATACATGACGTCACACCACGTGACACGATGTCGTCACGACAGTGGAGAAACGGGGGCCCACCTCGCGCCGTCGCTGTGGTTGTGCGCCTCCAAATCACGTGATACATGACGTCACACCACGTGACACGATGACGTCACGGCAGTGGAGAAACGGGTGCCCACCTCGCGCCGTCGCTGTGGTTGTGCGCCTCCAAATTACGCGACACGATGATGCTTCGCATTCTCCAGGCTTAACCACGTTAAGCCTCAGCCATTTTTTTTCTTGCACCTTATATTTGGGTGTTGTGTTTTAATAAAAGAGGACTGCCACTTGTCTGGAATCCGTGCCTTTTTTTTCGGCTTTCCAGATAGACCACCTTGATTGTATCTTGACTGTCTGAATGAACTTTCATTCAGTCATTCATTCGTACAGGGATGAGAGCGTTGGGAGGGCCTTATAGAAATTCGGCTTGGTTCAGGTCATGTACGAAATATCCGTTCAAGAGTGGATATTTAAGCATTCAGATGGGCACGGCAATCGAGGACTTATGATCGTTTTCGTTTTAAATAAAATTTTGATACATGATGACAAAATGTGTCGCTACAAAGGAATAGACCATAGTGTTTTAAGAAACGCTGTTGTTCTCTTCGAAAAAAAAAAAACTTGCATCACAAAGCTGCAAAACGTCGCGATCGCGATTTCCTGAAATCTCAAGTTAGGATCCAAACAGAAGGAAATGTCAAACTTTCTGGAACTTGAACCATTTTTACGGTACTTATTTGCAGACATCTCTAGTTGGCGAACAGCGCATCGCGTTTGGCGCCTCGCATGTGACATCTTCGCGTTCCGAAGCAATGCTTAGAACTTGGAATTGGCCACTTTTCTTCGTCCAGACAGAAGAAACGCCCGAGCAACGAATAGGAACACTGCCTTATATCGGCTTGCGTACAACTGCCGGGAACTAGCATGCACGCTATTTTCGCATGGAACGCGGCCAGGTCCGAGGTTTGATTTTCAATTCTGCCGCCAGACTCCAGCTTATTGCTTTCGCCGCGTCGCATTCGGGGCACCATCGAATGTGGCTACGTTTTCTATTTTCGCGTTTGAGAGCGATGCCGTCACAGCGCGCAAGCTAATGGTCACATGGTATTTTATTCATATTTCGCGTGCTATCCTTTGAACGATGAAAAGAACTCATCTTTAGCACACGTAAAAATAACTGAAGAATAAGTCGTTTCTTGGCATGCTCAACAATATGATATCAAGGTTTCTGCCGGAAACGAAATAACCAAAACTTACGTTTTCAATTTATTTAACTATGCGAAGAACAAAGTTACGGAATACTTTGAGTAACGGCGTACAAACAGCAAACATGTTTGAAGTTGCCTCCACATGTCATGCCTTCATGTGTTTTTAACCTTTAGCTAACGTTGGCTGGGACACCTGTAGATGATCACGTTATGCTCATGTGTACCTTGATTTCGATAGAGCAAGAACCACCTGCGTCGGACTGCTAGCCATATAATCGGGAATTCGAATTCAGCGCCGAGTTGTTCGACGTGGCAACGCGCACGGATTTTTTTTTTTCGCTTTGGAATGTTACACAACAAACGCGACAAAACAAACGACGGAGGGAAAATGCAGAACAATGTCCTGTTCTCATAATTTCATATTTCTTTGTGCCTAAATCCTGCTGGGGCAGCACTTATGTATCTGTGAGGAGATGTTCTGTGGCCTTATTTCGAAGTTATTTTAATGAAAGTAAATTTGTATTATCTGTCCATCTCTGTAAATCACCTTAAAGGTTATCCTAAGGGTTTCGTGGACTCAGTACTGAGTAAAAACTATTTTCGGGCTAAAATTACACCTCTTCGGTGACGCTTGCGCAAATCGACGGTCTTTGGAATAGTTTTATTACATGACCGGTGCTTTCTCTAAAGGCTGCGAAAGGTTGAGGGTTTTGTAGCGCCAGCCAAATCGCCTGAAGATACCAAAAAAGGGTAGCATAATTGATACGCATTGGCCAGACCTGAAGAAGCCACTTAAATGGGCGAACTTATTTCTGTTTTGATTTGTTGACAAAGCTAACAAAAAGAAAACGCTTTGAAAAAATTATCTGAGATTTACTTAGTAAAATGCAACAATATGCATTTTCTACGAAGTAGAATTCGTAATATTGCAATATTTGTAATGAAACAATATATGGTCTGTATTAGGCAGTTATTGCTATTGTGTACAATAATCTAACGCAAAATTTTATTGCTGTTTTAGAATTAGCAGGTACTAAAGGTCTTCAAGAGAATTTGTTTATAAATTGGCTTCGGACTTTTTTATCCATCTAAATGAGGGTTCGCCACTTTTTTTCAGAATTTGGAATCCAGAAAGTTTCGACACGCCGCTACAAAAGCTCAGCCATCTATGGAGGCACACATTTTCTCGCAATGTAGCAAGTAAGGATTGATGAAAAGTGAGGAAAACTTTCAGGCTCCATTTTTTACTTCTTCTTGTACTATTATAGCCCAGAAAAGTTGCCTTCTTAGAAATATTTACTTTTTTGCAACAAAATTCCTTGAATAAAAAAAACCCTTTTTGCGATGGTTCCAGTGGAAAAGTTTTGGTATTATTACAAAAAAAAATTATGCAGGATTCCAGAAGTTTTTGTATCGTTTTGCAGGGATCCAAGCCTGCAATTTTGACAAATCTGAAATCGGTGTTCTCCACATTTTTTGAGATGCAATTTTTGAAAACAAAATTGCAGCCTTTATTACAAAAATAATGTACATTCATTGATGTAGACAGGTTTCACCATTGCTTATAAAAATTTTATTTTAATCAAAAATTGGCCATACGAAGTCGATTACAGGCATTTCTTAACGCAAACTTTGAATGCCATCAGGCCAAAAGACCGAAACAAAATTCTAGTCCATAAGTTTTGGAGATCTAACGCATCACTAAACATTCAGGATAAAGGGCGAGGAGTTATGAACAACGAGCCGTGAACACTCAGCACCGCTAGCTACTAAAATGCTCAGTCAAAAAGCAAACATGAAAATAATTGAGTTCTATGTCTTTCGATGGCCTTCCTTCAGTTCACTTTTTGTGTCCATATTGATTTCAGCAAGCATTACCAAATTAGAAATGCTTAAATTCCTGAGGAGATTTCAAAGGCACTCCAGCGCATGTGCCATTTCCCCCAACTTTATCTTGCATGACTCGAGTGTTTCCCATTTTTCTGAGTTTCGGGGCAATGCCAGAATTACGGTGCTCTACACTTTTACCTCCCGAAATTTTTATTTTTATTTATTTACAAATACTGCTATCCCAGTTGGGACATTTCAGGAGTGGTACAGAGGATGGAAAACAGATAAAACAGTAGGAAAGTGCATAAACAAGTGTGAATCGGACATTTTACATAAACAAAAGTGTGCTATTAATAAGAAAATACATGATTAGACAATTCTTGCGCAAAGCGGTCAACAGACATCTCACGTAATGTAATATCCAAATTATTCTATAGCTCGACTGCCGAAGGAAAAAATTAATATTTGAAACAGTCCAAAAACGGCATAAACGGCACAATGTTAAGCGGGTTAGTACGGCGAGTGACACGTGCTGAAGAACTGGCGAAAGAAAAGGAAAGCGGGGCGTCAACATAAATGCATTTGCTGATGATCTTGTGAAGAGTGATAAGGCGATCACATATGCGTCTGTGTTGAAGTGTGTCAAGTGATAAGGTGCGGGCATGAGCTGTGGGAGACAACTGGCGGTCATAACGTTTATATGTAAATCTTATTGCTTTATTCTGCACATTTTCTAGTTTAGTGATGTCTTTAGCGAAGTGCGGTGACCAGACTGCCGAGGCGTATTCAAGCACAGGCCTTACCAGAGATTTGTACGCCGTCAACTTACAGTTTTTAGTCGAATCCTTTAAGGTACGTTTTAAAAATCCGAGTTTCTTCAGTGCCTTTGAGCAAGTTAAATCGACGTGTTTTGACGAATTTAAGTTAGAACAAAAGGTTACTCCTAGGTACTTGAACTCGTTTACGTGCGTTAGTTGATGAGTGCTGTTAGTGTACGAAAAACGCAAAGGATTCTTCTTGTTAGTGAATGTCATCGACACAGTTTTGCTGAAATTTATCTTCATCTCCCATGTGTTGCTCCAAGCACAGAATGAAGAAAACACATTATTTAAAATTAGCTGGTCGCATGCATTATTTATGTTTTTATACAGAACGCAGTCATCTGCATTTAAACGAATTTTAACAGGTGTGTTAGCAGTTATCTGGACGACGTCATTAATCTAGATGAGAAATAGAAGTGGCCCTAGAACTGATCCCTGCGGGACGCCAGATGTTACAGAGACAGACGCTGATTGAGAGTGATTGAAGGTGACAAACTGGGATCTTAACCGTAGATAGTCCTTGATCAAGCCTAGTAGTGGAACGGCGTGAGTTCCTTTGAGAAAAGCGCCAAGTTTAGTAATGAGTTTACTATGAGAAACCAAATCGAATGCTTTGGAGTAGTCGATAAAAATGGCGTCCAGCTGACCGCGGTTATTTAAGCATGATGCAATGTCGTGTGAGAATTCAATTAACTGCGTGAGTGTGGAGAACCCAGCCCGGAAACCATGCTGATTATTACAGAGAAGATTGTTGTTAGACAAGTACGACAAAATATGTTTATGAATAATGTGCTCTAATACCTTGCAACAAGTACACAATAAGGAAATTGGTCTATAATTGGAGAGGCATTGTTTATTACCGGACTTAAATACTGGTACTATATTAGCTATTTTCCAGACTTGTGGAACGGTTTCGGATAGGAGGGACTTTTGGAAAATCACAGTCAGGTAGCGGGCAGACCACTCAGGATACTTTTTTAGAAACATATTGGGTATACCATCGGCTCCAGCGCTTTTCGTAGTGTCAATTTGTAACAGTAGATTAAGAACTCCATTGTATGTTATATCCAACTTCGGGAAGGACGTTAACTTTCTTTACTGCCGGCTGCGGTACAGTGCACGAGTAATAATTAATCTACGCCTTAATCTGTCATTCACTGATATTGCATTCTGGGCTATGCACAACAGAAGCCACCACAGCAACTGAAGGTATACCAGAATTCCCATAGTGGCCACCCCTTCTATATGTTCTGCGAAGCTAGCTCAACAATGCCTTTCCTACGAAATCTTTCACTGGCTGCTATCAGTGTCCGCTATTTTTATTTCATTCAGATCGTTCTTCTTGACAGCAGCGAAATTTTTACCGACAGGGGCAATAAGACGCCCTTGAAACTAAAAGTAACATGCAGAAAATGACGTGACTGACGCCACGCCGCACAAGACTCCTTGCTGTGCGGCCATGTGCATTGCGGCGTTCCTGCCATTCCCGTTTTCAACATTTTCATTCCAGCCAGTGTGCAGCTCTGTCGTGGTAATTCACGCTCTTTGTTATAGCAGCCTTCCTAATGAGTTCCAGCTGCGCAGCAGCAGCGGTTTTGCTGGACATCGTAAGTCTTGAGGAGCATCACGTTGGCGTTGCTGCGCAGTCTTGTCGTCCAGCGCGTCCAGGGAGTGACAAAGAGAGGTAGCACTGAGGACATAAGATGGCGCTGCAGTCAGGTCTACCGTCTCTCTCTCTCTCTTTTGTACAGCACAGCATGTCGCTGCACTTCGATGAACGCTGTTTCTGCTTCAGCGCTCCACATCTCTCCACAGCGCTCCACGTCGGCAACCGAGAACTCACATTCTGTGCTTTCTGTTGTTGCCTCGCATGATACTCGCAAAAATTCCTTTGAAGGTCATAGATAAAAGCGCGTAGCAGTCTCTTAAATGAGAGGAGCAGCCTTAGAAAAAATTAAGTTTTGAGCCGTCCTCGTGTTATACTCCTCTGCGTTTCGCTCGATGTTCATAATTTTTGTTATTTTGTCGCGAAACCAACCAAGGAGAAAAAGTTTAAGTGCTCGAACTATGCACAACGGCAATACAAGTTGGGCAGGCTTTCCGGCGTCCGCGGGGAACTGAACGGTTCCTGTGGCGGTAGAAGAAAAAAAGGTAACTTAAGTATGGAAAGGCAAACACCAGCCGCTAAAAATCACAAATGTCTCCAATATCCCTGCAAAGGCCATTGTTTTCCAAAGTTGTTCGCAAGACAAAGAAGCGTATTAAGTATGACAGGTGAAGGAAAGCTTTTAGGAGTTTCCAAACAGAACGTGACGATATTGCGTTTTTGTCCTGCAGGTCGGGGAGCAATCGAATTAGTTTCGCTCTTCGCCAGCCTTACGGTCATCCAGGCGCAGACTGGGAGTGTATATTTACTTTGTCTGCGCAGCGCTAGCTATTATATTAAGTGTCCTGGATGTCTTCTACTTGATTGTCTAGCCGTTCGCTCTCCAGTTTGAGAAATTGGCTTTTAATGCTACTACCCCCACACTCGATACATCAATCTCAAGAAAACTTCCAGAGGAAATCAATTACTGCAGCGCGTGTCCAGCGGTGAGGGCTCATTGGATTTATTCCTCTTTTCTTAATACGCACTTCAGTACGCACTATCTTGTTTACACGCTTGACAAATTGGCTTTTAACGTCACGGCTCTATTGCATCAGGTATAACACACTGGCGCTAACTTCACTCTATCCAAATAAAGAATTCTCCCCGGTTTAAAATTTGTAGTTCTTTTCATGGGGGGCTTTTGGGCACTATGCAGGATTATTTATTTATTTCAAATTATGTTTATTCATTTATTTTAATATGTCAGCGGTTGAACATCTAAACCATAGCAACCAAGTGCACGGGGTGGAGGCGCTGCAATTCAATAACCAGGCATTCTTCAATTCTATTGTAGCTCTTTTCCGCCTATCTTTCTGCAAGCCCATTCCTCCCATTGTTATGAATAATGTTCGATGACTGGCAGGTGTACGCCGCTGTTTTTGGCATCTTCCAATGCATTCCACTAAAAAGCATTGTCATCTGTCCGAAAATCAAGGAAGGCTTTTTGTTCGAGGTCGCTCGTAGTATCGAGACATTTGGGCACTAGTTCCGGCTTGTATGCCTTCTCCTTGTTTTTATCACGCTAGTTCGCTTTTAGCTGAATATGTAATAAAATCAAAATTAAACATATTCCCCCCCTCCCCCTTTCACACCCTTCAATCATTCCATTCCGGCCTGTATTGTACACAGCTAGAGACTGCGCTAAGACGACAGCAGGTGAAGCTAAGGAGCGATCGTACCGAGCTGATTCGATCTACGAAGCATATTATAGCGCGTTGTTCAAGTGCCGCTGGAATTGTTCCTCTGCGCATACAAAAACTGATGCTCAAAGGAATTTGGGTGTAAACACAACAAAAATAACATTTTGAATTCTTACTGCCGCAGCAGGAAAAACGGAGACATAGAACGACTTTGAACATATTTTCAACTCTGTTTTGTGTTTCGTTCCGGCCGCCGCGACTTAGCCAGGCGGAAGAGCAGTGCATGTGGTTTCAGCAGAGCGCGGACGCTGGGAGATGGCGATATGCTGGGAGATGGGCGTCGTGAGTACGCAGAGCGTACAAATTCAATCTTTTGCCTTTGGAACTAGGCTCCGTTGTGTGGCGCTGCGATCGTCGAGAAAAAGCGCAGCCAAGTACTCAAGCTGTTTTCTCGAAATTCTTCTCACTGGCCGCACTCCATTGTATGGCAGTGCGAGAGATGTGATTTGTTGCCTCCATATACGAGCGTGCCGAGAAGAGCTCAGAGCTGATCACTAGCCCTGGCTGCAAGCAGACGGCGGAGATGAAGGTGAACGTGCTTTCGGGTGCAGCGCCTTGCCGCGCGTGGCGAAGAATTAATGGCGGTTAGGGGCTTCGCCTTTACGTGACTTCACGTATGATGGCTCCCCCCCTCCACTCTCTATATTCATTCTTTGCCCGCTGCAGCCTCTAGTCAGCGTCTGCAATATTTCTCGCACCGCCTCGCCCTTCTGCTGACGGCTGGGCATGCGGGGAGAGCTTTGAGGCTCATCGTAACTCAGCGCGCGCCGACTGGACTTCGACAAAACTGAAAAAAATGTGCGTATGAACCCGGAATGCAGCGAGCAATGGGGACATGGAACGCATGGAATGCGCCCCATGCGAGAGACGGCATTTTCTTCATTATCGCCGGGTGAACTGCCTTGTAGCAAGCCTCAGACCCAGACACATTCTTCTGAGAGCTTCGGCTTTCATTGAACATTCATGTCTTTTGCTCGGGATCCGCCAACAGAACAATGACTTACACTATGGAATTCTGATGTCTGAAGGAGTAAATAAATGAGGATTCTACCTAAGACAGCGCTTCGAGGGGTTGTTTGGCTAAACGCAACCTTTTGAATTGTCACAAGGCGCACTGTCACAATGGAAGACATCACTCTGATGTTTTCGGATGATCTAATGTGCAAAACTGTAGAATTGTTAGCAGGATGCATTAACGAAAAGTGAGGATTCTTCATTTGACTGAAGCATAGGAAATATATGAAAGGATTTTCGCCGAAGTCTGTGAATAATTTTCCAAAATAGGCTTTTTTTAAATTTAGAATAGCGCTCCTTCGGCACAGCATTGCGAGCCATGCAGTGGATAAGAATTCAAAGAGGAAGTTCTAACTAGCATCTCGTGAACTGATATTGTGTAGTCAACTTCTTAGCAGTTACCCTTAGTCTCCTTATTTACTGAGGGGCTTTTAACCCATCGTAATATCAATATCAGTATATATGGACTTTCGGAAATGCTTATTTGCAGGCCGCACTCGGACCAAAACGCAACTGCGTGGCCAGAAAGCGCGCTAGCCAGACCTACGAGTGCGCGTCACACAGTGTCACGTGCTCTCTTCGCAGCGCCCTACTGGGAGCAGCGAGCGGGCACAGAGCGCCTGGCAGGCGCGCTAATATGTGACTCGCGCTCGAATGCGCGGCTATGGCCCTTTCTGGCAGCGCAGTTGCGCTTCGGTTAGTGTGCGGACCGGAAATTGCCCTAGTTTCAGAGCATACGAGAGATGGATTTCCGAATTTCGCATTTGCATTGTTTTGATGGCCAAACTGTAATAGTTGGCGAGTTATCCTTTTTAATCTTCAGGAGTGGTAACAGAAAAGGCATTCCGAAAGTACAATGGTATAGCAGTATTACAAAGGTCAATAATTATAACTGGTCATTAGTTCATTACACAAAGTTATATATTAGTAATATAGATCTTACAACAAAAAATGATTAGCTTGGGACAAGAATTGTGCTGGACAAATAACTACGTAAAAAATACACAACCAAGCTAAGAACCAATTGTTGATGACAAAATAACAGAAATAATTACTGAAAGTTGATTTTCAGCTAGCGCGGTGAAAACATTTAATGCTGAACTACTGAGTGGTACATTTTCAAAGTGCTCTAATCGCGTGTAGTCAGCGGAAAGAGAAACTGCCTTGAAATGTCAGCATGGAATGCAAGCTCATTTAGTGGGTTTGTGACGTTATAACGTGTTTGCCTCGGCTGGTATTTTAAGATATATCTTTAAGGATCCAGTTTTTATGGATTGCATATGAATTGGTACGTGGTTTTGGGAAGCGCAAATCTGGCTTTATTTTGAAGGGTTACCAGTCCTGCGTGTTTAGGTAAAACTGTCCGTTACTCGATTGACCTGTGCTTGCTAAGTGTACATCTTAACGCGTTTCTCTGAACGCCTTGCAGTTTCTTAATAAGGTTGTTCGAGGCGTCCGTCAGCTTAAAGGGACAGTGAGGAGAGCACTATTAATATCTTTTTATAGCAAAATCCAATAGTTCGGCATGTCATGGCTTTGTTGCCACTTGGCCGGCAGCGAAAGATGCATTTATTTCTAACAAATTTGGATTCGAAGTTGAAAAAGTTTTTCCCGCCACTCTGATTCAAACTTGGGATTATCCTATGACGACACAGGACTAAGTGACGTGAAACATGACGTGAACATGACGTAACGCGGACTACGTTATTTCGGGTGGCCAGCAGTGCGGCCTAGCAGCAGCCGAAAAGAAAGCGACCGCCGGCCGCACGTTGAAGGCATCTGTCGGCTATTGCGGCCGTCGCTACAGTCGCTTCGCTTACGTTTGCACTGACGTTTTGCCAGCGTTACGATGGATCTCGTTCTCGAAGTTGTCAACGAAGTTCTCGCAAATAGACACCTTTAGCATACCGTGTACCTTGTTACCGCTAGCGGAATACCGGGAGCCCCCCTAACGCCGGTGAGCTGGCGCTGATTGGTCCCGATGCTTCAGGCGCGCGCGTAGCCATGCGCGTAGCTGCCGGGCACGTGGCGCCATCTGGCGACGTCAAGGAGATTTGCGCATGCATTGGCTGCGCCTCAGTGATTTGTGGCTTCTCGGGTCCTAGAAATGGTTCTAGCAACACTGCTTTGTCCTATGACGTCATCACGCTTGTACTTGCGAGTTTGGCCTGTGGCGGCGATACCTGTATTTTGGTTCTAGCTCTTTTCTACGTTACAAGAGCTTTGTTGTCAGTGTGAGTGGCGTTTTTGTAATCAGGAGCTGGTATTCTGCCCATACAAGCCAACTTCAATTTCTCCGCAGTGTCCATTTAAGCGTTCGTCAGCTTGAGGAGTCCATCAATTTAAGGCGCCGATCAGTGAAGAATAACTACCTTAGTGCGGCCTTTAGTTTTGCTGGCGTCTCACAAAGCAAAAATTCCTAAACCTACCTCACTGCTCATTAGGACGCCATATTGCCCGCTTATGCATCTTCCATAAAATAAGTTACACTAACGGAAATTTAAACAATCTCTCTTTAACCTTTCCAGCTGCCTGCAGTCACGTATCGCCTACGTAATGCAGCTTAAAACGCCACTCTGCTTAACTGACGTGTACTTTGATTCATTTATACAAAGAACAAGCGCTGACTGGAACAACCTTCCCGCTTCCCTCATCTCTGTCACTGGCTCTGTCATCTTGGAGACGAATTTGTGCGATAAAATGCTCCAACTGCCATTTGTATATAGTGTTTTTTTTATTATTTTTACAGCGAAAAGCTGTACTACGGAGCTCACTCACATCGCAAGTTGGACGACGTTACCGGCACCCTCTCACCCCGCGTCTGGGTTCCGCGCGTCTTAAGGCTGGTTCACATGCAAGCGACTGAGCAATTGAGCGGGCCGTCTCAGCGAATAATTTCCTACTTTTTTAACCGCGTCGCTCTGGCCACTCGAGCCGCCGCGACGAATCGAAGCTGGCTTTTACGCCGTGGCCTGTTTCGAAACCATGCAAACGAAAAGGCTCGAGATTCTGCCGTTGTGGCCCGAAAACCTGTTCAGAGTCGTCGTGATGGCTGGAGTGGCCAGAGCGACGCGGTTAAAAAGTTGGAAATTTTTCATTGCGACGGGCCGCTCAATCGCTCAGTCGCTTGCATGTAAGCCAGGGGAACAGCCAAGTGCGAAAGAGAGGAGACGGACGTCCCAGTAACCAACACATCGGCAGAGGCTTTCGTTATGAATTTTCCATATTCGTCGCGCGACTACACCGACAAGCCAACGCGTACCCTCACGGGCCTCTACCTCTGCACTTCAAACTTCATTTTACAAACTGCATGCTTCAAAGTGACGGTGTAAAATTTCACAGCGAATTGTGATACAGTTGAGCGATTTGATGTCATCGCAACTCTTGTTGTTACGTTTATTTACTGCTCAGGTAACACTTGTTGCTGGGCTAGTCGGTGCATAGCTCTACGTACAAAAGTTAGCGCAACACACGAGACAATCACAAGAAAGGTGAACAGGAAGCGCGTTGTCCTGTCCCCCTTTCTTGTGATTGTCTCGTGTGTTGCGCTAACTTTTGTATTTACTGCTGTTTGGAGGTAGGATACTGGGAAAAAAACTGGACGAAACCCATGCCTTGCACGACATGTAGCAAGAGGCAGGTTAAAATCCATTACAGTGTGCACAACAATTAGAGAGCTACACAGCTCATAAATGGAATTTGAAAGATGTGCTATTTCTCTTTTATAGCAAATATTACCGTGTTTTGATTTGATTTACAATTATTTTATGATGGAAAGAATATTGTTACGAAGACGGAGAAGAGGGCAGTGGCGCGGGACGGAGCGCTCGCGCTTGGCCCACAGCAATTAAACCATATTATCATCTGTCATCATGTCGTCTTTTCCCTAGGCTTGCCACCTCATAACAATATTATCCGTCGTCGTGTTTTTTAAACTTTGATGTTAGCGACGTTGTCAGCATCCATTCTTGTCTAGGTTGGGCTCTTTGCTTTGGGCCCCTCATAGAGCAATTTTTTGCATATTCTTAATTCATCATCCTTCCGTGCAATCTTGCTATGCTTTATGTTCTGTTTTTCCGATGACATGGCCCATGGCTGTTGTTGGGAGGGAACACCTAATATGTCACCGCAAGCTTCAAGCATAACCATTGCTTTCGTATTTCTGCAACTAACAAATTATTTGCAAAATGCCTTAAAAGATGTCAATTTTTGTAGCTTTTTGAAAAATATTTTGCGCAAACTTCAGCTTGGCAACAATAACAAACTATGGAAGAAAGCTGGGCTACTTTTCCTGCCCTGGAAATGCTTGTCCAATGAAGAAAAACAAAAAATCTGAACGCCCTATAGAGATAACAATTCTACAAGTTCTACAAGCTTTTCTAGGCCTTGTTTGATCAGTTGGCTTTCATCGCATGCTTTTAGACTATCAATTCTTCCCCCATTACAACCACCCATTCACTTCATTCCCTTTATGTGCGTCTTCACACCGTCTTCTGAGATTTTAATGTCTTTCGCGCCGTTGCCTTTCACATCTTATCGTTTTCATCTTTTTATCTCTGTCCTCGCCAAGTTGCACAGGACTCCCGGCGCGTGCAATCTCTCTTTTTTACCAAGTGTTGTTATTATATATTTCCCCCTGCCCCCTTCACTGCCGCTCTTTGCTGTTTGTGTCCTCAATGGTGTACCTGGAGCCTGGCCGACTAGAATGACTGCATCCTTCTTGTTTTTTTTTTGTTTCTGTACTGTGTGGCTGCGCGCTTACCCTGTTTCCTTCGGTTTTATTGTTAGTTGCTTTGACTTGCGCATGTGCCCTACAATCACGGCTTTTGGGTGCTGTATAAAACGTGTGGATCGCCCTCCTTCGAAATTAAAGTTTTTAGTTCAGCGCCCTGTGTGTCTCGTCTCTCCTTCATCCCCCGCCTGTCAGCGCTGCATGTTCAGGATGTCAAACCAACTTACCCAGCTACACACCCTGTACAAGTACGAATTCTTCTACATGGTGACAGTAATGAAAACTTGACCCCTTTTAGGCCTGTTGCAACATAGACCAATATAGGCCTTAAGTGTATAAGAACTCTTGGTCTCATATGATAACCTAAATGTGTTTCAGATTAAAAAAGAAACATTGAAAGTTGTAAATACAGAAAATTTATAGTTCTGTGTTTTCACCTTCAAACTGATTCCTAACTGCCTAAAATAGAGCATCATGATGTATTCACCTGCGGTTGCTGAATAATTTAGCAATCGATCAAACTCTTCTTTGTTGATGTTTCAGTTTCGGTTTCACCGGCGAAATTCATGCTGTGACGTGAGGCATAAAAAAACATAACTGCTGATACGTTGTTTATTTTAAGATCTGTTCGTGAAGCAGGCTGGCTTAAGTAATCTAGATATTAAATACTACGTATCAACGATTATAGTACAGTTTGATCCATGCTTCACGAAACCGAAATGCCTGGTACAGAATACAGCCATACATTTCATTCGGCGGATGAAACCGAAACAGTATCAAGAACAAATAGTGTTTGATCAGTGAACAGTGTTTGATCTGTTCTTACGAGTAATGCATAGTTTGCAAGAAAAAAAATGTTCAGTTAAACTTACGTGTTTTCTTGTCATTTATATGACGGCACACTGTATAATTAAAAGATCTCCAGCCATCATATCGGCGACCTAATTATATTTCGGATTGATGAACCGACGTTTAAATGATGTCGCACTATATATTGAAGAGACGTCAAGAAATCACATTGATGAATTGTAGATGGGCAAAGAAACGTTTAAATTATGCCATACTGTACAATGAAGAGACGCCGAAGCCTTATATTGACGGCTCAAATATGGCATGAAAGTGACGAAAAACGCCGGGCTTTGAAAATGACATCCGGCTTTCACTTTAGCGGCCAAGTACTTGGAAATACAGGTGCCGACATATTTCCCGTCATTTTGATTGATTTTTTTTACAGCGTGTTCATCAAGGCACGCACGTGTCCTCTGTGGTGTTTATTATTTTTTGCGATTTACGCACACCTCCTTTATGGGCCGTGCTGTGCGGCGCGTTTTTTTTTGTTTTCCTGAAATAATGCATTGATACACGTTTGCAATACATGATATATTAACAACGAGAAAAACCAAAGTACAACGAGAAATAAGCTGGTTTTGCTTTTACTGACAAACCTTGCAGTTTATTCCCCTGGCGTTTGCAGGGAAGAAAGTTTTTGAAATTTTCCTGAGGTAAAGCGAAAAAAATGTTGCCCATTCATCACTCAGCCACGAGAGCCCGCTCAATCTAATAGATCATCGTGTTGACGAACCGGTCTCCTACATTCGACGTGGTAATGGCCGACACGCGTGACTGATAAGCGCGCCCTCTTAGAGAGTGCGCCGAACACTCGCACGAGCTCTACCTACACCAGCGGTTTTATTCGCACAAGCTGCGCATTTAAGAAGACGCGAGCCTACTTCCCGCCTCTTGATCACGCTGCTCCTGTCGCATCGCTGAAAACCCACGGAAGCTTGAAAGCATTACTAAAGGAAAAGGTAAGAAATTAATTATTATTCTTACGAATGTTCTTTCTGCCTTTATACATCAGTTTTCATGCCACAAAGTGCTCCTGGTACGGACAGGTCCAACTTACGAGTATTCACAATTTTTGATGTTCGAGGCTTCTGTATGGAAAAAAATGAACTCTTTCGACTTTTCATTTCCATGAATACATGAAGGTATACGCTTTCTGATTACACCATTCCCTTTACAACCTAATATATAACACAGGCATAACGGGGCACTCGTATGAACTGCTGACCATCTACAAATGTCATTCAAGCGTCAAAGCACCAGATATGCATTTACAAAGGAACAAAAAGTCACGTTCCAACATGAAGTATCACTCCGGACCTCAAATGTTGTCCGCGACATCACCTGTTGTCTTCAGGACTACAGCATCCAAAAATAGCGGCTGTTTGCACGATAGTGCGCGTACTTGGCAGCGCATTGTTCTATAAACCTCAATTTTCCGTAAATCTACAGCCCGCCAAGACGATCGTCAGTTCAAACTTTCACATTACGCTGCTCTGGTACGTATTTTACTGGCCAGAAAATTGAAGTTACTGCACAGGCTCGTGCGTACGTGTATAGGCGCCGTAACTTCATGGGCAAAACTTAACTCAGAGGGGCTGGAAAGTTTGTGTGTTGAGTTGAATATGTATTTTGCAACGCGCAAACAAGTTTAGACAAACAGGAAAAGAAACGTACAGGAGAGTGCGCAAGCTTGAACTGAAGGTTTACGATTCAGGCAAATCTCACACAAACCCAAGACCGTAACGGAGTTGGCAAAATATATAAAGAAACGACGGTCTTGATGAATTTTCAAGCCCGCATGTGTCACACATTTTGTGATAGAAATGCACAACTCATCTTTTTTTATAGAAGGATATGCCGGGGATACAAACTTATAACTTCCCTTTAATATAAATAAGGGATAATTCATTTCTCAAATAATAAACTCAGTGCACGAACACCGGCAACATTGGCTCACCAGATGTTGAATTCAACGAATGCTTTCATACCGCGCGGTGCTCGCGTGATAACTCACTTCTTCCCCGTCTCGTCTGTTGGATGTAACTTTTATCACAAGAGGGCGGTGCTCTGCTCGTGACTGCCTGTCTACAGGCGTCGAAATTTACAGCGTGCTTTTCGCTGCAATTGTTTCTTTTCTTCCTTGTCCGCTGCGCCGTACAACTCAACGAGCTTCTTGTACGCCACCAGGGTGAGCAGTGTTCAGCGATCTTTTTGAAAGAGAATGGCCATTGGCCTCACCCACTTAAGTTTCCAGTTGCTCGGCCGACGCCCAGGTGCTGGGCTCTCTTGGCATGCTTGATTAGGCCTTAAACCACTGAGGCGGTGATTTATCACAGACGCACTATGCTGTTCAAGCAGTACGTCTATAATAACGCTCTGTGCTTGATTTCTTGCTCACATGAATTTTTCAGTGCAGCGTGCAGGCAGCTCTTGGCTGTTCCTTTTTTTTTCACATTCATTGAGTGAGCTGGTTAAAGTGTAAAACACGCCAACATGGCCTGGTGTCTTAACTTGATGTTGCTACTACTTTGCGTGCATTTTGTTTTGCACTGGCGTAGGTAACTGACATCTCTGAATAGTAAACATTCAGTTAAAATCCTCATCTTATTTCGGCCGTGTCTCCCTGCCTTTGCCCACTGTTTGTGTGGTCGCCAAATACATCACACTTTGTTGAAAACCAAACCAAACCTTTTTCGTGACGGAAATGCATAGGGCCCCGCCGCAGTACCTCAGGGGCTATGGCACTCGGCTGCTGGTCCGAAAGACGCGGGTTCGATCCCAGCCGCGGCGATCGAAATTCGATGGAGGCAAAATTCGAGAGGCCTGTGTACTGTGCAGTGTCAGTGCACGCTAAAGAACACCACATGGTCGAAATTTCTGGAGACCTTCGCTACGGCGTTTCTCATAGCATGAGTCGCTCTGGGTCGTTCAACCCCTATAAACCAAACATTGATTTATACCTCAAGGTTTTTAGGCTCAAGGAATCGGCACATTCTGTAAAGCGGTCCCGTTGGTCTGGTGCTGGTCGAGTGGTGTGGTCTCGGGAGTCAAGCTACCACAGCTTTTAGTCCCCATTCCTCCTTTGTGAGAAAGGAAAATAAACTTGAACATCATGAACATGTTCGCTGGTCATTTGCTGCTACTGCGTCACAAAAGGCAGCGTTTTCTAAGTTCAAAGCTTGATGTACAATTTGGGACAAACTTCTCTGAGCACGCACGGCGTAAAGGAAGCCCATATTTTCTATTATTAGCCAGCTGCTCGAGATCGCACTTGTGGATATGAAAGTCTGAATCCTATTCTTTCACTTGCATAAGTGTGGTCTCCGGCCAGCGGCTAATAATAAAGCTATCGGCTTTGTTTATGGCACACGTGGTGCGAAGACTTTTTTCCTGACTGTGCAATGTAACGTCTGTGACCCAACGTGTTTTAGATGAGCAAGAAAAAAACCACCAGCGAAGGAGTTCACAGTCGAATGTGACCAATCCAGCCCTCCCTGCTTTCAGGCCCAACTGCTTGCGGTGTTTCTTACATCCCGTAACGAAAACCGCATGCTTCTTGTAGCCTGGCGAGGGGATTGGATGCTGTATACAAGGACCCGATCTCAAAAACAGTGTCATCCACTTCATTGGAATCATAGGATTTGCTGTCAAGATGCAATTCTTTACACCATAGTTTATGTTGACCTTTACCGTGTTCTTAGTTTTTTTCGAGCGTTGTAATTTAAGACAGCGCAAAAATATCATACCCAGCCCGGGCATTCTTCATGCCAGATCTCTAATCTATGTGAACGCTATCCTAAAATCCATACAGCTCATAAAATTTCATTTGAGTATTTTCTTCTCGAAACTCATAAACAACAATCTCACCACTTCAAACAATACCGCAGTAGCTTTTAACAGTTCCGTTCTGTCGAAAGTTCGTACTGACTACGGTAAGTAGACCGTTCAGTTTTCATCGATATAATAATGGAACGCCTTACCTCCAAACGTTAAAAATTCATCTACATTACTTAATTTTAATCAGATTCAAAAAACACTAAAATCTATTTTTGAACCATTAGTTGCTTTAATTTGTCCGAGTTTATGTTCATTGTACCTAAGTGTATGCATAATGTTTTAATTAAGCACCGCCTTTAATTCCTTAAATCCTGCTGACTGATTTAGAAATTTCAAAATTATTCGGTACAGAATATTCTCCTTCAGCCGCCGACATTGCTGGAAACGTAATGAGTTCCAATAAGTGTAGTTTTAGGAAAATAATGCAACAGGAAAGATTAATAGCTTGCGGCTGAAATTTCTACTCAGTGTTAACGGTCTTTTTTGGTTTGGTTTATTGAGGTTTAACGTCCCGAAGCGACTGAGGCTATGAGAGACGCCGTAGTGAAGGGCTCCGGAAATTTCGACCACCTGGAATCTTTATTTATTTTTTTATTCATTGATTGATTGAGAAATTTCGACCATGTGGTGTTCTTTAACGTGCACTGACATCGCACAGTACACGGGCCTCTAGAATTTCGCCTCCATCGAAATTCAGCCGCCGCGGCCGGGATCGAACCCGCGTCTTTCAGGCCAGCAGCCGAGTGCTGTAACCACTGAGCCACCGCGGCGGGGCAATCGGCATTTTTTTACTCAAGGCGAACAAAATTGGTACTTCTAGACCGATCAGTTGATTTTTAATTTGACATTTAAATCATCTGCAACTCGAAGAAAGAAAAGAGAAAAACCGAACTGTTACTGAGATTTAGAAAAAAAAAATCGTCGCCCGTTTCCTTTAAACTTTTCATGAAAGACTTTTAATATCTCTTTGCCGTTAGGTTTACGTGCTCACGACAGCATTGGCAAAAGTCAAATCATTTCGACAACGCTTGACCGAACCGAAGGTGCAGGCGGCACTAGCTTGCCGACACATGCAGAATTATTTGTATTTTTTTATTATGGGGCTTTCCTGGAGCACTTTTCAGTACCAGAAGCACAATGAACAACTCTATCATTTCGTGCACATAAGTTTTGAGTTCAATTTAGCTTTTCTTGATATAAATGGTATGAAATTTTCAGCTAAGCGTTTTATAATTCAGGTTACAAGACAAATTGGCATTAAATCCTTTTGAAGAAAGGCAAAAATCTGACTCCCATTAGCCAGACGCATTGAAGCAGTGCAACGAAGCTAAAGTTTTGTTGTTTTGACTTATTAAAAACACTTAAAAGTAAAAACGTGCTTCCAACGAATTTTCGGAGAATTACCTTAATGTTCTAACTAAAACCGGACCACATGCAATGAGTCAAAGTCGCATTCGTAGCCATTGCTCTTTTTAATGGGAAGTTATCAGTAATGATGAATGAACAAAGTATGGTATGCATTAATCCTTTCTTTTGTAGTTTAAAGGCATATAATGCAGCCTTGCATTTTTTTCCTCCAGAATAAAGAGGCACTAAAGGTCTTGTACGGAGCTTTTGACGGAATTTGGTGATGACATTTATTTTAAATGTCCGTCGAAGTTCGCGTTTCTTTCTGGATTTCAGATGATCTCGCAGGGCCTAGAGAAAAACTATATGACCCATCTAAGAGTGCAATCCTTCTTAAGAAAGAGTAAAAAAGGCAGAATATTTCGGTGAAAAATTCTAGTCTCATGACCTTAGTCGTTGTTGTCCCATTATTGACCTAACTGGAATTCAATTATTTTTCCGCAATGTTTGCGATCTTTTGCTGTGAGATTAAAGGAACTAAGTAATGCTCTTCCACTGCTTCCAACATAACATTTACATACAACTAGCGAAAAATATGCAGGTTTCGTAAGGTCTATTTCTTTTTTCTACAGGGATCCAAGCAAGCGATTTTGCGATATCGTGAAAGCGACGTTTTGGACTTCGTGTCATTTATGATTTTTTCAAGAATATGACGGAGTTTCATGCAAAGCTAAATTCCATTCGTTTACGTCGACCACGGTGGCGTCGACGCATTTGCCCATGACGTGTAAAAATTTCATTAAAAAGTGGTTATTGGACCTCTTTTGCCGTTCTTATCGAAACACCACCCTCCTCCACGGATGGACGAAACACTTATTCGTACATCACACAATGCTGGCGAATGGCGCTTGATGGCGAAAAAAAATTGAAAAAACGAACGCACACGCACAAAATATAGCAGCCTGCCGTTGGTCAACTACGTGATATGCGGTGCTGTGTACGCTGTTGTGTGAGCGTGCTTTGGCCCAGCTCGCGATCGCCGAACTGTCTATGACGGCACGAGAAAGTGTTGGGGGAAGCACTTGTCCGCAAATTGGTGATATCGAGCGACCTTATGTCACGTTTGTGAAATATCCACGTGGGATTCGTAGAACAGAGACTTCATCTGCTATTTTACCGACAACGCACAAGTTTTAGCGAAGAAAGTACGTTCCTAGTACTGTCGAAGAACAGTCTCTCCATCTGACTTGAGTTATGATTCTGTTTAGTGTCTTTTTAAGAAATAATGCCTGGATCTGAATAATGTCACACTCACTAGTTACTCATTGATGAACAGCATGTGAAGACAGGACAGGTCTGTCCTGTCTTCAGTGCGAACTTGAATCAGCGCCAACTTGCCAAAATCGCAGCCTTAATTCACTAGTATCTTACTTACTGCTAAGTGGAACTAAGTGTTACATGAGTGTGACCGGTGTAGGTATTAATTTGTAGTTGACTAAAATCAATCTTCATGCACAGTGCAAGGCGCCGAGTGGCCAAATCGCATCGAACTATAGCGTTTCTTCTGTGCTGGTCACGCAGGAATGATGTGGACATCTAAATTCCTGATGTTCGCCACTGGTACGATGATGTTTGCGGTGGCTGACATTGTAGCCAGGCCGTACGGAGCCCCAAGCACTGCCTGCCGCAGCATGCGGCCCCGACACGGGATCGAGCAAGACTCCAGCCAGAGCCCATTCGTCATCACCCAAAGCGACGTCAACTTCAAGGAGGGACACCCCGTAACCGGTAGGCAAGTTATATTTCTAGGGCAGCAAGAACGGTATAACAAACATCAGTGTTCGTATACTAGCATACTTACTGCTGTCTTAACGGAGTTTCAGTGCTTATTCTTTTTGCCTTCAAAACAAAAAAAAGAGAATTCTTGAAGAAACGTTCAATCCAAGCGACAGCCAATATTAAAGAGGGTGCTGGTGCGGGCTATATTAATTTGATACGACCGAGTCGAACACCGCAAAGAAGGGACATAAAAGAGAAATGACAGAGCGAACTTGTGGCGCTTATTTCGTTTTCCCGTATTTGCGGGCATCCTGTCTATTAAGATTATGTGAGCTTAATCAAAATGACATATTCCTTTTCACAACATGACTACAAGAGACCTTTTTCAACGAAGCAAAGTACTCGCAATTTAATATTTATACCGGCAGTTTATGTGAAATATCACTGCATGGCTTGCGTTCGGAAAAAGCTTTTAGTCCTAGATTATAATTATTTGAAAACGCTACTGTCCTTTGCGTAGCTTAAAGGGCGAAAATTCGAAAATTTCATTTGGCGAACATTTCATTCGGCGAAAATGAAAAAGAACAGGGAGCATACTAGGGAAGGGCAGGAAGGATAACATACTATAATGGCGGGTTGGCTCTCTTGCAAATACGAGGCGCATAGTTAAGGAGTAGACAGAAAAGCGAAACGCTTAGGTAGGCTGGAAAGTTCCTTTAAAAGTTCTCGAAATTCCGTTTCAACTTCAGATAATGAATTATCATCGCCACTTTCACTTTGGTGTAGTAAATTTGTGGTACGGCTGCTGACATCAAAATCGGTGAGTCGAATAGGGGCGTAAGGCGGCAGCATTTCGACGTGAGCGGAATTCGATATGACCGTCCACTATGGGACGTCTGGGCACGTTAAATAACCGCAGGTAATCGAAACAAACCAGGAGGCCCCTAACACTGCGTAGATCTTAAGTACCCACGTTAAGCATCAGCAAAGTTAGGTCTTGATATTATATGAGAATGACCCATACTGTTTGTCACTTATGAGGCTGGGGCTCCGCTGCTATTTAGGTCTCACGTTCACGTTTAGCCACCGTATGGCTATACGCGTGTCTAGCAATAATTTAACACAATCTCACATTGCTTATTCCTACGTAGTTTATACGTAGGGTACATACGCTGTGGTGAGGGTACGTGCTACTTGGTGACTCATGACTAAAGTACTACACGGCAACGCTGAAAAAATGACATAGAGACATGACAGAGAAGCACTGACCTGCTACTTAGGATCCAGTGGTAAACAGCTAAAACAGCCCGGAGTACAAATATATGTAATTCACAAGGATAATGGTTCAGTTCTTGCACTCCGGGCCCTCTAATTGTTTTTCTCTAAATTCTTTGTACCAGGTCAGCGGCTGCGTGCCTTGTCTCGGTGTCCTTCACTTTAAGTGTTACGCTGGAGCACTTTATTCATATGATGCATAGTCTACACAAAAATTGAAGTGCTTATGATACACAGCGTGGAATAACAGCGTGATTTGCGGTTGCATTTGCAATAAACCTTGTCAGCTTTAAAAACAGTATCAAGTAGGAAAAATCTGCTCCCTCACTCCTATAGGAGAGAAAATTTGAAAGAATTAAAGTTTTTTTTTCTGCCGTACCGCTGAAATAATGCCGTGTAATTACCCACATATGTTTAAGCACGAATGGCCTCTTAGAAGTTTTATTTTTTCTCTTGGATCTTTTGTTTATCTTACAGTTATATCCTTTCCTTTCTTACCAAATGTGCTACAATACTGATTGCTATTTGATGCACCGCGTTTTTAACTACATGTACAGTACATGAATGAGATGTCCTAGGGGTTGTAAGAGCTTTTGAGCACTCAGCGACTATATTTGAATGTGTTGCACCCTAACACTGAGCCGAAAGAACTGAATATTATCCAAGGCTCCCCGTCAGTCGCTCAGCTGGGCGCTATGAGAGTGAGGTGTCCTGGCAAAATTTATTCTTATTGCAGAGAGTGGGCTTTGCACGTCAGCATATGCGTTCCGCTTTAGCGACATTGCTTGTGATGTCATATCAGACAAGGCTTCAGTACTTGATCAATATATTTAGCAAAAAATTATCTTGTCCAGCTTACAATTCCATAATATGAACGTTACAATACGTGTATGACCCCTATACCCTACCTTAAGCGGTCCGAAAAAAAGTGGAAACGAAGCTTACGCCTAACGCCTATCACCTTACGCCTAAGCATACGTGCGCCTAACGTGCAAAACAGCAAAACGTGTGCATGGAGAACAAAGTAGACTACGGCTCACCTGCTGATGTGGGTGATGCTTACTTTGGCGTAACGTGAAAGCTGCGGGCCCCACTAAACGCAAAAAAATCAGGGCAAAAATGTTAATTTAGGGTTCACTGCAAAGCTACACTGACCACAATTAGGAGTTTACTCCAGGTTTTCATTCACAGTGGTGGATTAAGCTGTTTTGATTCCGTGGTAAAGATTAGTCCATGGAGGTTATTACAAATTGCCTAAATATTAACGCCGGATGCATTTTACAACTTTCACCCAGCACGTTCCCGTCTCCTTTGCGAAGCTGTCACAATACACCAACGCTGCCCCATCCACCATATTCGGCACAAATGGTGTGAAACGACGCCTCTTTGCTGAGTTTTAGGCTAAAAAACAAAAGGCAGCTTTCTATGTTCGCGTAAGTTGACGCCAATGCCTTGTTTGTATGCAGGAAAGGAATGAACGTAAGTGGCAGGTATCTTTTTCAGCTTTCACACAGACCAACACGACAGATCGAAAGCAATGGCGCAGTAAACAAGTAAAGAGAATTGGCGGAAATATACTTGTAGTACTGACTGCGCATTTCTTTGTATGATTGGTGGTATGGCCACCGGAGTCAGCAACGTGAAACCAGCCCGCACGCAATCCTGCCATATTTTTGGAGTTGGCATACTTGTTGCATATAATTATATTGAAAAAAAAAACTGTTTGCATTCATCGATTCTTGATATCCTAAATTTCAGAAGCATTCGAAGAAAAGGCTGATGTTTGCGCCTTATTTCCCGTTTTCTCTTTCTGAATTCAACACTCCGCATCCCAGTGAACCTCACTGCTCTGAACGAACGAAGGTTCCGAGGATTCCTGATTAAAGCCGTGGTCGGCGGCAAGGCAGCGGGTGATTTCAAGGAGCTCGATGACAGCCAACCCGTGGTCGGATGCACGGGTTTTGCTACGCATACGTACCCGCAGTTCAAGGCTGGGGTCTCTTTGCTGTGGAACCCACCCCCGGGAACAGGCGCCGTGACTTTCGTGTGAGTAGCGCTGTGGCAATCGTGAATCTTCCGCATGCGGCGGAGTCTTCGGCTCAACGCTGCCGTTTCTTTCTCTGCAATGCCTTCCTTCTGATTTAGCCTATCCTGGAGTACTGAAAGACACTATGGCATGCCTTCTACTGCGAGTGTGAAGACAGTTATCTGACGAAACATACGAGACCATAGAAGAAAAACACTATGTTTATTTAAGATTGAAAATAGGCGGCTTCAGAGAAAAGCTCTCCTTCAAAGGGCTTGACACCGCTGCAGCGGCCTTAACATTAGCACCGATGGCAAGGACCAAATTACACGCGTCATGAAAAAATAACTTTTATCTTATCTTTCGCTTTCAAATTTCAACGTGCAAACTTAAGAGAAACCACCTAATTTTACATCATAAGATGCATATAGACCACAGAGGAAAAATGGCAAAACCGCTGAAAGAAAGACGGGGTCCTTAATGAAAGCATTCCATTTGTTTCTACATGACATTTGGACATCTGATAGCTGACTGTAATGACAATTGGAGATAGACGGCAAAGGATACTTAGTTCTTCTTAAGTAAAGCTGATAGGCTCGGCCTTCTTTGCACCGCAGTTCCTTCCAGGTGATCGCTTATTTGGCGTTGTAACAGGCAGCCAGACGATGGATGAACGACGACACACGGACGAACGAAGGAACTGGACTTTTATAACGCTTAAAAAAAACCTGTACACAAACAAGCATACACAGAGAAGAAAAAGGGGCTACGCACTCAACTACCAAACACAAAAGCACGCCCGAGCTCCAAGCTCGCTCTCTAAGGCTTGCCGAAAGGCGGGGCCTGTCTACATCACTGCGCAAAGCCTGACCTGGGACCGCATAACGTGATGCAACGCGCCCTTAAATAACGTCACTCGAAATTTCTAGAAACGGACGAGGGCGCTGAATGAGAGAGGAGGTGCCGCAGCACGCGTTAAGCTACGTCTCTCCCCCCCCCCCCCCCCCCCCTCCTTTGTCTCCTGGAGAGCGCTATAATTTTCTCGAACATCTGTCCGCGCACGCCCCGCTTCGCAAAGGTCGCGGGGGTACGGAGGTCCTGGCCCTTGTGCTGGGATGCGCTTTGAGCCGCGCGCCTTCGAGGCATGGCCGGGAAAGCGGTCTGCCTCTCCTTTTTTTCGAAGCGCGCGCCGTGAACGCTTTGCGCTTGCTATAGCGTCCTTACATCCTACCTCATAGCCGGAAGGGCCACGAGCAGAATCTCACTGTATCTGGTACCTGATGGTGTGCCTTTACAAAGTTATTTTATGTTTGCTAAAAACCTGTAGGGTCGCTTAAGTGATAACAAGAGTGGAATGAGACAATTTCACAACTGTCACAACTTCTATTACAGTTTCTGTGAGTGCGTTTTTGCATCAATTTCTTTGCAGCTGTATCCGCTGCGCTCTGATGACGCCGACATGTGCATATACCACATAATTCTGTGTTCAACTGAAGCACGTAATTATAATGCATCCAGTTCTTTCGAGCAGGCTTCTGCATCTTCTTCCATACCCAGTTTTAAAATTTCATTAACTGGAGCCACTTTGAGCACTATTTCTTCTTCGTGGAGCGTACGAGCATGGCGTTGCCAGGGAAATAAGAAGTCGTATATTTTATTCCAACAATGTTGTTTTTGTTACGAAAGGAAAACTCTAGGCAGGTGTTCCAACTCGTCGAGATGGCATTCTTTGACGCGGCCAATTAGAGCCCAATTCTCTTTCTGCAGGAAGTGGGTGACTTTGGTTGAAAACAGCAACCAAAACCAATTAGTGTCACAAAGTGACAGGACAGCTGCAACCAATCTTTAATTCAATTTTCATATGCCACGGTTGGTAGACAACTCACAAATTAGTGGCCAGGTTACCACTTACCTCAGAGGGCAGGTTGTGACAATGTCACAAGTTCAAGTGACCTCTCTTGACCAAAAGAGCTACTACTGGGGCTATTTGGAAATACGTTCTTGAAGGTATTGGTGGGCGCTAAAAAAATACGGAAAACGGATGAACACGCAGCACGAAGCGCTTTCTATCATCTGTTTAATCTGTGAAGAAACATGACTGTATACGCATATTGACGTCATATCATACACAGAAGAGGGAGGAGTGCACGTGCTGCCAAGAATGAAGGAAAAGGAAAAAAAGAAAAAAAGAAGGAAAAAGGGATGAAAATAGGAAAAAAGAAACAGGAAAATCGATCAACACATGCGCTTACAACAGCCGAAGATTACTATTCTTGAGGTAGGTTAATTGAGTTCCTCCTAACATCACCAAAGACGCATTGGAGCAACGTGCATTGCCAAAGCTTCGATAAGAAGCATTATCGAAGCTTTGGCAATGCACGTTGCTCCAGACAAGCAATGCGTCAGCTCGCCTTCGGTGATGTTAGGGGGAACTCAATTAACCTACCTCGAGACTAGTAATCTTCGGCTGTTGTAAGCGCACGTGGTGATCGTTTTTTCCTGTTTCTTTTTTCCTGTTTCCCCGTTTTTCCTTCTTTTCTTCCTTTTTTCTTTTTCCTTCATTCTTGTCAGCGCGTGCGCTCCTCCCTCTTCTGTGAATGATATGACGTCAATATGTGTATATAGTCATGTTTCTTAAGAGATTAAACAGTTGTTAGAAAGCACTTCGTCCTGTGTGTTCGTTCCTTTTCCGTATTTTGATAGCGCCCACCTATACCTCTTGACAAATCAGCGAACTTGTTGACATCGGACGGTTCGCCCCGACGTGAACTACATCTTACGCATTGATATAAAACTCTTACCGATCGGGTTTAGCGCGTAACTTGGTATTTGTAAATGTATTTAGCCTTTACAATTCTCACTGTGCAGAAATGTTGTTCCGTTAGCCGAAATTTGGAAGTACTTTCAGTTGCGCTGAGGGCTTCCTCCTATAGCAAAGCAGGTTTCTTATAGTTAGTTCCGGAAGGGCGAAACCGCTCGTGGAATCTAAATGCATTAGCGAATTTTCAAATCAAGCAGTTTTACACAAAAGTTTGTTGATGTTACAACTGAGTATTCAGTGACTGCGGTTTCACGTACAAACAACCTTGTCTAGTTTTCATGCAATTCTTTTATGTTTGCGCCATGGCACATTTTTGAAAGAGATCATCTCCGGTATTCGCACACTTTTTATGCAATAGGGACTTGAAACAATGACTTCAAGCGGGTGATCAAAGTCTCTAGTATGCAGAATAAGAGGCATATTCGAGCAAATTCCGTCAAACGTTTTGTGAACACTCCTGAAACCAGTAACAAAAGATCTCCAGCACTTCTTTTGGCTGTGCTAGACACTTTCTAATAACAAACACTGTAGTATATCTTCCTTAATTGTATACTTAAAATTTCACGTGATTCTTACAATGCCACAATAAAAAAGAGAAAAGGGTAGATCACTGGATAATAGCTTATGAAACGCTTAAATTAAGTGGCTTTACATTCGATTTTAAATGCTTAGTAAAGCACATTATTGAAGTCCCTGAAGTAAGACTTAGTTATTTACTGTCCGGTTCCGCGGAACGCATAGCGTTCTAATTTGCCGAGAACAAGTCAGATGAATCACTAGATGAACTGCGTTACTGAAATCCATATAGATTCCAAGTGCCGGCCACACGTTCATTTAAAGTTTGCTAACGCTCTTTTATTGATATCTAAGGGAGCATTTTCTCTCAAGAGGGACTTCCTAAACCCGAATTGATATTCAGTTAACAGCTACTTTTGCTTACTGGCAGTTATAATAGGAAATGAACAGTGACTCTTCTATGCGTTTTTATGAGATTAAAAGTATTGGAACTGAACGTCCAGCCATTAACCCATTTCTGTCTCCTTCCTTGTGTAATAAACTCTTTTATTATTTCTTATCAGAAGGGGACATCGTCGATCCAGAGTGAAAATTTGTAAATTTTGCAAATACGGGAGCTAGTTCATATTACACATGTAAGTCAGATTAGCTTCTAAAGAACAATATGGACACCTGCCCTGTTGTTTTAAAAATAATGAAAGAACCTTATTCCTTGCGATGTGTAAATCATGCAGCAAGAAAATGTGTTTAGAATTTATTTTTGGCGGTTTCAAAAAGGACCTACAACTCTCAGTATGTAAAGCAAAATATTTAATATTGTAAGGAAGTTCTGCCCCGCCGCGGTGGCTCAGTGGTTACGGCGCTCGGCTGCTGACCCGAAAGACGTCGGTTCGATCCCGGCCGTGGCGGCTGAATTTCGATGGAGGCGAAATTCTAGAGGCCCGTGTACTGTGCGATGTCAGAGCACGTTAAAGAACCCCAGGTGGTCGAAATTTCCGGAGCCCTTCACTACGGTGTCCCTCATAGCCTTAGTTGCTTTGGGACGTTAAACCCCAATAAACCAAACCAAACCAAACCAAGGAAGTTCTATTTCAGTTATCAGTATCATTGATGAGAATGCTGTTGGCATTAGCATGTCGCCAGTTTTCCACGGTCACGCAACTCCTGACCAGTAGCAAGCGAAATATTTGGGGAAGCCGTTCGCTGGTCGATTTTGTTTTTAATGAATATCCCGTGGTGAAACTATGCCATTCCGCACCGCTGCAGAAAGTGGCGTCATCGCACGAGGTGCCTGCATCCGGCGCTTTTCTTCACTGAAAAACTCAAGCCTATTCAATTTTGCGGCACCACGTGCCTTGTGTGCTAGACAAGTCCTTTGAGTATTTAATGAGAACGCTGAACAAAAGGCGCTGATCGAAGCCGTGGAACGCTCTCTTGTTCTATTCAGGCAGTATTTTAAGGCTCGGATTTCTGCCGGAAAAAATAAAATAGCGTGAAGCATAGAAGGAGATCGCGATTTTGTTTAACATTGTATTCAGACAATGCGTGAAGCGTGAATGAACAAGCTTCCTTTCGTGCTGGTGAGAAAGTTAGAGCGAGTGATTTTTGTGATCGACAATTAACGATATAGAAAAATTTTCGTTTATGAATTACGCTCTCGGCGCGTCATGTGGTTATGCGTTCATTTTGTTGGTTTGTACTATAGTTTGGGCAATAAGTTAAGAGGGAGCTTTTCACATGGTGAAACCGAGACACACACGTCCCGGAGCCAAAAAAGGGGGAAGTGATTCGCGTCAGTGCTTTTTCGTGGCCGGATTCTCCGTGCGACTGCAAACACGGATTCGAACACACACCGTAGATTCTATCTTTTCCTGCACTGCTGCTTGGGAATTACACGTGAGCATGGTGCGAGTCTCTCCGTTTAGACCGCCTTAACCCTTTGAGGGTCGAATTATTTTGAAGAAAACTTTCCCAGCTGGTCAAATTACTTTATTGCGGATCTTTAATCTACAAAATGTATATAATCGAGAATAAATAGTAAAAAAAAATTAGGAACAGTACTTTGGTGACAGGATCACTCACAACTGGAAAATGTTCAACAGAATAGAATAGCAACGGTGATAAGCAAGCTAAGAGCAGCACCAATAAAGATAGAAATCAACTTTCGCCGCCTCTGCAAAACAGTGCCCACAAAGAGAAAACACGTTTCGCGCGACTCCGTTGCGATCCCGCGGCGGAATCGAAACCGCGTAGGCGCGTTGCCACAGAGGGCGAGAATACCTCGCGAGCAACGGTGATAAGCAAGCTAAGAGCAGCGCCAGTAAAGATAGAAATCAACTTCGGCAGCCCCTGCAAGATAGTGCTGACAAAAAGAAAACTCAAATTTCGCGCGACTCCGTTGCGATCACGCGGCGAAACCAAAACTACAAAAGGGGTGTTGCCGCAGTCTGTGCCGCCGCGCTAAAGCTAGACATAAGTTCTGCTTATCTCCGTAAGAAGGCAGCACAAAATTCAAACACTTCTTGTAAGTCCTAAGAGGTGGCAGCACCCCCCAGTGAGCACTCATTGTTCTTTTGGCGCAAAATTTCAAACGGAAGATCGAAACCGTACCCGTACGGCAAAAACCTTGCGGGACACAAAACCGCCGCCGTACATATACGCCAAAAACCGTCAAAGGGTTAATGTGTGCGCATGTACGAGGTAAGGGGAGGGGGGGGGGAGGCAAGAAGGGGCAAGGAGTGAGAGTAGTGATCGACCGAAGATGGCGGGAAGGCAGACACCAAGGGCCTTTTCCAGCAAATCTCGCTCGGTGCGAAGGATTCCGGGAAGCAACTCGCAAACTGCGATAGCCTCTGGGAACACATGGTATCGCTCGACGCTTGCGGAATGGCGCTGAAAAAGGGAATAGTTGGAGATAAGGAATACTGACGTTGCATTTTATGCCATACAAATGGGCAGTACATATCAGTTTGTATCAGCAGCTAGGTAAACAACAGCAGCGCTGTAGCGAATTCGTCGTAAGCGACACCTCCTGGTGGAATTTCGCGCCACTCGTTAAATGCTGAAAGGTGCATTATTATCTTGAAACACTTATCTAGCGGATACGCCAGCTATTTACTTAACAAGCAGCGGAAAGAAAGGGGCGCAGCATAGCCTCGGGAACCGGACCAGTCGCGCGCGCTGCAGCGGGCTGGGCGTTATGATGACCGCGGCGGCTATTGATCGGTGCGGGCCGTGAAGCTTACTAGTCGTGGTGGATTTTGCAGAGGTGTTCTACCGGGAGAAAAAATAGCTATGTTCGTCTCACACGGAAATAAACAAACATAGCTTCTCAGGTATGTATGCATGCAGCGATAAGCCGTCGCAGTAAGGAGTTCTCTGCTCCTCCGTGCACAAGCTTATGCTTTATTGCCACAATACGCTAATTTCAGTTTGTAATTATTGAGCTAACGCAGTAGGGTGCAAATTTGGCAGTCGGCAGTCGGCAGCGCAACGCCACTCCCACGGCCTTCACAGCGCACATCAGGGGAAGAATAAACAAGGTGTGCCGCGTTTCACACGCCAGAGCGCTTGGCTGCTCAAAGGAGACCACTCCCATAACATGCGAATAACAACCTTCTATGTGAATCCTTTAATAATGCAGTATGAGCCCATCGAAATCGACTTGCTCGACAATCTCATGACGGGAGCCAAGAACAAGCCCATTTCTCAATTCTCAACAAGCTCGTGTACTATGCTTGAGACAGAACAAAAGAAAAATGTTTATTTCGCTTAACTAAAAAATATTTTCCGAGCGGTCACCGCCCACGGCGTGCATGTAGGCACTTCAAAGCATCCAACTGCTCACAGGAGATGATATGGCCTTCTGACGTCAGCTATTAATTGCTGCTAGGCCAGCAGGCTGCCTTCAAAATAAAAAAATAATAATATTCACACTCTCTGCAGCTAGAAATGAGCCCCAAATTATAGATTTTTTTTAATGCAAGGGGAATCGAAATCCAATCGAATCGGAGCTTTCGCAATATGTAGGCTTCCTCTCTTGATTGCTGCTATGAGATTTGCCTAAAGCCTAAGCTTGCATTGCATCACGCATTATTTCAGTCCTACATAAATTACTGTCCCTTGTTTGAAGCACTACTTGTAAAATAAACCTAAACATATTACTCGCCCTTTAAAAGAAGGCAATTAAATTTATCGCTGGGGCGTCCTACATTGCTCATACGGAAAAGTTACTTCTACAGCATAGGATTCTTCGCGTGCATGCCACGTTTGAGTACTGCATTGCCTTAGGCTCTTGCCGCAAAGCATATCCGACTTTAGACTTAGGCTTAAAGAAAGATGCTTCTCCACCGGAAGTAAACAAGAATGGGACGTTCCTCAAAGGAGGACATTACATGGTAACCAGAACCTTCGCTTCACTTTACCATAAACGTTTAATCATCATTTTATATAAACTCAGTCATTTTTAGAGCACCCCTGAAGACCTTTAACTTGTATTTCGGTCATGCAGATCCGTCGTTCTTTTCCTTGCCTAGGGAAGCATTACCTTGAGGACCTTATTTCTTAACGTTTAAGCCACCGAGTGTTACATACTGTTCGAGGGTTTTTTGTGGTTTAGTGCTTTTCTTTTTTTTAGCTGTTGTGTACTATGTTACGACATGCTTCATGTATATGCTTGCGTGTGAGTCTGCATATGCTCTGTTGCTCATCTTTTTATTTTTTATTTTTTTTACTTGCCCAATCTGGCCTGGGTTACCCCTCAAACTACCCGGGTAGCTTTTCATCCGAGGCCGATTTCCTGTATTTCACTTGGAAAAATAAACTTTCAAAATGAAATATGCAATGTAGCTGGAAAATTGGTTTCCATGGTAATTTTAATAAAGCCCGGATCAGCTTGTTCGCCTGGGGGCCTTGAAACTAGAGTTGAAAATAAATAAATTGAATTGAATTGAATCCTAGTTCTTGTAACTAAAGCGGCAGCGAACGGTATTGCGCCTTAAAGCACAAAGTTTCTACGAATCTACGCAGAAACTTTATTTAGCAGAAACTTCGATTTATTGCCCTGTGTGGCCGATTTCCCTAATTAAATCGAATGAACGCGCGGCTCCCGACTTTTTTTTTTTTGAATTCTGCCTCGTAAGGTGGGCGGAGTCGACCAATGCGGGGAGTGCCTTTCACCCAGTCCCGTGGCGGCTTGCCGCTCTGCCATCGGCGGAGTAGTACGTAGTAGTCCGTAGAAGCAAATAGCCCACGCGCTATTTTTATTTCTGCGGGCTTATTTTGCGGTTATATTATCTTCAAATGAAACTATTTATTCGCGGAAACCTAAAAAACAAAATGAAGCGAAAGCAAAGCCTCCACGGAGCTGGCTGAAAGGCACTCCCCGCGTTGGTAGACTCCGCCCACCGTACGAGGCAGAATTAAAAAAAAAAAGGCGGGAGCCGGGTGTTAATTCGGTTTAATTAGGAAAATCGGGCCCACAGGGCAATAAGTCGCGGTTTCTAAGAATGCTCGGAACGTGTAGATCGAGTTCCCGCGGCAAAAAGACGAGTTCAGATTCCTCTTCAGTGCACCATTAACTTTTTAACAATTTCTGTTATGCTCTCTTATTATTCAGAGACGTCTAGCCAAGCGTAAGTAATATCCTTCTCAGTTTTTAGAATTTATACAGTGCGGTTACCCTCGGCGCTGCAGTTTAACAAATATTGGCTATTACCTCGAGTTGCGTGCACTGTAGAGGTTGCTTTGCCTTCAAGCTTCTCGAATGCGCATGTATTTTTGAGCGATGTAGTCGAAATTTGTTGGATACAGGGCCGTAAATATACGCGTTTTCTAAATTCTTAAGACTGATATAGATATTGTTTACGGCAGGCTACACGCCTCTGAATAATTAAGGAGCCTACCAGTAAAAATTAAGAAGTTAACTAATCAATTGTAATTAGCCAGCATGCTAGTTAGGACGTCTTAGCTGTATTGTGATGTACTGCACGGCTTACAATGCTATGCCAAAAAAGCGCTCTTCTAACTCAAAAAAGCTATTTTTAAAAATTGTGTAAAATCTTAGGTGAAACACCCTTATAAGTATACATATATGTTAATGAACAGAATGCACTCGCCAAGAATGGCATTCATTTCAAATGTTTGAGATGGAACCCGGTCCATTTCAAGAGAATATATATATATATATATATATATATATATATATATATATCCCACCGGCGGCATGTGGTTGTTTTTTTTTCTTCTGCTTTTCTAATCTTTAAGCTTTAAGCGATAACATCTTCAGTAATATTCTAAATTGATCAACACCACTAAATAAATAAATGAATTTAAAAAAAAATTCAGGGGGCACTTTGACTGTCTAAAGTGGGTAGAGGTGGAAGCGTTTTCCGCACCACCTTCGCTGTTTCTGTGGCACTGGTGGCGTCACATATATTTGACTACTAATTACTAAGTGATGGCAGATCACTAATTATTTGTTGATTACTGATTAATGCCTCAATACTAAGTAACTGCTAATTAATGACGCTTAAGCTTCGCCTTTAGGAGTGGAACGTGAGAGCGCGTTGTAGCGCTGCCAGGGAGTCCACGGAACGCCACCATCCGTTCGGCGCGATGCCTTGCCCTTTGAACGCAACGCTTTTTGAGGAAAGGAAATGGCGCAGTAATTCTCTGTCATCTCGGTGGACACCTGAACCGCACCGTAGAGGAAGGGAGGAAGTGGGAGTGAAAGAATATAGATAAAGAGGAGCCGTAATGAAGAAAATGAAAATTGTATTTGAGGAAAGGAAATTACGCAGTAACTGTCTCACATATCTCGGTGGACACCCGTGAAAATTCAGGGGGGCACTTTTTTGACCTAAAGTGTGGTCACTGATGTGTGGTTAAGATGTTAAGCTTCGCCCCTAAGAGTGGAACGCGACAGCGTCTTGCAACGCTGCCAGGGAGTCCATAGAACGCCATCGCCCATTCGGTTCTACGCCTCGCTCGTCGGTAAATTGGTTTTTGAGGAAAGGAAATGTATTTCGCTCTCATATCTCGGTGGACACCTAAACCTCGCCGGAAGGGAAGGGAGGAGGATGGCAGTGAGCGAAGACACCGTATTCACTAGACGCGCCTTTGTTCATTCCAAACCATCGAGCTGGCATGGCGGAGTGGATAGCATGCTCGTCTCTCACGCCGAAGACCGGGGTTCGATTCCTGAGCTCGACCAATTTCTTAATCGATTTTATTTATTTATATGGCCTGAGTAGTAAAGCTTATTAGGCTAATTGGGTAATTAAGCAATTAACTAAGCTCAGTCCCACTTACTTGGAGCATCACTATACACGATCCCTTCAATTGGTTGCATGGTTACTAGCCAAAGTGCAATTGGCCCCGTTTGAAATTCGCGCACTGTGACGTTACGACCGTTTCCACCAATTGAAAAGCGTGACATTTTCTGTCGACAACTGCTGCTTACAACGATGAGACATTAAAGGCTTCCGCCTTAAAAATCCCCTGTGCCCCTTGGTTTCTGTGGCTGTTGGCTTCTTTCATATTTATAACGAGCCCCTCATTACCCTTCCCTTGTTTGCTTAATTGCTTAGCGAGGGCCTCGGTTCTGGCAGCCTTGACGCCATAGGAAGCATAAGAGGGTTCTCACGCAGCTTCCATCCTCTCCGTTCGATGACGTTCTACGTCACACCTGCGGTAACTCCGGACGTTCCACGTCCGCCGCTTATGAACGTGGGTGGCGCTGATGAACACTCTCAAGGTTAGGTTACTTGTAAACATAAATACCCCCGAAAGCAGACGAATTGACAGCCGTCGCCGTAGCTCAGAGGTAGAGCACCGGACGCGCAATTCGGAGGACGTGGGTTCGGATCCCACCGGCGGCATGTGGTGTTTTTTTCTTCTGCTTTTCTAATCAATTAGCTTTAAGCGGTAACATCTTCAGTAATATTCTAAATTGATCAACACCACAAAATAAATAAATGAATTTAAAAAAAAATCCCCTGTGCCCCTTGGTTTCTGTGGCTGTTGGCTTCTTACACACACATATATATATATATATATATATATATATATATATATATATATATATATATATATGAGAGAGAGAAGCCAACAGGCACAGAAACCAAGGAACACGAGGGATTTTAATTAATTTATTTATTTTGTGCTGTTCTTCGATTAAGAATGTTACTGAATATGTTACCGCTTAAAGCTAATTGATTAGAAAAGCAGAAGAAAAAACAACCACATGCCGCCAGTGGGATCCGAACCCACGACATCCGAATTACGCGTCCGGTGCTCTACCGCTGAGCTACGGCGACGACTGTTAATTCTTCTGCTTTCGGGGATATTTATGTTTACAAATCACCTAACCTTTAGAGTGTTCACCAGCGCCACCCACGCTCTTAAGCGGCGGAAGTAGCACGTCCTGAGTTACCGCTGATGTGAAGGTAGAACGTCATCGAACGGCGAGAGTGGAAGCTGTGTGAGAACCCTCTTATGCTTCCCATGGCGTCAAGGCTGCCAGAACCGAGGACCTCGCTAAGCAATTAAGCAAACAAGAGAGGGGGGATGAGGGACTCGTTATAAATATGAGAGAAGCCAACAGCCACAGAAACCAAGGGACACGAGGGATTTTAATTATTTATTTATTTTGTGCTTTTGTTCGATTAAGAATGTTACTTAATATGTTACCGCTTAAAGCTAATTGATTAGAAAAGCAGAACATTATATACACACACACACACACACACACAAACACACACACACACACACACACACACACACACACACACACACACACACACACACACACACACACACACACACACACACACACACACACATATATATATATATATATATATATATATATATATATATGTGTGTGTGTGTGTGTGTGTGTGTCCGAGCGTGTGAAGTGCGTCGCCCCAGCCGGCGGAGTAGTAGGTGCCGCCTGATACAGCAGCAGTGGTAGAAGCGGACGCGATGGCGCTGTCGCTCGTGGCGGCGCAGCAACGGCATGGCAGGCGAAGGCGGAGTGAGCAACGGGCGGCTGCCATCTGATTGGAAAGCCAGGACTGCTTGGGTAGTGGCAGCGGTGGATGTAGGAGTAGGGCGCAAATCCGGCACGTGAGCGTCGGAAGAAACGGAATGCGCTGGTGCTGCTACGACAGGCGGTGCTGGAGGGGGCCCGCTGAGGCGCGTCCATGTCGCATGCATGCTACCTCCGGTGACTGTCTCGTTTGGCGCAGAGGCAGAGTCACTTGCGAAGCCGCCAGATGACCAGGGAGCCGTGGGAAGCAGTGCGGGTTACGCATTAGCAGCGACAGGGTCCTGGTGTGGCGTGCATGCGTGCCCCGCGACAGGAAGGACAGATGGGCTCACCGGAGAGAGGCATGAGGGGACAGGCGAACATGTGACGAGGAGCGGGGCTGCGCCGCAGGTCGGGGTACTTGCCGAAGAGGTGGGGCACGGGTCGAGAGAGACCTCTTCTGATGGTGGTCCCAAGGCAGGCACCACAGCTGGCAAGCAGGGCTGGGCAGGAGTCGTGGGACGGGTGCTCGCACGTGGATCGGCGTCTAGAGCCGAAGCTTGTTGTACCGCGTGGGACGCAGGACGGGGAAGGTTTGAGCCGAAAAACTTGAAGAAGGCGTCCTTCAAGTCATCGTAAGGGTGTTCACCCGGCGGCGGAAGGTCGAGCTGGGAAATGAGATCGGCGGGCAACTCCCTTTTCACGAGGAGGTACCGCCAGATCTGTGATCGGACGCCGTTGACGTATAGCTGAGCGGCCACTTGCAGAAACCAAACTACAGGGCTGTGCGGGCGGAACGGCCACAGCTGCAGACGTGAAGGGTCGAGAAGCTCGGGTGGCTGCCACTCGTCTTGAGCCAGGTCCTTGGCGAGAGGGCAGGTATTCGAGGGTGCGGTCGTTGTTAAAGCAACCGGGCCGGAGACGCTGGACTGTGGCGGAAGAGTACTGGCCAGTGACGGTTGCGGCGTGCTGTTTCTGGAGGATGCAGCCGAAGACGAGTGCGATGCTGGTGCGGGCGCAGGCGCTGGCGGTGGCGAAAGCGAGTCCGCCTCATCATGGAGCGGCAGCGGGTGGTATGATGCGCCGTAGTAGACGAGGACGGCAGCGCGCAACTCGTCGTAGGGCCGGCATCCCGAGGCAGGGCAGGCGAGTCGGCAGAGGAGGTCAGGCGGGAGAATGTCACAGAGGACTGCGTGTTTAAACGGCTGGATGGTAATGCCGTTCAAGTACATCGCAGCCTCCAGTTGGGCGAACCACCCGCCGACGCCTGCAGGCCGGAACGCTGGGAGCGGGGGGTTGAAATCCAGGTCTTGCCAGCCTGCCATGCTGGGACGCCGCTGGGATAGAAGGCGCGGCTCTCCGGGTCACCACGTTTATTTGAGGCTGCCTTAGAAGAGGTAGCGACAGAGCAGCAGCGGCAGCGTCCGGCGAGGCCGAAGTCCAGAGCGTTCTATTCTGCGCGAGCCGCGTTCTCCTGCACGTGCCCACCGCTTCGTCGTCTTCCCCTTGCCGAAGCGGTGGCGCTACAGCCTCCTTTACCGCCGCAACTACCTTCCCGACGGTCGCAAATGGCTCCTTGTCATTCCTCGCCACCTGCGTTCCGACATCTGCGCCTCTTTTCACGCCGACCCCCAGTGCGCTCACGCCGGTGTGGTGAAGACCTACACGCGCCTTCGACTCCGCTTCTACTGGCGGGGAATGTACCGTTTCATTCGACAGTACGTTCGCTCCTGCCCGGAATGCCAACGCCACAAAACCCCTTCTCGCCGTTCCATTGCTCCGATGCAGCCCTTGCCTTGCCCCATGCGCCCATTCGACCGCGTTGTCATCGATCTCTACGGGCCCCTTCCCATAACTCCGGCTGGACACCGCTGGGTCATAGTGGCAGTCGATCACCTTACCCGCTACGTCGAAACGTCATCTTTGCCATCCGCGTCTGCGCCCGACGTTGCGTCTTTCATCCTGCATCATCTCTTTCTACGCCATGGTTCTCCTAAGGAGCTTCTGAGTGACCGCGGCCGTGTCTTCCTCTCAGACACCGTCGAAGCCCTACTTCGCCAATGCCGCATTGTTCACCGCTCTACTACGGCCTACCACCTTCAAACGAACGGCGTTACTGAACGTTTCAATCGCACATTGACCGACATGATCGCCAAGTATGTTGCCTCGGACCACTCAAACTGGGACCGCATTCTCCCATTTGTAACATATGCGTACAACACTGCCACACAGAGCACAACTGGCTTCTCTCCGTTCTTTCTTCTTTACGGCCGCGAGCCTTCCTGTACCATGGATACCGTGCTTCCGTATCGCCCTGATATCTCCGAGTCTCTTACCCTTTCTCAAGCAGCGACCTATGCTGAAGAATGCCGCCAGCTTGCCCGCTCTTTTACAACGCAAGATCAGAATCGCCAGAAGCACCTTCACGCCCCTACCAGTCCGCTTCCGTCCTATACCCCAGACTCGCTCGTGTGGCTTTGGGTTCCCTCCACCAGTCCCGGTCTCTCCACAAAACTCATTTCAAAGTACCACGGCCCGTACCGTGTCGTATGCCAGATCTCTCCAGTCAACTACATCATTGAACCGCTTTCGCCGCCGCAAGATGCGCGCCGTCGTGGCCGTGAAACAGTGCACGTTGACCGTCTCAAGCCGTACTACGATCCGCCTACCATCTGTGCGCCCTAAGTCGGCAGGATGCCTCCTTTTTCGCCGGGGGGTAATTGTAGTGTAGCAGCCGTGCTCGCTCACTGTGGTGAACTGTAGTAGTGAAAGAAGACGACGATCCTGAGGTGTGACGCTCGCTCGCAGCCCGAACGCTTGGCCTGCACCTTTGCTGAACGTTGCAAAGCGACCTAGGTTCTGCTCAGCTACAACCCCATCCTACAATATATATATATATATATATATATATATATATATATATATATATATATATATATATATATGTTTCCCTTAACGGAGCGTATACTTCGCTATATACTCCTTCTTTAAGCAGGCAAGTGCTTCATGCTCTCGCAATTTATATATATATATATATATATATATATATATATATATATATATATAAATTGCGAGAGCATGAAGCACTTGCCTGCTTAAAGAAGGAGTATATAGCGAAGTATACGCTCCGTTAAGGGAAACATATTTATTTGACTCCACGTTTTGATCGGAAGACCAATCTTCTTCAAGAGTGGTTTGTCTTGATGTTTCCTCTTTTATAGGGGTGGGCACAGAACAGGTGAGCGAGAAACATAAGGTATATAGAAGAAGAATGAACATAAACAAACACTTTAAAAACACATCAAGACAAATAAATAAGAGGAGTGGGACCCGCACGAAAAAAATAGAGAGTGCGCAGAACAGGTATGCAGTAGGAAAATACAATGTCCGGACGGGGCCTCTGCTTTGTTAAGCAGCCCAGGCTGGCTTATTGACAGGCGTGTCCAGCTTGGAGATGGTCGACAGGGTGCATGGCCGTGCAGCAACTTTCGTGGAAAAATGCGGAAACTTGTCCCCCTTCCTCACCGCGAGGGAAGGAAAAGAAAGAGAGTAAACAAAGAGAAACAGGAAAAAAAAGATATCTTGCCCCCTTAACAAAGGATGGAGGGAAGAGGAAAATAAAAGAGAAGGGAAAGAAGCGCAGAAAAAACTTTAAAGCAGATTAAAAGCAGTGCTTTTTCGAACCCGGCATTAATGCACCCACTCCGGTTTAGCTGCTGCCTCTGGACTATGAGAAAAAAAGCGGGGGGGGGGGGGGGGGGGGGGAGTATCGGAAGGAATGTTAAAAATGTAAGCTGAAAATGTTGGAATGAAAACAAGAGAAGAATTTTTATGCCTGTGCTTTGCGGAACACATTAAAAAGCCTCCGTAGGTGATAGCGTATTAACATTGAAAATGTAGTGGAATCGCCTCAGTCGACTGGGTTACCACGGTAATATTCCCTGCGAACATCTGATGGAGTCGTTATGTCGCTTTCAGCACATCTTCGACTTGCGGAATGTGCGCCAGAAGTTGCAAAATATTATGACAAGTCGTAAAGAAACTGTGGCTCAATATGTCTGTGCTGCCGGCACGCAGCCAGTTTGTTCCGAACATATTCACAGTATGCACTCATGACGTTTTGTTATCCAAAAATCTCAACCATCGACATTCCTTTGTATACATTGCAGCGTTGCGCCTCCTTAAGGAATCTTCCAAGTGCTGCGAGTATTGAAACGCTCACAGCTTAGTGCACCAGCTTTTGCGCTCAAAACATACCCATCCGGTGGTGTTTCAGATTGCCCGTAGCTCTCAGCGATACTCATTTCAAATAAGGCACAAACAGTAGTCGTGCACCTTGGCAATCAACAAACATAATAGAAATAGACTGCGTGAACCCGATCACTTGCAAACATTCATCGCGAAGACTCCACCCGAAGTTCGGGAAAATAAAATCAAAGAAGGTTAAGAAAGAAATTATGAAACACGTGCAACGTGCGCGGCCTGAGGGTTATGCGTGCCGCTGGGCGGCATAACAGCGTCAAAGACGACTTTGTATTCAAGCTAGGCAAGCGATCACTGGACGAGCACAGTTACCAACATTGGCTATTCGCAGAAAAATTGCTAGGCTAAAGTTTTTTTTGTCAGCTTAATTCAACATGTTCAATCTGGATTCCAGCTTGTACTTGTGACCACCCGGAAGACTGCCATCGCGTACTAACTATCCCTTCGTAGTTATGTCATAAACACCGAGAGTTGATGTCTGTAAGTTTTCGTTTCTGCCTAAAACAATTATAGAATGGATTAACTTTGACCGACACGTAATCAACAAAACCTGTTCACTTGAAACCTTTGTAAAAGAGCTGCAATTGTGTTGTACTGACTGACTATACCATTCCCAACCTGTAACAGCTCGTAAAGGCTAACAGTATTTGGAAATAAATGAGTTAATAAATAAATAAATAAATAAATGAATAAATAAATAAATAAATAAATAAATAAATAAATAAACAAAAAATGCTGTGTAAGGTTTGATCTGCATTTAGAAGCGAAGTGGCGGCCACAGCCACACTCAGTCAACAGGCCTGTGCACAGCCTCCTCTCGTTGCACACTTGTTGCGATGCACCGGTGAGCTGTAGGACTTTCTCATTCTGGTGGTGCACGCATGCGGTGACGTAAGGGTAATTTAGCCGTTTCAGTAAAGCGCTACCATGGAGGCGCTACACGAATGTTAAAGGAATGAAAAAGCTAAGATCACAAAAAAGTAATTTTTATTGACGAAGTTTAGCGGCCATAGCGTCGAGCATGGTTACTTTCTCTGCAGGAGATCAGCTTCAAACGTGTCATTGGCTCGCTTCCTTCACCGTGTTGACTTATGCGAAGACACCTCACTTCAGGATATTAGCTGATGCTTCCCACTCAGCATCGGCACGCGTTGCAAGCACGACAGCACTTCCCTTGCTTAACGGGTCTGTGAGGCCGCTGATCAGCGCGTGAAGACTGGACGGACTGCGACGAAATTGTATCGAGTGCCTGCTTAAGTTGCCTGGTGCATGCTTTCAATGCCGCATGTAATATACACTCGGCTTGCCTCACTCCTATTTGTGGTCTAGCATAGAGGATATGAATTTCTGCTGTTACCATTTAAGCTGTCCCCGGGAAATGTGTTACATTGACATCTTTATTCACAGTGGATGCGCTGCAGGAAAAAGCAGCATGTTATTGACCTCAAATTGTCCTCACTCTGAAACACCTGCGCTTGCCACATCCCCGGAACCTTCCCGTTCTCATCGATCTATTTCTTCCTGCGCTGCTTCACTATGTTTGTCTTCACTTGGAATCCATTCCATTAGCCACAGCGACCATCGATCGTTTTCGTATTACAGGCCTTACCCATGGGCGTTTCTTCACCTCAGCGAGGATACAATCTATCATGTTTGTGCGTTAAACCATTCCGCTCTCTTACTTTCTATAGCTTGCTAGGCTATCCTCAATCAATTTCACGCGTTTTCTTTCGAGTCACTATCTGTTATACTCACGGAGAGTATTAGAAGCGAAAGCTAATACCTGTTTCCCTCATGGGCTATGCCGCCATGATGCTGTGACCTAAGAGCAGAAGCCAATTGCTCTCATTTGATTTTATGTTTGCCTGCTACTTTCTTGAGCTCCCAACATCCAACGAATCGCCGCCTGTTAGCTTCTTCCCCGACTGTTGGGCTTTCTTTACTTTTCATCATATTCCTATCCCCTGAATTCTGTTTTGATAATTTATGTCCTGTGTCTTGCTCTGAAATCTGCGACTGGACTTTCTTACCAAGGTGATGTCATCAGCAAATCAAATATTAGCAAGGTATTCTCCTTTGAATTCTATTCTCAGCTTTTTTGAAGAAAATGCAAGCCTGTAAATATTTTTTGTAAACCGGAATGGAATAGAGCTGTAGGGATTTTGTTTCTCCTAACGCTCATCTGACTGGTATTTTTTGTGTTTGTGTACGAAAATAACAGGCGCTGTGCATAGCTAATAGATGTTGACCAGCACAAACAGATACTCTTCTTGCACATCCCAGCGACGGATGTCGCTCTAGCCGGTGATGCTAATTAATATAGCGCATTCTCGCAGTACATTAAGTACATATGGGACTAGTAGTACCTAAGGGACTGGTTGTATTCTACGCGTTACCTATAACCTCGATAATGGTGGCAGTACAGTGGAGTGCCCCTTCTGGAAACAGCCTTTGCGTAACTAAATTAGAATGTTATTAACACAGTCGAAGGTTATTAACGCCCTGCTCTTATTGCGCACTCCTTTATTATGCGAGTGCACACGTGCGCACACTTCACATCTGCGAAAAATTGCTCATCCTGTTTTTTGGACCTTGTACTACATTGCTTGCACAAACATCTCCGGTGAACTATCCCGTCGGGCCTGCAGCTCCTGCTTATTACCTTAGCTGTCGCCACATCGAGATAGCGCACGTACTCGCTCGCAGCCATCTGCTTGCCGCCTTCGTTATTACCACAGGCCTGCGACCAGAATGGCCGCTTTGTTGGGCAGGACAATCTTCGATTTTCTCTGTAAGCACCAAGTTCGGAGCAGGTAGTGAGCTATTTGATCTATCGCTTTTCAAGTCTTCACAATTCCCTTTCCTATGGACTGAGATAATGGTAGCATTACATCATAATTACGGTATACTTGACATCATGAGGCGTTGTGTACGCGCTGTGGCAAAATTTTCTAGCCAATTATATGCTGTTCCGCTGTCATATCTGCAGTATATTTCATCTTTGCAGGCCGCTTTCTGCCTTTCTATTGGTCGTCAGGTTTTTCCTGCTTAAGCCTTCGTTACCAGCTGGATGTCTCTTTACCCTTCCCTCGTACCACGCTCAGTAGCGCCATGGTTATTTCGGCCAGTATACTAACTCGTGTGCAAACTCTAGGCTTTCTTTCTAATTCTTATCGGTATCGCTAATGACATTGCCTGCGGCTGTCCTCATCTGGTTTTCTCCCATGCATAAATTTTTCTTTGCGGACTATCCAATTTCTAAGTTTTTTAGAGCTTGCTTCAGTCTCTCTATATAACAGTCCATTTATTCGTTTACTCATTCTTAGCAACTACCTTCGATAATTCTGGCAGCTCTATTCTACCTGAGGGATTAGATGCTTCCATGCTTAGGCATTTCATAGCCAGATCATTTCTCTTCTCAGAGAGCTTGCCAGTATAATCCCTAGTTAACTTCGTCCTGCTGCTATTGCGCACTCCTTGATTATACAAGTGCACGCGTGCACACACCACACACCTGCGAAAGATTTCTCATCCGGCTTCGTGGGTCCCTGTGCAGTGCTAGGCAAACATCCCCGGTGAACTATTGCGTTGCGCCTAGCCTTCGCCCTAGCCTTCGCCACATCGAGAGAGCGCAGGCATGCCACGCTAGCAGCTTGTGGCCCTATGTTTTGGGCGGCCGTCTCATCTGCAGGAAGTGCTTGGTTCGAAACCCACCGCAGGACACCCGCCACCAGAAAAAATGGGAAAGAGTGTCCCCTGGCCTGGCGCCCGGCTTTCTTTAGGAGTGTGCGCTTGGAAGAAACTCTGTAAACCTCGCTTGTGCCCCTCGCGGGCCAAGCCTAGCTTCGAACGACCTCGCAGCCTGCTAAAGAAGGTACAGTTCAGCCAACGCCGTTCGAACGCGAGCAAAACCTTTATGCGCTGTCACTGGGTGCGCGCACGCCCTAGCGCAACGGCCTAGCTCTCCTCCTCCGTGAGGACAAAGCAGCCCTTCCGCAGAGAAGGAAACTCTTTTTAAGCGCCACGGTGTCTACGCGACGACGCCTTTCTCCTAGCGAGGTGCACACACGGCGCCTCCTGTTCTTTCGACAGAACGCACAACTCTCGCCGAACCTCGATACTGTGCCACACAGCAGCATCAGCGGCCGTCGCTGGGCAGGGCAATAAGTGTGAGCATTGTGCGTGACGTTCATCATTACCTGCCAATTTTAATGTCATTTCGTCTTCATCTCGGTAGAAAGGCAATATTACTGCATGTGAAATGAGGCGAGTTCCATATGTTATCGCTATATTATTATTCTTTGCTGTACGCTTAGATCACCGTCCTTTCTTTTAAAGAAATACCGGTTCTGGAGGGGCATTATAAACCCGCCTACTTCACCTCTTACCTTTGTCGATTCTACGTCTCCATAAAAGCTTCCCACGATATCATTATTACTTCATGTCGGTGTGTAGACATGGCCGACCTTCAAATAATGAGGGACCGCAAGCTGGATGTTCAGGTTTGGATTCATTTTTGGATCGGCTTGCTTAACTTGAATTGTCTTACTTGAATCTCCATAATGGACTAGTCTTGTAGTATGACTAATATGAACAAGAAGCTAATGCATGTTCTTAAGCGTAATACGCTTAGTTCTTGCTTCTCTGGTAAACCGTAATGACAGAATTCATGCATATCCTCTAACTGTTCTGATTCATGGCTCATCTTCTTTTCTAACATGGCTGAGTCTTGTGATGCCCCCTTTAGTGTGCAGTACCTTCACAAATAGAATTGTTTTGACTAACTTAATAATAGGGGAAGCATTCCGGTAACTTAATTTGCAAAAAAATGTATGAGTCACCCCGATCATGAGGCTTACCTCGCATTTGTTTGATTCAATGCTGTGTCAGGGACATTTATATTTTAAAGCTAGTTACATTTAGCAATAGATAATTTTTCCATTGCGTCAGATTTCGAAATTCTCATAATTTCAAATGAATTACAAAATCGATTCTATTAGTCTTTAAGAAGCAGGGAGTTTGCTATGTTCCTGTGCTTTCGAAATACTTTTTTTCTGCACAAGTTCCAGCGACTCTCTATAATGTGCAGGGGATGGGCTTCGAGAATATTTTCTTTCCGTTTAGGTTAAGTTTGTGTGCTCTATGTGGGCACCATTGGTTAGTGCTTTGCCTATCAGCTTTCCAGAGCAGCACAAGTCGAAGAAGAAATGGTTCTGACAGCTTGTCTAACAGTTTTCATTTGTTGGATACACCTCGGCAGTAATAAAGACCATCTAATTTATAGGTTAAATTTTCTGTTGTACTATTATTCCAGTTCAATCTCGCGTAAATTGTTATTCTCAATTCTTAAATTCAGTGTTTCTTTTAGCTGCTTAAGTTAAAATTTTCAGCGGCTCTGCTGTTCTGTGGCAACGACTGGAACTCTCTGAAGGTTTCGGTCATCGCACTTCTCTCGCCTAGTTTACAGTTCATTGCGAAAACTTGGCGTGATGACGAAACGGAACACATTTTAGGGTGGATTTGTGCACCCTTTATGCACAAGTCCAGAAAATCTGGATAAAGGTTATGAGCTGCCGCATGTTTTACCTCGTGCGCATGGCGCTGAGTGCATGAAATAAAGCCGTAATTTAAAATATGTATTCAAATTTTTTTGGTAACTATGGGCTTCAGAACCAGGAGGTTCGAGTGTAGGAATTGTTTTGAAGTGAGATTTTGCAGCCCCTATAAAGAGCTGGTAGGGTTTATCGATATGATCGCGCGACACGTCAGTAATCTTTTGTGGCTTTTTTTAAATTACAAGTGAAAATTGCCGTTTAGCTAAGAGTTACATCCAATTACTACGGTCGGCCTAGACAGCGCATGTTGCGATGTGCCGGAAAACTGGGCTTATTATGTCGTCGATAATTTCACGTCAAATGCTTCTTCCTAAGGGTCTGAACATCTACTGCGCACTTAATGGGGGCTTATACACACTTTTTGTTCACCTTTGGTGTAGTCATTACTTACACAGACCTACTCCTTATTTACGCAAGGTCATCTACCAGTAAGGGACCTTACTAGCGATGCACTATCCATAGTACCATCGATAGTAGTACATCGATAGTACTGTCGACAGTACTATCGATCGTTCCATTGATAGTACTATTGATAGCCGTATAGATAGTATTTGTTATATATAGTACTATCGATACTATTAAATAAACCACGCGTTCCCACTGCATCCTAAACTTGGCTTCCCGGGAGTGTGGTATGGAGGTGATGGTATGAGTAACTGACAGGTCTCGCCCGTTTTCGCGGCCTACGCGTCACCGAGCTCTACAGATGTTCCCTACCTAAAGTTGCTGGATAAAATGTTAGCGTGGGAGTGTCCTAGATGCGAAGCATGTGTGCGAAAACCATTTCTGTAGCGGTTTCGTCAGCAAGCCATCACAACTCGAGCTGTTTGTTCTTTCATCGGATGCAGTTCCAGGTATTTTTCCGAACTGTCCCAGTCCACGTTAAATAACCACAGCTGTTCGAAATTTACCCGGAGACCTCCACTACGGCATCCCTCATAGCTTGAGTCTCTTTGGACCATTAAGCCTCATGAGACCGTGAAACCAATCAGGTTTGGTAACCAAAATGTTTTGGTTATATTGCTGGCCAACAAACGCATAATATTAATATTGTTACTATCAATAGTCTCACCATCGACAGTTTCACTATCGATAGTCTTACTATCGATAGCGGTACTATTGATAGCAGCCCAAACGATAGCAACACTATCGATAGTAATACTATTGACAGCATACCATCGATAGTAATACTATCGATAATATCACTATCGATAGCATTACTATCGATAGTAGACTATCGATATTACTATCGATACTAGCGATAGTCAATTTTTTAATAGTTTTGCATCACTAGACCTTACGCGATGCGATGCGTTCAAACTAAACATCACCTATTCTTATTTGCTTGGACGGCATCTTGTTTTCTGAAATGCACTGCCTGGATTTAATACCGAGCCGAACCGTTCTAAACAAAGCTATAGGTCACGGCTTGCCGGTGAACGCTACGGAATCAGGATCCTACTACGACGTGCTTCGTACCTACATCAAACAAGAAGCATCTAGTTTCTCGAGAGACATTCGTTCCTTTGTACAGCCTTTGGTCTTTAAAATATTTTCGGCAATACAGGAAAAGTGGTAGGGCTGTAACGTTAATAAAGCGAGCAGACGTGGAAAACCAGGCGTTTAGTCTGGCTGGATAATGGTTTTGCTTTCTTCGGTTGTCGGCACGTCTGGCGACGATATTAAACTCAGGTTAAGCTCTGATCGAGGTTATGCCAATCTGATCTGTTTGCGCCCGAGATGAAAGTTGATGAAGATGATGTTGTGCAGTGCACAGTGCGGGAGTGTGTTGCAGTTTAACATCAGACGTGATTGGGTGCTGTAATAGCATTGTGCTCTCGTGCAGTGGTCAGCGAAGCTGATGTGTGAGCGCCCGGAGCGGGTTCGAAACCCATTCGCAGCGATATTTATTTTATTTCTGCACCGCAAAGGTCAGGGACGCCACGAGATTCTTGGTTGGGTTTAACCCCGTAAAGTGTTGCCTTCGCACTAAAAAGACACGGTGTGAATCTAGCCTCAGAGGAACCTTCATTTTCTGCGCGGGATGCTTCCGACTGATTACCGCTAGCAGTATGCCAGCAGCTCTTGAAATCAGCCTCGAAACTTTACCACTTTAAGTGACTTTTCTGTCTTTATAGCTGAGGCCGTGTTGGCATATTTTAAAATGTTTATCTTTCAGTGTCTTGAAAAAATAATGGCTCTGATATCGTACGCCGTATCCGCGGCCGCATTCAGTGGCACAGCAAATTTTTATTTTTTAGTTATTTATTTATTTAGTACATACTGCTAGCCTCATGCGGAGGCTGTTGCAGGATTGGGGCATATTATACAAGGGGAAAACGACAGTAAAACAAAGTACACTTAACTAATTGTTATAGAATTCTAGTTGGCACAGTGGAACAAAGGACACAAACTGCAGTCAGAGATCATAACTGATAAAAAAATTTGCAGGAGGGCAAAAGTAACAAATCGAGAACATTCTGCAGTCAGGATACAGTTGATAGCTGGGAAAGAAAACTTTCCAGGGACGGGCACTTGACCACGTCATCAGGTAGAGCATTCCACTCACAGTCTGCTTGGGGGAAAAATTAATACTTAAAGGTGTTGCTCTGTGCCCGGTATTCGATTAAATGCTTGGAATGTTGTGTTCTAGTGCTGCGGTGAGCTGAGCGGGAGATGGAAGTCTCACTGTTGATTTTAAATGCTCCGGACAAGAGAAGATAAATATATTTGAGGCGTATATGCTTGGCGCGACTACTAATAGTGCTGAGACCAGCCTGAGTAAGAAGTTCGAAGTTCGAAGCTCGGAGTTGGGTAAGAAGTTCGGAAGTTCGGCAGCACGTATAAACAGGACGCAAAACAGCGAATTATTCAGACGCCTAGTAGTGAACAGAAAGTAGGACCGCTTCACATCTGAGCTCATTGCTGCAAAAAAAAAAAAAAAATGTAGCTTGCATATTACTCGAAGCAGGTGCGTTCTTGCCAGAAACAAGACTAAAAGAAACTCGACAGCAGCGCCATTAGTGTCTATGGGGGGACCAAGGCCACGTTTACAGCTGAAGTGAGGAAGTGAACCTTTTCATCAAAACATTGCGCATGCTAGAACGCGTAACGCTAATTAGAAAAATGTTGCCAGCATATTTAGCTTGCGGCCTGTATTTACCATAACTTCTTGATAACGAAGCCTAATATATCGAAGCCGAATCATATTAGATGGTTTCTTCTTCGGTAGGCACCTTCATTTAAATGCTTCTTGTTAAACTTTATGCTGCTAGACTGCTATATGAAGGGAATGGTAATTAGTAAAGTGAACAGTCATCACACATTTTGTATCCTTTTGAGACTCGCGATGCATTTCAGTTCACAAATTTTTTGTGGCCTTTCAGAATAAGCTTGTAGAAATACAAAGGTGAAAAGTGAGAGATATTTTTTCAGCAGCACTTATAGCTTCAGCTCCGCACGATGTCCAATATATTGGACACCAGGACTCTAGCCATAGTTTTCCACCCAGTGAGCATGCCACAAATTACTTGAGATATTGCTGTGACACTTGTGCGACTAAGTATAGAGGTCACCGTTGAGTCCGCCGTACTCAAATTAGGTTGCACAGCAATTTTTATCTTATTTGGTAGAAGTCAAATTCTGGAGGTGGTCCAGCTATATTTGGAGGTCACCATTGAGTTGGCCATGCTCAGTTAGATTGGAAAACAATTTTTGTCCAATTCAGCCGAAGTCGAATTCAGGGGGCTCTGTGGGCCAAATTTCGGGGGTGGCCTACCTAAATTTCGAGATCACCAGTGAGTTCGCCATACTGAAATTATGTTGGACACCTATTTTAGGGAAATTCGGACGAAGTGAAATTTTGAAGACCCTGTGGGCCAAATTTCGGGAGTGGCCCACATAAATTTGGAGGCCACCATTTAGGGACCGTCGACATCACTGGTTTCGTCCGTGCATTTATCCTAAAGTGTTACACTGATGTTTGGATCGACAATAGTGTCGTCGTCGCTATCCGATAGGCCATTGTCCCACTTGTTGCCGTGTGCAGTTCTTTGCAAAACTGCTTTGGCATTCTCATCAGAAACGCGAGGCCTGCCAACAAGAAAAACAAGACATAATTTCGTCCCGAGCCATTAAATACCAGCAGTATTCGTTTACTGTGATTACCAAAGCCATCTCAAAAGCATGGTCAAAATAACCGGGTTGAGTCCCAGTGTCCAAGGTACTGTACACGCGAAATCAAATTAAAAGCAGAAAAAAGTGAAGGCGTGTAGAGTTAAAATCCTAATATCTGGTTCTTTCCTATTCTATTTTTGTTCATATCACACTAAATTTATTCCCGGAGAATTGGCAAAAATCGCAGAAACAATACTTAGCTCTCAGTCGGTGGCGTAGAACGCAGCGCCACTGAACGCTGCCATTGTCGAAGTGCTTTGGCGCGGAAGCGAATAATTTTAGTCCAAAAACGATGCACAGATGGTACCACCTGTTGTCCAATGTATTGGACAACTGGGTTTCATGAAGATGAATGCTTTGGTGTAGGAGGACTGGCTTAATAACTAATGTCCAATATATTGGACATATTTTCACAGATGGGTCTCAGGAAATGTATATCGCAGCAGCTGTACCTCGGCAGCTATTTTGGAATGCTTTTCTGGTGAGGAGCAGATATATATATATAACCCTTAATAACCCGGTTGAACTTTCTACTTCCTACAAGTATTTGGGACTACACCTTCAGTCTAATTTAACATGGAATTACCATCTTAGCCATATTCTTGCAGCTGCTAACCGCTCTCTGGGTCTTCTAAAACGTAACCTTAAATAAGCGCCTTTCCACCTGAAAAAACTAGCATATGTTACCTTAATACGGCCTAAAATCGAATATGCGTCGGCCATCTGGGACCCGGATCAAGCATACCTTATTGATGACTTGGAATCTTTGCAAAACCATGCCGTTAGATTCATCTTTTCTGATTATTCTCGTCATACTAGCGTCACCGCACTAAAGGCTCGCGCCGAACTTGATACGTTATCACATCGCCGCAAACTATCACGCTTGACACTTTTCCATAAACTTTACCATCATGTTCAGCTCCATGACGATTTTTTTCAATCACCTGAATCTTTTTTTCCACGTCGCGACCACCCGCTGAAAGTTAAACGCATATCATGCCACACTTCTTCGTTTGCTAACTCTTTCATACCACGTACTATAGTCGACTGGAATAATCTTCCATCACACATCGCTTCTGAACGGGATCTTAATAAGTTTCAGGACCTTCTTACCCAAATGTCTGTTTAGCTTCACTAATTGATTGTACCACATGCTGCATTCAGCTTTTTTGTTATTTTGTTTTGTTCCTGCGGTTGTTATGCCTCTAAAACACTATCTGTTCTTTTTTGTGTGTAAATTACAATGTATACTACAGGTTTTTGTTTATTTCTTTTGTTTTCTACATGTGCTTTCTGTTCTTATGTATAGCACATTGGCGCTTGCTCAATATTATTTTGTGTTGTGTGTCATTGCTCCCCCCTATGTAATTACCTCGATTGAGGGCCTTTAGGGGTTTATTGAATAAATAAATAAATAAATAAATAAATAAATAAATAAATAAATAAATAAATAAATATCCAAAGGCAAGGCGTAAATCAGCAAGAAAGCATCTCATTAAACAAATGCTGCTTGGCTGATGTTCCCCTGTTGACTTTCCTCACATTTACTGTGTGTGTGTGTTTCTATGTGCAGGGCAACCGTAGCAAAGGACTACTACAAATATTACACCAACATCATCAGCTTGGCGGAAGAATAGCTTGATTCAAAAACCTGCTTGGAGCCCCTGGACCTTTTATTTTTATTATCGCAGTCTTACAAATGCCATTACCCAAAGGGCAACGTGTGGGGCCCTCCCCAAGCAAATCGCATATTTTTTTTTTTTAGCTGAAGTACAATAGTTACCACTAGGCTGTAAAAAAGAAAGTAATGAGCTCACCCTGTGTGCCGAGAAGATGTGAATAAAAGTAATCAAGCTGCTTATAACACGTTTACTTGTTTACTTTCATTTGTATGTTATCCTATACATTCGCACATGAGTAGTGCAAACAGGAATATTTGGTCGGGTGCGCGAAGTTCAGTGTTCTTTTGTTTAAGGTTAACGAGCTAGGTTAAAAAATTCAGAATCCTGTTTTCTCTTTTGAGGGTACCTACCGGAGATCCACTGGGATTCCCGTGCGCGCTAACACTAGTATGTTTTTTTTTTGTGTGTGTGTGTGGGGGGGGGGGGGGGGTAGACAGTATGTTACGTGAGTACAGTAGTTGATCTTCATTATAATGAAGCTGAAATGGCCCAGTCATAGTTTGTTACAGGTTTAGCATTGTTATCGCCCGTGTTGACCGAGCTTCAAGGATAATTGTCAAGCCTTCGTTTTATCCATTATTTCGATATAACGCGGTTCGACTGTGTATCGTTTGGGGAAGGCCTGCTGGGTGGCCCTTGAAGGTACTTGGAGAACCACGGATATCAACATCATCATGACACAAGTCAGGCCTCCTGCACTGACCTCTAATTAGACCGGTCCTGCTCTCTCTTAGGACCACCCTAGGCCACAGATATCTGCTGATCGGCAGAGGTAATGATAACTATTCCTTCCGGAATGCATTTCGTTGCCCTATTGGCGTCCATCTTCTCTCTCTGGTAGCAGCTAGGAAATTATTTACTCGTGTTGGTTCCCTAACTACATTCTGCCCGCGTCTCTTGATGTTGCCTCTATGACTGATTCTTATAAGGCTTCACCGCTTCACTGTTCATCTTTACCGGCCTATATATCCTCCTGTAGGCGCCTTTGGACTCATTCTGACAGCAGCTGTACTTCGATTGCGCAGTGAACCGCACACGATACGCTTCACGATCAGGCTCGCGCGCTGCATTGCTAGCGGTGAACACACACGCTGTGCGAGGAGACTTTTTCGGCTGCGTCATGTCACCGCACCGAAAGATACGCTCAGCACTGACAAAAAGAAAGACGAAATAAGTTGCGCTCGAACCGGCCTTAAGTCGAACAAAAGGCAGCCTGGGGACGACCTCTAGACGCCGTCTTTGCCGTCACCTCTAGCAGCCTCTTTCAACCGTGCATAAGCCTCCTTCCACTTCCTCCCCCCTCCCCTTTCCTATTTCTTTGCCAACATCGGCGAGATTTCAGGCAACGGGTCGATAAAAGCTGAGGTGTAAAAAAACGCGCATGGCTGCAAAAAGGCCGAGCAAGATCAAGCGATATTTGTGGGTTTGTGGCAAGTATATTGCGATGTTGATTATTTTGTGACAAGTTAAACCAATAAACAAACATAAATCAAGCATATATTGCTGGCACTAAGATTCCACCCCGCCGTGGCGCGAACAGAACAATTTCTTTGGCCAGTGCACGAAAGCAATAGGCTATTGCCGCAGCCGATCACGCCTCGTGTTGTTTTTGTTGTTGTCCTCGTGTTAAACGGCGACACACTCTCACGCCGTCCATTGCACATCGTTGTTATCGCTCATGCGATTCTCCGTTCGCATGTTTATAGAGTTTAGGCAAAAATTCTTTGTAATTTTTATTCTTTCGCATGTCACGTGTGCCAAATTGCAATCGCCATCGCTTTTGCCGGTCATGGTTTCCAAGCGCTCTTTACCTTCTTCTCCTTCTTCTTCCTGTGTGGTGTTCGCGCTGCTGATATGGATGGTTTCCAACAACGACACTCATGGAAAGGGGAGAACGCATTGATCAGAAAAAATTCTCCAAAAAGTGTCTACAATGTCGCTAACTAAACTGCCGCGGAGTTGAGCAAAGAAGACAGCAAAATTTTATTGCGCCTAAAAATCTGCGTGCTTAAAATTAAGTGCTCAGTCCCATTAACATCTGCCCTGCATTATATTTAAACTAGATCCTCGTCGCATTGAGTTGCACTGTTCATTTCTAGGGAAATGGATGCATATTCTCAGTGTATTTGCTTGAAGAGGCAATAGAAAGGTGGCTACCACCTGAAAGGTTATTGTGTAGATTGTCATTTTTGCCGAACAAGCCGGCTTGTCTGTGTACGCAATACATAGTCATAGTGCCAGGTGGAATCGCACCATATGGCTGCGTTTTCGAGTACAAGGTAAGCATTTTGAGTCTCTTAACATTTTAGGTGCATTTTGTGTCCTCTGTAATGATGTATGATACATTGGACAGCATGCGCCAGAGCAAGCTGGTCGCACCTGTCCCCTAAATAATTAATATTTAAAATCCTTTGACAGCCGGTTTCGATTTAATCAACCGAATGGTCACTGTGGAGCGTACAAACGATTTTGGTGACATGGCCCGCAAAAAAAAACTACAATTTATTTGTTGACACTTCATTTGGTGTCATTCCAGCTCTTCAAACAGGCTTCTTTAAGCATTCAAGGGAATTAAAACTTTGCATCAGCGATTATTTGAAGCCTTTTTTATGCCTCTCGTGAAAGAAATGCTCTACATCCGCCACATCCATCGTTTGCTAGGTGAAGCGGAAACCGTTGCAGCGCCAGGAAGAAATCAGGCCATAAATTATCTTGCGCTCATAAGGGAATAGGATGGGGTGAGGGAGGGGGGGGGGTCTTTACGCATGATTCGAAAGAATAAACGAAAAAAAGGTTTTGGTGCGTACAGTTCTAACTATATTCTGTTCCTGGAAAAAAACAAGACGAGCATGCTACAACCGCGCCGTCTACATGGATCTAGATTGAACCAAAAGGGTTCAGCTTAAGTTGAGGACAACGCAGCGAGCTTTGGAATCAAAAATGGTAGGTGTAACTTTAGGAGACCGGAAACGGGCAGAGTGGGCGAGGGAACAAACGCGTGTTAATAACTGTCAGGTCGAAATCAAGAGGAAGGAGCGTGCTTGGGCAGGACATGTAAGGCGAAGGCAAGATAACTGCTTATCCGTAAGGGTAACAAAGTGGATTCAAAGAGAAGGCAAGCGTGGCAGGAGGCGGCAGAAAGTTAGGGGGGCGGATGTCATTAAGAAGTTTGGGGGGATACAGTGGCTGCAGCTGGCAAAGGACAGGGTTAATTGGAGAGACATTGGAGAGGCTTTTGCCGTGCATAGGGCGTAGCCAGGCTGATGACGATGATGAGGCTGTACGATGCACTTTTTTTGCCTTGGTGGCAAATTATATCAAGATATTTCTGCAGAGCATTTAATTTTATTTTCTCTCCTCAAGCGAACAAAACTGGTTTCATGAAAATCTTCCTGAATGACATATTACATGGGAAGAGAAGAGAAACAACTAACATCCAGCTTCATCCGAGCCACCGCGGTGGCTCAGTGGTTATGGTGTAGGGCTGCTGACGCGAAAAAGAAGGGTTTCATCCCAGCCATGGTGGTCGCATTTTGTTAGAGGCGAAATGCGGAATGTCCGTTTACTGTGCTACATCATTGTACTTTAAAGAACCCCAGGCCGTCGAAATTATCCGGAGCCCTCCACTACGATGTCCATCATAGTCATTGTCTCTATGACACGTTAAACCCCTTGAAACCAACCAAAGCCTAAGGTAAAAGCTTGGGTGAGTTGGTGGTTGTCCATTCTAAAACAGCGCAAAAAAGACAAGGACAGCAGGAAGAGACGTACAAACAGGCGATGACTCACAACTAGGATTTTATTATAGAGACACGACCTTATATATATGTGGCCACGCAGTAAAACAGAAAGTAGTGCGAAATGTTTAGGGGAATCCCCCAAGGTGGAGTAGATTTATAATAAGGGAGTAATTACTCATTTGTATCCACCCGAGCGCAGCCATACGCAAATGAGTAATTACTCCCTTATTATAAATCTATTCCACCTTGGGGGATTCCACTAAACATTTGACCAACACAGTTCCTTCCCACTTCGAGTTATTGATCAATTCGCTCTCGTCCTACCATAAGCTTGCCGTCCTGGTTAGCTCAATTGGTAGAGCGACTGCTCCGGTGTAGCGGTGGTCCTGGGTTCGAATCCCGGACCAGGACGAATTTTTTTTAACTACGAAGTTTCCGTGAAAGCTGTATAGCTTTCCTTTGTAGCCGTATGGCTGCGCTCGGGTGGATGCAAATGAGTAATTACTCCCTTATTATAAATCTACTCCACCTTGCGGGATTCCCCTAAACATTTGACCAACACAGTTCCCACTTCGAGTTATTGATCAATTCCCTCTCGTCCTACCATAAGCTTGCCGTCCTGGTTAGCTCAATTGGTAGAGCGACTGCTCCGGTGTAGCGGTGGTCCTGGGTTCGAATCCCGGACCAGGACAAATTTTCCTTTAACTACGAAGTTTCTGAGAAAGCTGTATAGCTTTTCTTTGTAGCCGTATGGCTGCGCTCGGGTGGATACAAATGAGTAATTGCTCCCTTATTATAAATCTACTCCACCTTGGGGGATTCCCCTAAACATTTGACCAACACAGTTCCCGCTTCGAGTTATTGATCAATTCGCTCTCGTCCTACCATAAGCTTGCCGTCCTGGTTAGCTCAATTGGTAGAGCGACTGCTCCGGTGTAGCGGTGGTCCTGGGTTCGAATCCCGGACCAGGACGAATTTTTCTTTAACTACGAAGTTTCTGAGAAAGCTGTATAGCTTTCCTTTGTAGCCGTATGGCTGCGCTCGGGTGGATGCAAATGAGTAATTACTCCCTTATTATAAATCTACTCCACCTTGGGGGATGGGATTCCCCTAAACATTTGACCAACCTAGTGCGAAATGACAAAAAAAGATCGGGACTGAAATAATCAAAGCATACTTGTCGTCAAATGTTTCACAGAGTAGCAGAAAGATACATCACTTCTTTGTCAGATAAAAGCACTGATGGCCCACTGACACACATGTCTTTATTGGATGCTATATCACTTCCCTGGTGAGTTTATCTGCGTGCCGGGCTAAGACGTTGTAGTGATCTAATTCAGCCTCACATTTCTCAGATTATGGGTGGCATGCGCTGCAAGTTTTGCAATGTGAGTGAGGTGTCCTTTTGAACCCGTTTTCACATAATTATTGTGCTCGCACAGCCGGTCGGTTTCACGCTGTGAAACGGTAAGAGCGTTCAAACTATAGCATTCCTGTCAGTCGCACAGTCGCACATCTTAAAGAAAATTAGCTATATGCTTCATTTGCTGATAAAGAAGGGAATTCGCTGTCTTCTCTAAAGGCAGTTTTACTTTGAGAAGCTATCAACTCGGTCTTCAATCGCGAGAATGACAAATCTTTGGTCCGTGAAGAGAAAAAAAGTCAGACAGTTATGTTCAAAGCACAACTTAAATGCTCTTCTGAATCGCATAGACCGCAGTGAGAAAAATACCTTTCAGATGTTCTTTACAGCAAGAACTCATAAGCCGGAAAGCCCTCTTCGTGTTATTGTATCTGAAAACGGCATCTGCCAGAATTCGGTTTTCTTGTATTAAAGAACCACCTGAAAATGCAAGTGGACGACCCATTTCTCATTAAAAGTTCCTGTGAAGTTACTGATTTCCTTAAAGCTCAGAATTGCGATGGACTACAGGCTTTATAGATAGATATTAAGGATCTTTATTATTCAATTCCGCAAGGAAAATTTCTTCAGTCCGTCGAAGACTGCGTAGATCACCATGGAGTCACTGCTTTCCAGAAGGCTTCGAGCATATCAGCAGCCGGCTTCCTTGAATAATTGTCTTTGTACCTCTCCTCTCCGTTTTGCACATTGGAAGAACATATTTATTTACAAAAATCAGGAATACCCATACGGTCATGCATCGCACCGGTACTAAGCGCATTTTTCTGGCGTCTGTAGACAGGACGTTAGCCTTCACTCTTCCTTGATCTTCCGTTATGAAGACGCGTCGATATGTCGATGATTACCGGGTTTCCGTAAATAGTCGGAGCCAGTCTTTCCACTCAGACGTACAGGAAGTTTTGCAGGGTTTTACTTCGACCATGTCCCCTCTGGTTGTGACATATGAGTTGCCTGAAGATAACTGTATACGTTTTTGCATATCAAGCTGAAATTCAAGGCGCACCGCACTTATTGGACCTATGAACCTCGCAATAAGAAACGTGCGGTTCCTTATCATTCCGCACATTCCAAAGTGGCAAAATGGTGAAGCGAGCCATAGCCAGCCTGTGTGTTTCCAACGCCCTCGAAAAATCCTGTCCGCACAGTATGGATGCTAGATTTGAAAAGCAGAACCTCTGTTTATAAGAAGCACGTTACCCTTCACACCTCTTAACATCAGTTGTCCAGAAGCTACAAAAGCGAAGAAAAATTCAAGGTAATGAAATTGTTTTGGCTCAGCAGTAAGAAAACAGCAAACAAAAAGTACCCGTGCTCTCGTATTGCCACACATTCCCTCGTAATATTAAAAAGATTATGAATCGTGCCAAAGAAAAGTGGTCTTTCCCGGTGCCAAAAAGCTTTCCAAGATATGCACCCGTGTCAGCTCTGCACCCAACAAAGCCCGTACTTGCAAAACTAAACATCAAGAACCGTTCCATGTGAAAAAAAAGTCATTTATTGGATCATTGATGTGCGGCAAAAAGTGCAACGGGTAGACGGGCAGATGCCTGAATGACCGGCTGCGGGAGCACAAAAATGAAATGAAAACGGGTTAAAAACGATACCTCACCGCACATTGCAAAACATGTATCGCATGCCACATAGAATCTGGGAAATGTGAGGCTGAATTAGAAGAGTGCAATGTCTTAGCCCGGCACGCAGATAAACTCACCAGGGAAGTGATTGAGGTGTTTAACATAGCATCCAATAAAGAGGCGTGTGTCAGTGCGCCATCAGTGCTTTTATCTGACGGAGAAATCATGTATCTTCCTGCTAATCTGTGAAACCTTTGACGACAACTGTGCCTTGACTATTCACTCCCACTCATAGAAATCCTCATTTTCTGCGCGTGATGCTTCCAGCCATTTGGTTTGGTTTGGTTAGGTTTGTGGGGTTTAAAGTCCCAAAGCGACTCAGGCTATGAGGGACGCCGTAGTGAAGGGTTCAAAAAATGTCGACCACCTGGGGTTCTTTAACGTGCACTAATATCACACCGTACACGGGCTTCTAGAATTTCGCCTCCATCAAAATTAGGCTGCCGCGGCCGGGATCGAACCCGTGTCGTCCGGGCAAGCAGCCGAGCGCCGTATCCACTGAGGCACCGCGGCAGGTATTGCTCAGCATGAAAATAACTTCCTAAACGTCTTGATTTGAGTACTAATGGCACACTAACTTCAAGTACTTGCAGACAATCGTGCGACAGGGAGCAATACTCGATCCAGTTGAGTTCCTCCCACCATAGCCACTGCAAAACTTCCATTTCCATTTCCTGCTGCGAAGCAGTCAGACGTAAACGAATATGCTTATTCTTCCTTCATTATTAGGAAAAAGCCTACTTAAGTCTCTCCTGAACACGCCAGATCTACTCAGCCCCCTATCACCAATAAAGTTATTTAAATATGAAAGGCAGAACTAGCTGAACACTACACAATTTGACTACGAAACTTAACACCAAGAAAGCAACTGTAAAAGTAACTAGCACTACGAATATGAGAGAAGCCAACAGCCACAGAAACCAAGGAGCACAGGGGATTTTTTTAATTTATTTATTTAGTTTTTATGTGGTGTTGATCAAGTAAGAATATTACTGAATATGCTGTCGCTTAAAGCTAATTGTTTAGAAAAGCAGAAAAAAAACACATGCCGCCGGTGGGATCCGAACCCACGACCTCCGAATTACGCGTCCGGTGCTCTACCTTTGAGCTACGGCGACGGCTGTCAAACCTTCTGCTTTCGGGGGTATTTATGTTTACAAATAACCTAACCTTGAGAGTGTTCATCAGCGCCACCCATGTTCGTGCCACCCACGTTTCTTCTCTTTTTCTAATCAATTAGCTTTAAGCGACAACATATTCAGTAATATTCTTACTTGATGAACACCACAAAAAGAACTAAATAAATTAATAAAAAAAATCCCTTGTGCTCCTTGGTTTCTGTGGCTGTTGGCTTCTCTCATATTTATAACGAGCCCCTCATTCCCCTTCCTTTGTTTGCTTAATTGCTTAGCGAGGGCCTCGGTTCTGGCAGCCTTGACGCCATAGGAAGCATAAGAGGGTTCTGACACAGCTTCCACCCTCGCCGTTCGATGGCGTTTTACGTCACACCAGCGGTAACTCAGGACGTTCCACGTCCGCCGCTTGCGAACGTGGGTGGCACTGATGAACACTCTCAAGGTTAGGTTATTTGTAAACATAAATGCCCCCGAAAGCAGAAGGTTTGACATCTGTCGCCGTAGCTCAGAGGTGGAGCACCGGACGCGTAGTTCGGAGGTCGTGGGTTCGGATCCCACCGGCGGCATGTGGTTGTTTTTTCTTCTGCTTTTCTAATCAATTAGCTTTAAGCGACAACATATTCAGTAATATTCTTACTTGATGAACACCCCAAAAAGAACTAAATAAATTAATAAAAAAAATCCCCTGTGCTCCTTGGTTTCTGTGGCTGTTGGCTTCTCTCATATTTATAACGAGCCCCTCATTCCCCTTCCCTTGTTTGCTTAATTGCTTAGCGAGGGCCTCGGTTCTGGCAGCCTTGACGCCATAGGAAGCATAAGAGGGTTCTGACACAGCTTCCACCCTCGCCGTTCGATGGCGTTTTACGTCACACCAGCGGTAACTCAGGACGTTCCACGTCCGCCGCTTGCGAACGTGGGTGGCACTGATGAACACTCTCAAGGTTAGGTTATTTGTAAACATAAATGCCCCCGAAAGCAGAAGGTTTGACATCTGTCGCCGTAGCTCAGAGGTGGAGCACCGGACGCGTAGTTCGGAGGTCGTGGGTTCGGATCCCACCGGCGGCATGTGGTTGTTTTTTCTTCTGCTTTTCTAATCAATTAGCTTTAAGCGACAACATATTCAGTAATATTCTTACTTGATCAACACCACAAAAACTAAATAAATTAATTAAAAAAATCCCCTGTGCTCCTTGGTTTCTGTGGCTGTTGACTTCTTTCATATTTATAACGAGCCCCTCATTCCCCTTCCCTTGTTTGCTTAACACTACGAACGTTAGCTAACTTGATACATCTCTGGTTGAAGAAAACAACGTACTACACAATATTTTATTCCCGGCTATAATATTGCAGCCTAGTACGGCGTACTACGAGGGAAAACAATTATAACCGTTAACCATATTAGAGAAAAAAAATTAAGAATAGTTGAAAGCTACAGAGGTAGATCTCAAGATTTACCAGCTCAACCCCTCTAGTCAAAACATGAAATCCTTAAACCTAGTAAGATACACCATTACTAGCTAGCACAATTCATCAAAAAAAAGTTATATGATAACGTCGGGCCTAAGATACCAAGTCAGTACAGCTTATGAAAAGAAACACAACACCACGCATACGTACAAACTATGGCACGCAACACGTAAAGTGCGAAGTCCCCGTATTTTTAAATAATATAGGGAAGTGGATTTATTTCTTAGCCCGTATTTCAGAGAAGTCGCTGTCTCCCAAGCTCTGAAAGCTTCCTTACCTCAGAAAGGAAGCCTTCACTGCAGTGAGGCCCCGTCATGTTAATTTGAAAGCTTTCTTACTGACGAGCTCTAAGCAAAGTAGTCTTTGGTGCATCCTTGAGCAAGGCAGCTAGGAGCTGCTTCCGTGCGTCCTTTTGTCGCTCGTGGCCTTAGAGGAGTGCTTCACCTCACTACTGCCACAAGTGACACCGCACGCCCGAGTGGGCGGCGAGATGCGAAACAAGGGCGCGAGTCCGGCGTGAGCGCAGTTGAGCAGTCGGGAAAAAACGGCTGCGTGTACTGACCGCTACGCGGACGACTACACGCCATTTTAATGCGAAGCATATTACTAGAGCTACACTACAGCCCGTCGAGCGCGGCGGTGGAGCTACCATTGACCTTGAGCGTGACCACGTGACACCACGTGACAACATGACGTCACAGCAGAGGAGAGATGGGCTGCCGGCTCGCGCGGTCATCCGCGGCGGTGGAGGCTCCACATCAGAGGCGCTGCAGCTGACCACGTGACGCTACAGCAGCGGTATAAAGCTGAGCTTGCCTCGCTCTCCGGGCACTTACGAGGCGGCCAGGTGTTGGGATGACGCCTAGAAGCAGGGCTGATTTGAACGAGAAGCGAAAGCTTCAGCGTGCCACAGAGACCGATGAAGAGCGGGATGAACGTCAACCAAGGAAAGCCATGTATTACCAAGCCTAGCCATCAATATGCTTCGCATCTGACTAGGCTTAACCTTAGCTAAGCCTCAGCCATTTTTTAACCATGATTGTGACTATGCATTCGATGAAGTGTACCTGTATCCTGCAATTGCTAGGTCGCTTCGCGACGCGGTGAATCCAGTGTAAGTGTTCCCAGAGGATGAATTTGAGTTCAGATCCCGCACCGGTACGGCTCGGACACACTTGGGCATTCGGTGGCGAGGGCGAGCAAATCCGCCGCCGTCGCAATGTTGCCTCGTTCACACCTCTCGGCCACCAATTCGCCGCTGATGACGTACTGAGATATGGTTAGGAAAAAATGACTCAAAAAATCCACGCAGGCAATTTGCGGGACGTCACGCCATTTCTCACATTCGAACATTTAGTTCAGCGTATGCAAATAGCGACGCAAAGGTATGACGACTGACAACTATGTGGCTATTGCCTTTGCATCTGGTGGGCGAGTTTTCCGCCCAGCTTAGCCAGTGGCGCCATCTGGTTGTTAGAAAGGAAACCATTTCTGTCAGCAAACCAACGGTCCTCCTAAGCCTAAAAGCGGTTAAATTACCCAATCTAAATATAAAAAAAGTAAGGCAAATTTATCATTCGTACCTTCCTTAGAGGCAACATGAGACGAAGTGAAAGACCGATGCCCCATTTATGGCCAGCGAACTCTTCGAAAAACGCACTAACAACGACGAATACAGACCGAATCGAGGGGTCCAGCTTCGATGGGCGCCGCCATGTTTGTCACCGCGGGAATGCGACTTCCTAATCGGCATCCTATTGGTCGGCATAATTTTTCCGGCGGCAGAAATCGGCCCTGTACCGATCAGTACTCCTGTATATTAGTAATCAATTAAAGGTTTGTGTACCTAACTGATTTTTTTTTATTCAGTAAGGGCGTTCGCGTAAAGCTTCTGAAGGAACCTCAAACTGAGACGCGCGACATGCGTTCCCTACTTGAGAAGAGGCGCGGAGAGCTTTCAGAGTAAGCTGACATCCTCCATCGAACATTCGCGGAAAGAGGCCTCACATAAGATTAGGAATACTTCGAAGGAAAGGAAGCTTTCATAGTTTGGGCCTAAGAAGGTTCCTGCCAGAGAGTAAAATAATAAATACTTAACGTTATAATTTCTTCTTATGTTGTTTTGATTAAGTGACTAGATATGCTTTGGTGCCTTAAGTTGTTGTCCTCATGTTGCTTTGTTAGAATGCGATTTAGCTTTCTGTTTGTGTGTGTGCTATGTGTATTAGATGTACTCTATATGGTCAGTGTTTTAAAGCTTTCTTTTCTGCTTCAACGTTTGCTCTCTGTTCAAGATGTATGGTATATGCTTGCAAGTTTTGTGTGGAATTGTATCCGGTCTGCCGTTACTGCTCGGTAGGGCATAAGCCCCTGTCAGACTACGCCTTTAGTTCCTGCTTTATTGCGTGTGTGTTGCCTGTTAACTGTATAACACATATTTCGAAGGCAAGAATATCAACGAAACATTGACACCTGTCTAATCGCGGGTTGGCCTTCGCGGCATCTTTTTGAACAAGAACAAGATTTCATAAAAACATTTCTCCATCTTCGAGCAAAGTTCCTGGCTCTGCAGTCTTCCCAACTGCACCCTGTATATACCACTGACGACGAAAAAATGTAGGATACGTATGGGCTGAGCCTACAAGACAACGCATGTATATTTCCCACCCTGCGAAAAAAGGCGATGCTTGGTATATATGCTAACTACAACACGGACACATAACGAAAAAAAAATAAATTTCATGCGCTCCATTCGGGAAAGCAAACTGTGGTACAAGGACCGTTGTGTACTGTCAGACCGGCATGAAGCATGAACGGCGCCAACAAACAAACCGCTGTGTTTTGTTTTTCTTGAACCTGCTGTAGTACAGAACTTTAGAGTTCTGTGTGTTATGTGTTTTATTTTTGTGTGTTATGTCGCCAGCGAGGTGCACATTCCTAAACCAGTTGCAAAGCGTTGTCTCGCAGTACGCGACAATAATAGCACATATGCTAGTTTGCGTTCCCGTTCGGCCATATTACATGCTAAAGTCTGGCGATTCTCAGATGCACTACATAGGATGGGAGGGCTACTCCTTCTGTATTATATCCAATGACCACCATGTGACAGCCAAATCATTTCCCTATCTCCGTCTCTTAAGACAAATTAACGTTAATACAGGAACAGCTTCCCAAGTACTCGTACACAGAAACTTGCCGACTAATACTTATTTTTTAATTTATGCAGTGCAAGCCAGCATAAACGATAACCCCGAAAAGTTTTAGTCACTTAAGCCGAACCTGACAACCTCGCAACCTGGCAAAATTTTTAACTGACAATCTACTCTTGTTTTAATACATGTCCACGGTCTGTTTTTGTAACCTGCACTGTCAGAACTTGAAAATATTTACGGGGCGTCGTGCGCTCATTTTCACCTATTTCGAACAGCCAAGAGATGCATAATTATGACTATAGGGGAAAAAAGCCTCTAGGATGCTCGACAAGTGATTTAGACACATGAGAGATCTCTTTGTCCGCAGCCATATCAGTTCACAAACAGGTTGAAGAACGTCAGTTTTACTTCGACATCCACGAGTGTGGTCTTCATCCGGTAGAGAGTAATGGTGCTATCATCTCTATTTGCGGCTCACGCGTCCTAGAGACTTTTGTTCCCCATTGTACTCCGGTGGTGGGCGGGTATAAGCTTCAATGGAAATGTTTCGTATCTATTATTGTACGTTTGCCCTAAAAGCGCGCGTATTTTGTGTATATTTTAGGACAGAAAGCTCTCGTTTAATCACATTTCTGCCATAGAATACCATTCCTCTGCGGTGAGTACAAACAAATGAGAAAACATACAGTCTGATGCATCGTCTTTCAGGGGCCTCTATTGAGAAGTCTGAGTGACCCAGTCTGCCCCTGCGCTCTTCAGTAGCAAGATGAAAAATGGCCTCAATATCGCTTCCTATTGTGCAGCCAACAGCGACCGATGGAGAATAGTGCAGCTTGAGCACACTAAGAACAACGGGGAGCGAAGCGCGATACGCCCCCTTTGTGTTCGAGCGCGCTATACAAGCGAAGGTGATCATCCGAGAGTAGCGTCGACAATGGCGTGTCGGCCACTGTTCCCGCTGTGACGAGTATGAGCAAATTGCATTCGCTCTGCGTGAAGTGGGTACAAGGCGGATAGTTTTTGTTTTTCTACTCAATTTTCATATTAGCGCAATTTGCTTGCGCTGCAAACCCGTCGGTTACGCCAAAGTAACTATATTGCTTTTCCTTTCCGTCCAAAATTAAATGAGGCGACCTGCTTTTTCTCTTGAAGCCATTTTAGCGCACGAATTCCATTTGCAGGAATCACACCTTCATTTCCGCTGAAGCTTAATGGAATCTTGCTTAGTTTATCGTATGAGTAGCTGACAGGAAGGAGATATACGATGTTTTTTTTTAATCATCATCGTTTATCATTTATTCAACCCTACGGGTCCCATGGGGACATTACATAAGGGGGGGGGAGGGGTGCTGTTAAGATAAATTAATTGTATTCTCTGCTTCACAGTGCAAATAGAATGGACATAATCATCCGCATGCAGCGCCGAGAGTGCCCGGAAATATTGGACATATCACTACCTTCCACTAGACATTTATTCCGGTTTGGAAACTTCAGTACCACGCATTAGTTCACTTTTTCTTCTCAGGGAATCTAGCTTCTCGTAGATCTATATTTTTTAGGCTTCCAGTGCAATAAATTGGCAATGGCTTAGCTCAGGTAGACCCGGATATACATAGCGAAAGCAGTTTCGTCGACCGACAGTTCGGTAGCGCCACGCCGTCGCTGTTATTCAGCAGCTTGGCAGCGTCTCTTCGCGAGACGTTCGTCTCATTGTACGGGCGTCCCGGCCACCAGCTTAGACTTTCTCTCCTCGTTTGCACGCTGTTGGCCGGCTTGTACCATGCGACGACCTCTGAATCAGGAGACTAAATTTCACGCAGCCTGTACTGCTGCCGTGACGAGCACGACCGCTGTCCTTCTTCCATGATGCGCGTCTGAGTAGCGAGCGCATCGCTTCCAGCTTTTATACCAGCTGCGTGGGGCGACTCTGCGCATACGCAGTGCAGAGCAGCGGCTGCGGCGCCATGGTTGCCATGGATGGTACTCGTTACCATGGTAACGGCGCATGCACAGTCGTGGCCTTTGGCCGGCACCGCGAAATAAGCCTCTGTTAGCCTAGTGTAGCTTTCGCAACAAAATTTGTCCGAGGAAATGTTTCCTAGGTGCCGTAAGAGACCACGCGATCTGTTGCCGGGTTCTTTTACGAGGGGTTATTTTAGGTGACATAGCGACTGTCGTCTAATCTGGTCCGGATCAGCTAAAAATCGCTATAGTGAAAGAGGCTGTTCAGCTTAGTGATCTCTCATATAGTCGTTAAGTTTTCATGATTAGTATTTCATACATTTAGGCAAAACGTGACCATCTTAGCGGCACAAAGATTTCAAAAGGAAGCTCAACCATATCACGACTCTCTGCAGTTTGCGTTGGCATTTTTTTGCCCAAGATCGGGCACTAAACAAATCGGGCACTAGATCGGGCACTAAAGATCGGGCACTAGACAGCACTAAAGTGTGGACTGTGCAGTTGGCCAGCAAATTCTTCCGCGTAAAAATATGGAATATAAGGGACATGCCAATTCATTTCGTGGCATCACCAGCTATACTAGACAGCTGGGATGAAAATTAAATGGCTATGAAACCTCGGACCATGCGGATGATGAGCGGAAGCTTTCTTTGGAGGAGAAATTCTAGAGGCCCGTGTACTGTGCGATGTCAGTGCACGTTAAAGATCCCCAGGTGGTCGAAATTTCCGGAGCCCTCCACTACGGCGTCTCTCATAGCCTTAGTCGCTTTGGGACGTTAAACCCCGTAAACGAAACCAAACCAAACCTTTTTGAGTTTTGTCTTGCTTTGCGAATGCACAATAGCATGGGATGAAGTCTGGCGGTTGTGAGGTAAAACTTATGCCAGATAAGTCAAAAATTGTAATCGGACCCGACCGCGGCGGCCGTATTTGATGGAGGTGAAACGCAAAAGACTCCCGTGTGCTGTTCGATGTCGGTGCTCGTTAAAGATCCCCAGGTGGTCAAAATTTTTCCGGGGACCTCCACTACGGTCTCTCTTTCTATCTTTCTCCTTTCACTCCTTCCTTCCCCCCCCCTCCATTTACGGCGCGGTTCAGGTGTCCACCGACAGATACTGCGCCATTTCCCTTCCTCAAAAACAAATTTACCAACTGACGAGTGTCGCCTTCCGCTCATTGGAAAGTCGTAAAATTTATTCCGATGCATAAGTCAGGCAATATTTCATCTGCGGGGAATATTTGGCCCTTATCTCTCACATGTAAATACTGGAAGGTACCAAACCGCTTCTTTAAAATTTGTGAGAAATTTTGTTATAGTCAATAGCATAATCCGCACAAACCGACATGGACTGCTGCGGCATGTCGGCGACTGCACAACTAGTACTGAACTAGTAAAAATATTCAGTAGCAATTTGATGCCATATTCTTACACCTATTCGACTGCTTGTGTAGCGCCTCCCATGTGAAACTCCACTTTAATCACATACAAAGCGTGTTTCAGCGAACACTTAAAAAAAATTCACCAAGATAGCCTTATCAGGGTGGAAATATGGATTTTGAGGCATGGTATTACCAGTATTGGCGGACACCAGAAAACTGGCGAAATCTTCTTAGTAGTAAGGTGGGTAACTTAATTTTAGTAATTAAATTTCAGGTAATACAGTTAGGCGCCTGCTTGCAAATAAAGATTTGTAGCCGGTCGGTAGTAATAGCCACACCAGTTTTTAGAATTTCGAAAACGCGAATGCCGTAGGCGCTGTGTCTTGACAGAATTTCGCTTTTCAAGAAATTACGTGCACTGGAGGGGTTGTTTTGCCCGCATGATTTCGAAACCGCGTTCGCGGGGGCGTTCTCCAGTCACTGGAGAACGGCAGCTTCTTCGCTCAGCAGTCGCTGGAACGTACCCTTGCTACAGTCTTCTTTGTCGTCTTGCTCTACTCGAACAGGAGATAGCAGAGTGGGAAACGAAGTTCAGGCTGCTCATCGGCAGGCGTAGAGGAGCGACAGCTACATCATGCATGCACAACCTTCTTTGTATGAGCTACACCAGGTAGAACCCTCGCTCCCTAACAAGGGGCTGAACTTCAACGCCGGCCATGTTCCCGGCTTTAAAAGCATGACTTTTGCAGTCGAGCTTGCAGTACGGAAGTTTGACGCCAGCTGACGCGACCAAGCTGGTTCTTGCGCCACCGGAGCACTTTCGAAGCTCCGAAAAGAAAAAGACTGCCCACAATCACGTCCTTAGCAGGAATCCCTAGACAGATTACAAAGGAAGAAGGCAATCGTGATCCTTCCGATTGCCTTGGGAGGGGAACGCCGCTGTGGTGCTAGATAGGGATGAATATATAGAAAAGATGTCTACGCTTCTCCAAGAAGAAGAAACGTACGCAAATATAGGCCGAGACCAGAAAAATAAAGGCTTAACTTCAGAACCATGCTCGCAGAGGTTTTAAAATACGACCCCCCTCCCCCCCCCCCCCCCCCCCCCCCCCCTGATGGCCAATACATCTACAACCGGCATCTGTGTCATGATGGCGCCGCTCCTGCTGCCTACGGCTTACCAAAAGTGCACAAGGAGGGCACACCGCTACGTCCCATTGCAGACTTAAAACGGCGCCCGTTGAACGAGTTCTCCAGCTAATTTCATGGGTGCTTGCACATTTAGCACTTTAGCATCTTTAGCGCACCTTCGCACCTTTAGACGCTGCCGATTTTGTCGGGAAGCTGAAGGCCGTTCCAATTGACAATAGCCGCGTCATTGTTTTGTTCGACTTCAAATTAATGTTCACATCTGTGCCTATGGATTTTGCGGCGGAGTGTTGCATGAAAGCCCTGAACGAAGATACGACTTGGCTGAATTAATCCTGATTGAAGCGGAACTTATCGCAAAGAACAGATGACAACTGGTGCCTCTATAAAAACAAGCTGCTTTCGTTTATCGAACGTTGCGTGCGTAAAAGAAGGATAGCTTAAAATCCCCGTTCACCGAGGTTCAACAATTCGCGAAAGCGCCTGCGCAACAACAACAATAAAGTGGGCGTTACGTCACGCTAAAGCTACAAACTATTCTGATCGAACTTTGTTCAACGATTGCTGAAGTCGAAAATACGTTTTTGAATAAGGCCATCCCATCGTTTCTGGCTTCTAACGCACGAAAGTTTTAGTCTGTTGTTGCAGGTACTAAAAAGAGTGTTACACAGTTAACGCAGTCAAACGTACCAGTTCCGAGTCACGAGACCTGCGAAATCTTGAATAACACCTTTTAATCATTTTTTCAGTCATAATTACCTACAGCTGTAAAATTCTTATGATCCACATGTTTCCTGCCTATGGCTCTTATCACTTTTTACTGGGTTGGCGTTGGCAAACTTATCAGCAATCTAAAAATTTCTCCGTCCTGTTCATTAACTCAAAAATGCTGAAGTGTACTGAACTGCTTTCAAGCGTTATTTTATCAAAGATTTTTTACCAGTCCTTACCGCTCTGCATCCTGCCCATAAACTGGAAGGTGCGAAAGGTGGTTCCGGTTCATAAATCAGGTTACAACTATTCCTCCCATAATTAAAAACCAATTTCATTAACATGCATTCCAGGTAAAATTCTTGAACACATAGTTTAGTCAAATCTTATCAATTTCCTCGATGCTTATTCTTTCTTCAACAAAGCCCAGCGTTGTTTCAGAAGTCTTTTCCTGCGAAACTCAGCTCCTTTCTTTTACTAAAGACTTGATCCAGATCAACAACTTGATGCCGACTGTGTATTTCAGGACTTCTCGCGAGCTTTCGATTCTTTCTCATGATTTACTTATTTTCAAACTTTACGCTATCAATATTAACCCAAAGTTATTAGCATGGATTAAGGATTTTCACTCTAACAAGACTCACGATGTAACTGCTGGTGAATTAACATCCAGACTTTGTTCCGTTATCTTCGCCGTACCTTAAGGATCGGTACTGGGTCCCTTATTTTTTCTCATCTTCATTATTAACCTTCCCAACTGTATATATAAATTTAACATAAGAGTGTTCGGGTATGATTGCGCGATCCACCACAAAATAACTAAACCCAAATGATTCCTCTAAGCTTCAAGATGATCTCGACATCATATCCAATTGATGTCGCAAATGGTTAATGCAGCTTAACACTATCAAATGCAAGCGTATGCGGGCTTCCTTCCGGTCTACTCCTCGTAATATGCCCTCATAATATAATAACGGTAGTGTCTTGTCGGTTGTTACCTCCTATAAGTATCTTGGCCTACATATAACTAGCAATCTTTTGTGGAACATGCATGTTGAATATGTCACTAGCAATGCTAACTGAACTTTATGCAATCTAAGACTGAACTCCACCACCCACCTCACTAAAACTTACTCTGTAGAGAACACTCGTCCGTCCAAAATTTAAATATGACTGTGCCATATGGGATCCTGTTCATTACAATCTCATCACTTCCCTTGAAAGCATCCAGAATCGCGCCGCCCGTTTTGTCTACTCTTATTACTTATTACTTATTACTCAAGTGTATTTTTCGTGGACGTGACGTCCACGAAAAATACACTTATTCTGTCGGACCTTTCACTGCTTACCATTTGCTTTCGGCTATCTCTTTTTCATAAAATATGCTACTTAATCCATTCCTCGAAAAAATCTTTTCACCACACCCGGCTACATTTTCATCTCGCATCGACCGTCCACACAAAGTTGAATTGCCAACTTGCAGTACTAATTCGTTCCATTTTTTCTTTTTGCCAAGAACAGCTACTAAATGGAACCGCCGTCCCGCCAGTTCCCTTTGTGCCGTCCAGTCTCCCTTTGTGGTGCTATTCACGTCGACGTCACGGTTGAAACTCCCTTGTAGTTTTTTTTGGTTCGTTCTGCAGATGATGTAACAAACTCACCACTCCTTTCTTTACTACCTGCGGGCCATTAATATATTAATAATACATAATAAATGAATAAATAAATACAACGCACATCCGCGGATGGAACGGAGTCATGAAAGATAAGCAATACAGTAATTATCACTTCCTTCGGAGTTGTTAGTGTTTAGGTTAATTACAAGGCAGTTTTATTTACTTCAATAAGCGAAAATTTGTTCAGTTAATCGTTAAGAAATTTCTTCATAACAGAGTAAAAATAAACATGTATTTAGAGAACTTCACTTTTAAGCGTGATTTTTTGCGCAGAGGTTAATGTGATTTTTAACACTTATATGCCTGAGCGTGATAAAAGTTTCAATTGACGACTTGAATTTATGGATGTCACGTGTGATCAGCAGATCTTGTCCTCTCTGCTTTCTCAACTTTTGTGCAGCATATCACTGAAAGCAATCAAATATGATGCCCTTGAAATAAGTGAGATTTATTAACACACCCGCTGCCAGCTGCTTCCTTATGCGTGAAAGTGTAGCAGTTCTGTTAACAAAAATCTATAATTCTGAAGCGGCCGGCACTTTTTATTGTGAACATTGCTTTTGGGGTCTTTTGAATTGTTGTGCGCAGAAGATAGTTCGTAAACGAAATGGTATATGTAACCGGATACTCCTCCGAAAGTAGCTATAGAGTAGCCTAATTGACGAATGTTAACATAGATCGGGAAAAGAACTATTATTGAACTGGCTGGGGGGTAGTGCGTATGGGTATTTTTATGGCTTGTTTCTAAATTTCAGGAAATAAAATGTCACCCTTAACTCTGAATGTTGAAAAGAATAGTACACTGAGTAACAGCAGTTTCCAGTTACAATTCGGATGGTTAGCTCACAAGATAAAAAATTCAGGGGGAACTTTGACTGTCTAAAGTGCGTAGAGGCGAAAGCGTTTTCCGCACCACTTTGACTGCCTGTGTGGCACTGGCGACGTCATCATTGGATGGCGTCACACAGAATTACTGAATAATTACAAAACAATAAAAATTACTAATTAATCACGAATTACTGATTAATGACTAAGCACTGATTAACTGCTAACGAAATACGCTTAAGCTTCGCCTCCAGAGGTGGAACTCGGCAGCGTGTTGTAGCGTTGCCAGGGAGTCCAGGGAGCGCTACCACCCGTTCGGCGCGATGCCTTGCCGGTTGGAAACACCTTTAAAACGCAACGCTTTTTGAGGAAATGAAATGGCGCAGTGATTATCTGTCATTTCAATGGACACTCGAACCTCCCCGTACAGGCAGTGAGGAAGTGGGAGTGAAAGAAGAAAGAGTAAGAGGGGTCGTAATGAAGAAAATGAAAGTTGTAATCTGAGGAAAGTAAATTATGCAGTAACTGTCTCACATATCTCGGCGGACGCCCGTCATCCCTTTGTTGACGTCAGCTGCGCCTGTCTATGAGTCACCCAAGGCGCTGGATGCAACGCCGGCGGACGGACGTGAGAATGAGCCATTAGGGGCTGTTAAATAAGAGGTAGCATGGTCGTGTGCCGGAGAGGGAATGAGGGACGTCTGAGACGAGGCTGCTGGAAAAAGACAATGAGAGAGGACTTTATACAGGAATTTACATATTTACAAGTGAGCTGCATGAACGCTGCATGACGACAGCTCATCAGGAGACTGTTAGATGACAAAGAGCTCCCTCGGCCGTGCCGCTGCAGGGGTTTTTAAACAGTTCCCTTCCCTAGGGTCCCTAGATGGGGGCCGGGCCTGCAGGGGAAGGAAGTTCTCACTGGCACCAATCACAGACACACACGCACTCACTCACTCCCGAGAGATCACACCGCCGTCACGCGCTGGGAGAGGGTGGGGGGGCGATGCCATCACCGTAGCGTAGACGCCGGAATGTCCATGAGCGGCGTTCCCGCGCATTACGAACGCGCGTTCACACTCGGTGTAGGGGAAACGCTCGCTCAACCGGGCAGACGGACGCGGCTTCCGTGGCAATCCAGGCGCTCACCCAACGCGCGTCTCGGGGTTTGTCGGCGTTTCGCTGCTGCCATGTCGTTGTCTTCCCCAGGACGAAGGCGAGACGTAACAGACTGCCCCGCCGGGGGAAGGAGATCCCGATGGACAGGGGACAGCATCCGCTGTCCGGAGGGATGTCGCTTGAGGCTGGTCTCAACCGGAGTCGGTTGTCTCTCGGCGGTTCTGGAGCTCAGCGCACCCCGAAGTCTTCCTTTGCATGTGCAGGTTCCCAAAGGGCACTCCAAAGTGACTCGTGCTCCGCTAGCGTTAGAACCACGCCGAAAACCCAACCGCTCAGTCCGCAAGCACGACACAATCCCCACTAAGCAATGCCAGGTTCTTTCCTTCTTACAAAGCCAATTAATCCCTGGGAGTGGTCCAGCAGCCCTCAGAAAACTCCCACAGATCGGCACATTACACCACAAAGCGCATCTCAATTGAAAACAATAAACAAAACCAATAGGTGCAAAATCCTACATCAGGAAGAAAAAGACCAGCAAACCGCAACTATGATGCTGACTCTTGCGCTAGGGACCTCGACTTAAGCCATCGGCGTTACCGTTGAGACTCCCCTTTTTGTGATGTATTCCGATTCCTAATGACCACGAGAATTACGAACGCGCTTGTTTTCCCTTTCATTCTGCATGGGAGGATACTGCCGTGACGTTGCATAACCGTGCAAAGTCTAGCTCAACATCGGAGCCAAAGTCACAATAATTTCCCAAATTCCAAAAAAAAAACAAAATGACTCCATGCGCTTATGCTAGTGACCCCCAATAGCCAACCTTGCTAGCACTTCCGCGTGCCAGCGGACGCTGCTACACATGGGCACCACTAGTGCATGTTGCAAAACAATTTTTTTATCAGAAGAAACGCCTCCAATGTAAACAACGCGTCGGAAACCTATTCCTGCTCAAAACTTTTTCTTCTGCAAATTTTTTTGTCTGCAGGAATGGTATAAAACTGTTAACAGAGACATCCTCGGAATCCGCTGCTAACGAGCCGCGCCGCGGCTCAAAGGGGTCGCCTATTCTTCAATCGCGCCCTGCGCGGACGCACACCAACAGTGGCTTTAGCAGCCGACAATCGATAAAATTCAACTGCTCTTCGGCACCTGCGAGCCCCAGACGCCAGGCAACTACGATTTGTTCCGCACCCCGGCCGCGTGTCTCCAACACCTGAGCCGCGTCTGAACATTTTAATGCGAGGGGTTGACGGTCGCGCATGAAAGAAACGCCTACGAGAACTCCTTTCTCGATTCAACAGTGTCCGTCGAATGGAACGCGTTCTGCGGCGTTCTTTCATGCGGTAGCTGGGCGTCCTCTGCGACCCACTGTGAGGTTCCACCGTCCTGCAAGAACTACCGCGGGATCGCCGCGATGGGTCAGGTGGCTTTCTTTTTTTCTGAACGCGCCCAGTCAGTCTGGCCCTTTTTCGGCGCCTGTCGCGTCTGGAGTACTCGGTTGACTCGCGGTCAATCTCTTTAAAGCAAAGCGTCGTCTCCAAATTTGGGCTGCTATTGTTCGCCGGCCGCATCGAAGAAATGTCTTCCTTGATTCCCTCATTGCGCCGGCCGGTGAGCTCACTATTCTCTTCCTGAGAGAAAACGGCAGCCTCACTTTTCAAAACAGCCTCGGCCTCAGAGTTAGAGACCGCCGCTTCTTTATTAGCACTGACAGTGCTCTCGAACAAAGCCGGTCGCTCGGCTTTGTTTTCGATGGGATTCCTGCAACACACAGTTTGCTTTTGTTTCCCATTACTTTCTGCTGAGAACAACAACTTGCTCTCCTGAGGCTTGCTATTCGATCCTACTACCCTAACGCTCTTGCCCGGAACTTGAACTATGCGACGCTGTTCGGCTAACGTAGCGTTATTGTCCTGGGTACTACCTTCTCGATCGCAGCAATCAGCCTCCTTCGCGGAAAGTGCATGCTTCTCTGGGCTCAAAACCAACGCATTGCCCCTTTCCTTACCCCTAGTAGTGCCTACATTATCGCCCGAGCCCTCACGGCTGGCGGATCTGCACTGTTCCTCATTGCTAGCCTTAGTGCCTATATTATCCCCCGAGCCCTCACGGCTTGTGGATATGCACTCTTCGCTAGCTTTTCGACCGAACTCCTCGGTCCTCGCTGCCGAAGTGGCCTTTCTTTCCTGGACCAAACCTGTCCTATGCCGCCACTTCTGCACAGCACTCGTGTCATCCGGCGACTGAGCGGAGCTTCCAACTCGGTCCCTGACACTATCGCGGTGCAGCTTACCACAGTCAATTTGGCCTTCCAAATCTGCCTCCGCGGGAATACGAAAGTATCGGAGGAGCGCAATTTTACTTATAGCATAGTGGTGGGCGTCCTCGTCAGACAACCTCGCCCAGACATTTCTGGGTTCACACGGGAGGAATCCCATCAACACAATTCGCCAATAACTCTGGTCTAGCTGCTTCTCCATGCAAATTCTCTCAAAATTTTACAGAAAAGTTCTGAAATTTTTCCCTTTTTTGAAAACTCTTAAGCGAGATCGCGTTCTCATACTTCTGATCGCGTTAAGTTCATGCGTGAGTTCCCGCATCTCTCTTTCCTATTCCTGTTCCCGCAGCTCTCTTTCGCGTTCCATCTCCATGTCGAGACGCTTCATTTCCAAAGCGTATTGACGCTCGCGTTCCTCTTTCTCTTCTTTTTCTATACGTTCAAGTTCCTCTTTCTCTTGTTTTTCTTTACGTTCAAGTTCCTCTTTCTCTTGTTTTTCTTTACGTTCAAGTTCCTCTTTCTCTTGTTTTTCTTTACGTTCAAGTTCCTCTTGTTCTCTTTTTGCCAATTCCCTCTCCTCAATGGTCTCAAGGCATTCCGCAAGCTCGTCATCTACAGCCTCTAACGCAAGAATAGCCTTCAGCAGTTCTGGTTTTCTGAGTTTGTCTGATACATCCAGACCCAACTCTTTCGCAAGCTCCAGTAACTTTGGTTTGCGCAGCGTCTTCAAATCCATGGCTGCTCCGAGTGCTGCCTTCTCTACTGCGCACTATTGTCTTGCTGCAACTAACCCAGCAGCAACGACAACCCAATTACCAGCTCTGTTTCTGACACTAACAAAAGCCTGGCAAAACTCAGCAGAAGAAAGTCCCGCACTCACCAAACCTCGCAGCCAAGAATCCAGCGCAGTCGTTCCGCTGCAGGCAACCAGTCAACACACAGGGCTCGTTGCACTGCCCCCGACTCGCCGTTCTGCTGCTCAGCGTCCCGTTGTCCGCAACTCTCCGCTGGCATCCGATGTTTCGCATCCCACCGCTGCCACCAGTTTGTTAAAGACGAGGTAGCAGCATCCCACCTCTGCCACCAGTTTGTTAAATACGAGGTAGCATGGTCGTGTGCCGGAGAGGGAATGAAGGACGTCTGAGACGAGGCTGCTGGAAAAAGACAATGAGAGAGGACTTTATACAGGAATTTACTTATTTACAAGTGAGCTGCATGAACGCTGTATGACGACAGCTCATGAGGAGACTGTTCGATGACAAAGAGCTCCCTCGGCCGTGCCGCTTCCGGGGTTTTTAAACAGTTCCCTTCCCTAGGGTCCCTAGATGGGGGCCGGGCCTGCAGGGGAAGGAAGTTCTCACTGGCACCAATCACAGACACACACGCACTCACTCACTCCCGAGAGATCACACCGCCGTCATGCGCTGGGAGAGGGGGGTGGGGGCGATGCCATCACCGTAGCGTAGACGCCAGAATGTCCATGAGCGGCGTTCCCGCGCATTACGAACGCGCGTTCACACTCGGTGTAGGGGAAACGCTCGCTCAACCGGGCAGACGGGCGCGGCTTCCGTGGCAATCCAGGCGCTCACCCAAAGCACGTCTCGGGGTTTGTCGGCGTTTCGCTGCTGCCATGTCGTTGTCTTCCCCAGGACGGAGGCGAGACGTAACAGGGCTTTCGCCTTAAAGTGAGCGTAATGAGTGCAGTACACTCGCAAAACTTCATGGAACAATAACAATTAAAACCTCGGCATTCGGTGGCCCGTATACTGCATCAAGCGTGACGGACTACCCAAAAGAGGGCTAAAGTTAGCGAGTATTGTAAGCATTTAAACTTTCGTGGCACGGTGAACTAGAATGCCTTTAATTCCTTCTTACAGCGTTGTTGCACCACCGCGCCGCCTTCAATTACGGTCGTGGACAGCTATTAATTCCTAGCTGAGTACAACCTTTTCACTGGGAATATCTAAGGTGTACATCTTGCAAAATTTCAGCGCGAAAATAACGGACAGGAAGAGTAGAAGACACGAGCGCTGTCGTCTACTCTTTCTGTCCGTGTTTTTCGCGCTGAAATTTTGCAAGATGTATGTCAACCAACTCGCCCAATATGCAGTATTGTTGAAGCACATTCAGGGGGTGTTCTACATGGGTGTAGTATGGGGTGTCATGATTCACAAGAGTGGAAATTTGGGCGACTCGGTAACGACGATTCATGATATGTAGTGTGAACAGGACGTAGGACAACGAACGAGGTACACAACACAGGCGCTTACTTCCGACTCAAGGAAACCTAAGGTGACCAGTGCGAAACGGAGCACTACAGGACCAGTATGATCATGCACCCCGAAAAACCGGTGAAAGAAAGGAACAGATGAACGAGGTAAGACGACTGAACGATTTCCTTTCCTTAAGAATGTGAGCTATTTTTTGGCCTGGGAGAAAGACGAATCAGCAACACATTCATCTTACATTGCAGCGATTTGCGCTGCTTCAAAGATTTCACGGGTTTTCTGATCAGGGCATCTTGCAAAGATCGAGCACTCATCCAAAAAGAGAACACAACCATACCCTTTACAATGCACAGCCAGGTTACTACCAGTGAACGTTACATGTGGTCTATCATTGAACCCGCGCCCGGATTTACCAACAGACTGCTTACCACAAGAAAGTGGGTTGTTTTAAACTGCGCCCTCAGTTCATGTGGCAAAGATTTTCAGTGTTTGATGGTGCACTGCAGTTTTGGGATAGGTTTTCGGCGGACAAAGTTGTTTTGCATGGGGTGCTTAGATCTTCAGGGGCTGAAAAAAAAAACACGCGAATGGTCACCTTTTCCCACTTCTCTTGAGGTTTTAGGACCGGCAACGAATGTAAAGAACAATGGCAATTTCTCACTTCGTTCTTTCTCATGGCACAGACGAGAGCTGTTCTTTCTGACATTTCTTTTTCGACATGCTATCAGCGACAGAAACACAGATCTATGACAGCAGGGTATTGGCTTTGTGGACCCTAACGAGTTGTTCATGAAAGCTGGGCTTATTAGGTGAGTGCTTGACTTTTCCTCTCTCTTGAAATGTTTGTTAGTCTAAAACTCACAAGGTTGACGTACATTTCAGAGTAATCGTTTCTGAAGACACTTCGTAAAAGTCAATCTCTCTGTTTCTCAACGATAAACTAAATTTGCAATCGATCAAAGACAGATTTCTAGTGCGTAGTTCAGATGAAGTGGTCGATGTTGTGAAATCGCTTTCAGACAAGAGTTTTCTTTATTCTTCGATAGATGTCAAACATCTGCACTACTGCCTGCCCCGTGACAAACTCCTTAATGTAGAAGAAGATTCTATTAATCTTTTAAGTGTCGTCTCCTTTCAGAATGAATCTGAATTGTCAGTCAGTATTTGTCTGCCACTAAGTCAAGGTATCCTTCGTATTCTGAGACAGGGAATATGCATTTGGCGTCGTCTGGCTCCCGTACTCACTGATCTCTACCTGGCACACCTTGATAGAATCTCTCAAGAACACATACCAGCCCCCATGTGGTTAGGATCTATCAATTTGCTTACGATTTCCTTTTTCATGTCGATTGTTCACCGTCATGCTTAGAAAAGATGGCTTCCGGTATTTTAGGCATAGTACAAGAGCGTTTTTCACCACTGGAATGAGTAACGAAATGTCCAGTGACCAAGAGATCCGTTTTCTGGGTATCAGTTTTTAATTCTTGTGAACCACGTGTGTTGGGGCTATTCACCTCGCGCTAGGAAGCATTTGTTCGCGTATAAGTGGACAAATTCAAAACTCGTGAAAGGAGGCATGATTAATTCATGCTTGAAAATCTCTGAAAAGTCATGCACTCACCTTGTTAGCCAGAGCTTTGGTGAACTACTCGTTTGGTTTCATGGTTTCGTTTGGTTTCTCAAAGCTGGCTACCCAGCTGACACCTGTGTTTCTGTCGCTGATACCACGCTAGAAAACAAATGTCAGGAGGAACAACTACCGTCTGTGCTATCCGAAAGAACAAAAGGCAAAATGGCCTTCAATTTTTACATTCATTGACTGTCCCACAATATCAAGAGAATTAGGCACAAGCGAACGTTCGCGTAGGTTTTTTCAGCCCCTCAGAAACTAAGTGTTCTATGTGCTGCAGTGTACCATCAAGTACCGAACAAACTTGTTATATGTATTGAGGGCATCGTTTACAACTTCCTACTTTCTCGTGGTAAACAGTATGTTGGTCAATCCGGGCGTTGCTTGAATGATGGAAAAGGACATGAAAACCTTTGTAGGTAGTAACCTGGCTGGGCGTTGTAAAGAGAGCGGTTGTGTTCAGTTTTTGGATAAGTGCTCGCTCGTGGTCAGACATCGCGATCAATTAACCCGTGAATTCATTGAATGTGCGCCGATCACTGCATTGCGTGATAAATGTGTTAGTGATCTGCCTAGCTCCTTGTCCAAAAGAGAGCTGGCATTCTTAAGGAAAGTAAATCACCGGCTTTCAGCGGCTTTTAGAAGCGCATGCGCCTGTTTGTACTTTAGTGTTCCGTTTCGCCTTAGTCCCTTCAAGCTTCTTTCAGTCGGATGTAAGGGCCTGTGTTGTGTACCTCTTTCTTTGTCCTTAGCTGGAGTAGCATGCTAGCCTCATAACCAGGCAGACCTCTCCTTTATTCATTAAACTCTCTCTCTTTGCCGTTAGTCCTGTTCACGCTACATATCATGAGTATCATGAGATCCCTAACCAGAATAGTTTCATGATTGCCGGTGTTCGCTGATTCGCTCACTATTATGACAGCATGTGTCCAACTGTTCCGTGGAAAAAGAGAGTCCTGAAATCGGTGAGTGCCGTAGGTGCATCCCAGGCAGCTAAAGATCAGGAAGCCCAGTTGCGTGGAACGCAGGAGTGTAAAGTGGGCATAACGGTGGCTTGGTGGGGAGAGCCCTTTTTACAAGGTCAGGGTCCCATTGACACCGTGGGCTTGTGTGTACGTCCATTGTTGTATGGGCCTTGTGAATGTGGATATCATCATTGTAGACCTCTACGCGATTTTGTGCGCAAACCGATACCTCAGTTGGGGTGGACAAGAATATAAAAGTCAGCCTCTTTTTGAGCAACACGGAATCTGTGAAGGCCTTGGACGAGTACGAGGAAATTTGAGAGCATTGATTCATTATAGTTTTGGTGTTGTGCGTCACACGTGTATTGCGATGCGCATTGAGACAGAGAACGCGAACGGTTTCTCGGAGGGAAACGGCAATGGTAAGCTCAAGATTAGTTCAACTGCTATCAAATTTGCGAGTAACAAGGAGATCGCATTTTTCTGGAGGCCAAATCGCATTGCTCGAAAACGCATAGGAGGGAATAGCGTAGACTCCGCTCTGGTGTTCTTTCCCGATGTGGTTGAGATTCGCATCATGCACTGCCATTTGCATAAACGATATGCTTGATATCCGGAATAATGTGGAATGACATCCGGAATCGATGATGGCTCTGCGGCATAGAGTAGTATTAATGTGCGGAATGGAGTAGTGGGATCGCAGCTGAATCTGGGAAAGTGTTGTTTGCTTGTGGAGAAAAAGGGAGCCATAGTGGAAATACTGGTGCCCCGGTTCATTAGAATGAAGTTTACCGTACTCTGGGCGTGTGTTGTCGACGGTCTTTTCAAAATCAGCAGGAAATAAAATGCAGCACTTTGTGAAACAAGGATTATTCAGGACATATTGTTTAACACTAAGGAAGCTACTAGCTAAATTTTCGGCTAATGTTTCCTTCATCTTTTCTGCCATTTGTAGAAAGCAGTGTTTCGTCGGTATGTGAGAAGGATAATTGAAAAGAGCATGAGGCAAGATGGATGCGTCTTGGAGGAATCCTGTGAGTCATATGTGCATTACATTATGGAATTGCTTCAGGTGGCGACGGGAGAGCGAGAATGGTCACAAGTGGTGTAGGTGTAGCTGTTTGGATTCAGGATAAGCTATTCTACGCGGTTTTTCAGTCTGAGCGAAAACTATCCAAGCCCCACGAATAATTTGTAGATGAGAAAGAGAAGATCTCATTACAAGAGATTAATAATGTGCAGTGAAATGTACACGTGTCGAGGCCAGGATTGATACTCCTAGAAATTAATACTAAGGTCACTAAAGTCGTTTTAAATTCCGATGAGTTTAAAAGGAACGAATTTGTTAGAAGAGAGAAAGCTAAGAAAAAATAATGGGAAAAAAGAGGCGTGAAAGAGGAAGAGTATTAAAGGTGTGTCGGGTGCATTTTCTTTTTATTTTATGCTGCTGAGTTCAGTAAAATCTATCCACCCCTGATAGTGCAGTGGCTTTCTTCCTGCCACCTAGCAATGTCTCTTTTTTCAGTAGAGTCCATTCTCGAGTATTTTTTATTTGTTTCCTTAGTTCACTGCTCTTAGGACGAAACGAGGGAAGAAAAAAGCGCATTCACTAAAATAACGGTGAAGCGCTCAAGGCTCATACTAGTTCCGAGATGACAGGAATGCGTGAAATACCCTGTCTGCACTGCACTGTGTACAGGGTGCAGAATATTAGGAGTTACGAACACGCCCTCTCCACTACGCATGATACGAACGCGCGAGCAGGGTCCTCTAGCACTAAACGCTGCCTGCATATCGCCGGTGTGCGATCACTAATCACGTGATGCGCATCAGGAATAGCGCGCTGGAGCGCGGCCCGTACATCACCGACGTCCTGAGTGGTCGGTTGGCGCCTGCGCGGCCCGTAGGTCTCCGACATTGAGACCACCAGTCGCGTGGCACGCACCGCGAGCAGTAAGCAGCGGCCCGCGCGGCCGTTCATAAACCCCATAAGGGCCGTCTCACATGCTTGCGATTCTCGCCTGCGACGCTACGAATTCTGTCGGTCTGCGACTGGGAAGGGCCGTCGGTCTAGCCGCAAGTGGCCTGCGACCGAGTTCGGTCCGGTTGGAATTCAGTCGCAGCGTCGGTGTGTTCGCTCTGCGACTGACCAATGGGCAGCGCCGAGACGGCACGTGACGTGGGGTCACGTGGGAGCTGTTGCCGCGGCGTAAACAAAACTGTTTTTTGTAATCAAAACATACGAAATATTCCCTTGCATCTATAGACACGTTCGTCATAACATCATCAACACAATCCGTGCAGCGTTTCTGTCGCGTTTAATCGTGGGTTTCCTATGCGAACATCGAGCAACCTTGCGTGTCCCTCCAACCAAATTCGCTGGGTACGCGTTGCATGTGAAAGCACTTAGCGAAAATCGCACTGCGGCCTCGCCGACTAGGCCGACTATTTTGGTTCCAGTCGCAGCATGTTAAACGGCCCTAACGCGTAAAGTGATCTGTCAACCCACCAGTGCCGGCGTGAAAAACATCGCGTAGGCCGCGACAGGGCCATCCCTCTCCACCAAGCAATTTGCACTTCCGCGCGCCAATAACTCTTCGCAGCCTTGTGCCGGCGCTGCACACTGCATTTATTTTATTTATTTTTATATGATTATAGTGTACATTGCCGCCCTGCCCCTACCCTTTCTTTCTATCGCTTCCCCCTTCTCCCTCTCCCTGCCCTTTTTATCACTGTAACCGCAGCTCAGGTGCTTCAGGCTTCGATGACAGATGCCGCGGCCAGCAACAACTTTTCCTCCTTTGTTAATTTATTAATAAAGAGCCACTGATACTGTTGAAGTCCACTATGTGAATGCATTTTGCACGCGACTGCTTGCGGATTTCATTGGTGTTGTATTATGCGTTTTTTTGCGACACCGCACGCTTCATATCATAGAGATTCGACTGTAGGCAGGAAGAGCAATAACTGTTTACTGAGAGTTTTTTCGCTCGCTGTTGCTTTGTACCAAAGTAGCACAGTGAGGAAGTGAAACATGAAAAACCAACCAGGCCCGTTTGGAGGCTTAATTTAGGTCATTTTTTAATCTCCTCCAACTATTACTAGGAACATATTCGGGCTGTCGTCGCCCTTGTCCACTCCCCTCCTCTCCGACACCCTGGTAGGCACTCTGAATGAATGACTCCATTATAGAAGCAACCTAGTCTGGATTTCTTTTTTTGCCGCGGTCAACAGCGCAGCGGCTCACGGTTGCAGAGAGGGAGGAACGTTGCAATTAAAGTACAGACTTGAACAAAAAGATAGAATGGAATGCCCGATTCCACTCGCCAAGGTTTCATCCAAGTGACTTAGTCTTGTTCGTAAAAGTTACGCTTCTATTTGCCGAAAACCATACATCGTCCCTTCGTAAATGGAAGGCTGAAGTTGGATCACGGAAGCCGGGGGTTGCGCTCAGCAAAGAATATGGGATATTGGCGCCATCAACTTTAAAATGATTTTTTTTCGTCAGATAGAGGGCGCTTTTGGAGTATGGATTCAAGATTCGTACTCCCCGTTCTAGCTGAGGTAGTTGCTTCGTGCAGGTGCTGTCGCCATGTTTTCTGATAAAACACCGTTTCGCTTGCCTGCTGGACCTGTGACAGCGTGCGCGGTTCATTACATTTCCGAAGAAACGCTGAAATCCTGTCAGCGGAAGCATTTTAGTAAGCTTTCAAGAATAACTACAAAGTAGCGCAGACGCACAATGCAGAGAATATGCGACACACCAAACACAGCCAGGTACTCATAATGAAGAAGCATGCCAAGCTTGTGTTCGGGATAGATGATATTAATGGGGCCACGAAATGCAAATAATCGCTTCTGCAACATTTTTCTCAATACTCTTCTCAGAACAGATCCCAGAATTGAGATGCAAAGCATCATTGAAAGTTGGGTTCCAGTCGCATATTTGCTTCATACAGCGCCGCATATTTTCATCACAAAAAGATAAATGCTCGGAAGAAACTGATAAAATTATTTATGTGGAAGCTGATTGCAGAATACAGTACACGGTAAATATGCTTACAGCAAGCACATTATATGTTTAGTGCTTATCTTAAGCTCGAGATCAATGTAAAAACTTCCCCTCTTTGATTTCCACATAAACACTTGGTGCATTTTGTTATATATAAATGTGTAGTATTTTTTGCTTGCATTTTGTTGCTACTAGCTCTGTTCCTTTTATTCACATGCAAAGATAAATAGGCATACAATGATCATGCCTGTCTCCAGCGTCAAGCATCAATGTGTATTTTGTGTAATTTATGTGCTATTATTTCATCCGGCTGAGCAATGAACAGCTGGTGATGCCTCATGGCAGAAGTTATTTACCTTTTGCCCCGTCACCTCGGGCCAAGTTCATGTAAAATAAATATCAGCAAATGAATAAACGGAAATGACTGAATAACGCTAACAGAGAGAACCGAGGGGAACACAGACACATGCGCTCCTACAGTAGGATACGACTTAAAAAAACAGAGCAATCGCTAGCACTGGGCCACAGTCCTAAGCGTACTATATTTTTCCGCTAGCCTATCATTGTACTAAATGAATTCAATTTTTTAATGTTCCAGTATACTGAAGGAATCATGTATCAAAACTCTCGGGAATATAATTTATTTTCTTGGGATTAGCTTCTTGTTTAAGTAAGAAAAGTTTTTACAACGGGCTACTTTTTTGTCGTGGAGGAATTCTATGCTGGGGTCGTGAATGTGGACGCAGCTTCACTGCAGACTTAAGCTATATACGACTCTAGCAACCAAATGATTTATTGCCACATAGAGGGCAGCAATAAACAGTAAACATGGTAAGTTTTTTCTTGCCATATTTACTTTATATTGCTGCCCTCTAGCATAAAACATAATTTTGTAAAATTCACAAGCAGGTAAAACCAAACGGTGTCACTCAGTTTTAATAGCTAAGCTATTGTGGGATGAAAGCCGCCGACGGCTGGCTGATCACACGCGTCACTGTAGCTATGTGAAAGTTATGTGAAACCCCCTTCCTGACGAATTAAAAAATAAAAATAAAAACACATGACGAAACAACAAAACATTTCCACGTGTCTCCGGCTTTCTGAAGACACGTGACCCTGGCAGCTCCCCTTCCCATCGCGGGAGAAAAAATACGGAAGCGCTGAACCCCGTTTCTATGCCACTCGTCTACACGACGACTGTTGACAGTCGACCCCCGAAATCCGGGAAGTGGCACAAACCCTGCCGACGCTGCCCTTGAAGATCCCTTTTGTCCGGCTACGTTTTCTTTGCCACCCCGTTTACAGAGAGCTATTGACATACAATGTCAGAATTTCACGGAGCCTGCTAGGCGCGTCCTTGGTAACCGTACTTCACACTTAATTGCTCCCATTAGACCTTTGCTATGTCAGGACGAGGGGGCTGTCAGCGTATGGCGGCTTCGACAGGGCGACGGACCCCATTATTCTTTGCGCCTCTGGCACGAAGCAACTCCGCGGAGGGCAATTAGCAAACCGTGGGTCACAACCCGCGTCTAGCGCGCAGCCGGATTGTTCTCGCAGACGGTAGCTCGGGAGGTTCCGGGAAGACGTACTCTGTGCTTTCCTCTAACTCTGTCGAGGCCTTGGCGGGTCAACATCTGAATGCCTCGCCTTGTGCACTTCTTGCCCGCACACACGACGGGGCTAACAAGGAAATCACCGCTTCATGCTACCAGGAAAGCAACAAAAGCACGGGTGGTCCTAATGCCCCACAACCGGGGCCTTTGAGGTAATAAATAAATAAATAAATAAAAAATAACGCCGCAGGCATCCACCGAACTATTTCACTGATTATGCACTAGGGCAATGTGTATCCATTGTAATTTTGGTATTTTGTTTTTGCTTTCCTTTCCAGTGTCTCTGTAGGTAAACTTTAGCGGAATAAACTATTCCGCAGCTGTTGGGGCAGTTGTAAAGTCAAAAATTCTTTCTTCATGTGAACCTTTCCCGCTCTGAAAATCTGGCACCAAGCGTTAACCGTGCTTCTAAAGCAATGGATGAACGAAGGAATAATGATCAACTGTGCAAGCGGTGGCTGCTCCATAGAGGATATCCTGAAATTGACTTGCCCAACTTCTGCAGGATGGTAAATATGCCAATTTTTGAATAATTCAGGGTGTAAAAGTTCGCCGTTATGTTGGTTCTTCTTTTCTGTTCAAGCTTTTCTTTCTGCACCTTCCTTGTTTTCTTTAAAAGTTCACAAGAATCGAGTGATGTGCGAGTTGCTTCATGGCAGCTTGAAATATAGCACACGGTGCACGGTAGAAACGGTGCACGGTAGAAACGAAAGTGAAGCAGACACGGCGGCCGCTCGGTTTTAAGAATTTGCTCAAAAACATGGCCAGCTTGTCCTACTTTCTGTCTTATAGCTTACTCGCAGTGGATAAGAAGCTATGTGCGCGGGCCTGCGGCTTACAGCCGCGTATGTTTGTTTTGTAAGTGCATAAGTGCATAAGAACAGCAGGCTTCCTTAAGCCGTCGTTTGACCCCTAGAGCTTCTGGTGCAGGGCGCGCCAATTCTGGACATGGTTCAGAGCCCGGTCCTGGATAGTATAAATATACGCACCCATGTTTCTGCGTGTACTTGTCCAGTACGAAAGCGGCATGACGTAAATCGAAGCGCTTTGCATTGCTTTAGCAGAAACGAAATATTGTTTATTTCAGTCCTCGTCATTTCTTTTTGGGTCGACCCCTGAGCATAGCTGTCTTTATGGGATAAAATACCTCCCGGCAGTGCACCATTCCTTCCTTGGTGGATATCCTGAGAGGCGCAAAACACAGTGAGAAAAGAGGATTCCTCGTGCCGGGTCAGAAGACTTAGTACCATGCGCAGGCACTGAAGCACCGAACAACAAAACCAGGAGGGCATTCCGGGCATATACGGACTTGCACTGCTCCCTATTGAAAATGCGCTTTATCCCTGAAAAGCAAGAGTGCAGTCGTCAACATCCGCCTCCGGTCCTCGATGGCAGAAATGACATTTCGTGCAAAGGTATTGGGAAATAGGTTTATGCCGGAGTCAGCCGGGCGTCTATATCTAAGCGCTCTCTCTGTCACTGCCTGGAGCGTATGATGCAAGCTTCGGGCGCACGAGAGCGAGGATCAGGATTCGAGAAGGAAACAGGCCTGGGAAATGTGGCCCCTGTTTGCCGTTGAGTTTTATGCAGTGTCGCATATAATACAGCAGCGATAAATGTCATGACAAAAAGAGAGTGCCTTCGAAAGAAGTGACCGAAAACGGACATCCTTTGCAAGCTGATCGCCGACATCATCCCAAGATCAGGTAGGTAAAGCTTTCTTCTTTATGTGCAGATCTTGTTTATAACAAATTAGCGTAACATAGCGCAAGAACAAGAAAAGTGTACAAAATTTCTTTGGCCTGAATCGTTCCTGTTTGTTTTTGGTGTGATAAATTAGAACAAAGGATGAGTCAGTAGCTCCCTTCACAAGGCGGAACAATGAAGTGAGTTCACAAAATATAAATATGAAGTCCAAACACAAGTGTTATTTTGGGGATCACGTCCCGTTACGTAGTTAACGCTGTTTTAGTACAGGTGCCACAGCCTTCTTTTTTTCTCTATCAGTATGCTCTGCTATCGAGTACAACCCACAATGCTTTTAACTTATCAGATCTGTTCAAGGAAGCATAATTTAGAGGTGTTTATTTTTTTCACCAAGAAAAAAAAATAAATTGAGAAGACTTGCGAAAATTGAACTGAAATGATGGTGCTCCTTCAAAAATGTTCCTACCTCTAAAGTGAGACGGTTGTAATGCGACGCCACTCCTTGCTGTCGGATTCACCATCCACGCTTAAACAACTTTGAGTGCACGCTCAAAAAGAGCAGCAGTCTTTTCTTGAACTAGGGTGGTATGTACAATAGAGGTTCTCAGGTTGAAGAGTGATTAAAAAAGCTAAAAATTAAAGAAAATTGCTGTGTCGAGGCTATCACGTGAAGTTCAGCCCTCCGGAATGCGTAGTGAAAAGGGTGACATCTGAAATAATCCCGTCTAAGAAGGAAACGGCGAAAATTTGTCATTTTGTTTGAAATAATCGGCATGTTTTACCATAGGGTAAAACATGTCGTAATTTTTTCCATTTTTTTGTCATGACCTTACTGTATGTCACTACTACGGGCATGACGCAATTTCTGTTTATACACCTAGTGCAGGGTAGCTGATCAATCTGTTCTGCCGCTGTGTTCAGCTGTGTTTCTAGACAGTTGGAAGGGATGTCAACGATGGCAGGGCTGAAATGGTGGCATTGTATTCCTACTCACATTGTGTTATATATGGCACTGTTAGAAATGTCCTCATTCACTCATTTTGAAATCGCTCTGAGAGGAAAAACCAAAGAAAAGAGTAAAAAAGGTGAAGAATGCCTACTCCAGCGTAACTGCCCCAGGCCTAAACCAATCAAAAATGAACAGGGGCGAAAAAGAAGGAAATCCAAAATTACTGCGCTATTTCCTTTTCCTCAAAACAAATTTCTAAAAATGTACATTTATATAAAACGCCAACAAGAAAAGAAAAGCGAGGCATGGTATGTCTTCAGCGGGAAGACCAAGTGAAGCCCTGGAGACGTGCACGAGATGTTGGCTAATGCGAAAAAATTAGTTTGGCTTTAAGTGGATTAACGACCCAAAGCAGCTCAGGCTATGAGGGGCGCGTTAGTAGAGGGCTCTGGAAATTTCGGCCGAATTGCGTCCTTTAATGTGCACTAAAATCACAAAGTATACGGGCCTGTAGCATTTTGCATCCATCCAAATGCAGCCGCTGACTCCGGAATGAAACCCGCGTCGTTATCAGCAGCCGAGCGCTATAATCACTGAGCCACCGCGGCATCTGATCCGAAAAGATGAAAACGAGGAATCTGTTGTCATGCCAACAAGAACGAAAAAAGACTCCCCCCCCCCCCTCCGGTAACATAAAGCGCCATTATCTTCTTGATCACAGCAACAACAATAAAGCAACACAAGCCTACAAAGAAAGCGTCAAAAGAATGTATGATGTAAAGATGCGATATGGCTTCAAACCGTAGGAAAAGCTAAATAACAAGACATGGCAGGGGAATAAACGCTAGCAGTAAAGAACCGAGAAAAGAGAAAACCGCCGGAAGATATCGGCAGGGAGGCAATGTGCTGCGTGGCGTTTTTGCTCCCGTTTCTGTATTTTCCTTTCTGTAGTTTATTTGCTCGTATCTTATTGTACGTTGCAACGAACCCCCCCATTTTGTAATATCAATCAAGAATCCCAGAACAGTCACTGAATTTCGGACGTTACTGTGTAGTTTGTATTTTAGTTTGGACGCTAAATAGAGAAAACAAAAGTTAAAAAATAATAACATAATACTTCAAATTCAAATTACCAGTTCGAAACTAAAAATAGAGGTAGTAGGACACCCGAAGTGAATGGGGAACAAGCGAATGAATTCGACAACCGCCCATCAGAGCGAAACACCAGCAAGTAGATGTGGTATGTGTTGACTTCTCGAAGGCTTTCGACAAAGTTCCGCATCATAAGCTTCTTTTTAAACTGCGCAGACTAGGAATCAGTGAAAATATAGTACTATAGATTCAGGCTTATCTAAGTAACCGCTGTCAAGATGTCAAAATAGAAAGCACAGTATCAGATAGGGGTGAAGTTCTGCCGGGGGTGCCACAGGGCTCCGTTTTAGGGTCGCTTTTGCTTTTGTTGTATATAAATGATGATGCTGATAAAAATTACTGATATATATATATATAAGATAAAGTCACCAGAAATTGAAAAACATAACAAGATTTAATTCACGACGTTTCGGCTCGAGGACCAGCCTTTTTCGAGTGTATTACAGTATTCGAAAAAAGCAGCTTTTATAGCATCCGCGAGGTACCGGAAAAAGTGTAAAACACAAATGCAAAACAATGGTGAGGGGACAGGTTTAAAAAAAAAAAGTTGGTTACTACTTGAAAAGGCGGCAGGCTGTCGGAAGGAGGTAACGACAGTAAAGTCGATGACAAGCGCGAAGCTCTGCAGCGCACAGCTGCCACAGGGTTGGGACCAAAAAAAAAAACCTTTACTGCACAAGACTTCACAAAATGGCACTCATCACGCATTGCGGTGACAAGCGCGAAGCGCCTGGCAGCCACACAGTGAGAAGGCAACATTTCAGGAGAACGTTCTAAGCATGGGGGTCCGCAGGAATGTCAAAGAAACACCTCCGATAGAAAAAAAAGAACAAGAAGAAGAAGAAGAAGAAGAAGAAAAAACGCTACTACACAAGAATATGAAAAACCCCACTCAGAGAAGGGTTTGTTAAATTGAATTCAGCGCAAAAAAACAGACAAGGGACAAAGAGAGACACACTGAGACAACACGAGCGCTGACTACCAACTGTTTATTCATGCTGAAGTACAGGGGATATATAGGAAGGGAATGAAGAGCATGCGCGTAGCGAGGTACAGATAATGCACATCCGTCAAGCAAACGAGTTAATCAAAAAACGAATCTAAAAAAGCACATTCAGATGAGTATATGTGTACCGACGTGTCACTGACACAACGTTCGGACAGCTTTCTGATATAATAAGCTTCTAAAACGAGCCTTGCCTTATCATTACCGCTCTTGCCAAGAATCGTGGTCTTCTCTAATCCCGCCCTACATTTACACGAAGCAAGGTGCCGCACAAGATTCACATTCGTGTCGTTATTTTCTATGTTTTTGGCATGCTCCCGTAGCCGGTCATTAATACAGCGGCCAGTTTGGCCAACGTATGAAGCCCCACATGAGAGGGGGATGCAGTACACCACACCTATTGCACATTTGGCGTAGGCGAACCCATGTTTTTTGTTGCAGCCCCTGCCGGCACAACCAGTAATGCGAGGGCATAGCTTGGACAGCTTGTTTGGAGCTGAGAATACCAAGGGCACGTGGTGCCTGCCAGCCACTTTTTTGAGGTTGTGAGAGAGTTGGTGTACATAAGGGACCACCACCGGCTTAGAAGAAGGGGTTTCATGTCTTTTCTGGGCGCCTTTATGCTTCTGCAGGAGGGTTTCGGCAACAGCTGAAATGACCGGGCCAGGGAAGCCTGCTACTGAAAGTCGCGAAACCTGATCGTTCAAACTCTCTAGCATTTTATGTGGGCAGGATTTTCGAAGCGCAGATTCCAGGCAAAGCGACGCAATAGCTCGCTTTACCACCTTGGAATGAGCGGAATCAAAGCTGAGCAACTCTTTGTTGGCTCGGGGGGAGTACATCCAGCAGGTATGGTCTCGGCAGAACGTGAGCTTAAGGTCTAAAAGTCTTAAGGTCTTAAGGTCTAGAAGGGTTGTGGCAGCACAACACGATACAAGATTGGTCATTAAGAATAAACACAAGTTTCTAATGAATCCTTACACAACCACTCAATACAGAAAAAAAGGAGAATCCTTACACAACCACTCAATACACAACAAAATAAAAAGACGCAAGGCTAACAACAAACACACACACACACAACACCAGAAACGAACTGCAGTCAGTGGCAAGTACAATGTACCGTGTTAAGACAATGTAATTCTTCACTGCACGTGAGCGCGCGCAGAAGAAAAATGCGTCACAATGCAATACATGGCATGACAATACAATGCAAAAATACTTAAAAACAAAAAAATAAATAAAAATATATAGAAAAGGGGGAAAAACACCAAATACGTGACAATGCATGTGACATGAAAAAAAGAAGAAAAAAATGCTTGGTATGCTTTCTCACGCCCGTTCTGTCAGTCTCTGCTATCAACATGTCTTGGATAATTACTCTAGGGGTGTAAGCATGATAGCCGGCCTACTGTTTCGTTGATGCCGCTTGAGAATGTGCTAAATTTGTGAATCAGCTATGATTCACAGCTCTCGCGCTCATAATGCGTTTTGAACCCCTATTAAAGTGCAATAGCTCTAAAGTTATCGAATGGATGCCCAAGGTTGTTTATGTGTGTTGAAAGTGGGAGGTTTGGCTGCGTCCGCACATGTGATCTGTGATTGTTGACGCGAATTCTCCATCGGATGATGGAAACAACTCCTAGCGTCAAAAGCACAGCGTCATCCTTCTCATTCCAGAGAAGTGGGAGATTTGGCTGCGTCCGCACATGTGATCTGTGATTGTTGACGCGAATTCTCCATCGGATGATGGAAACAACTACTAGCGTCAAAAGCACAGCGTCATCCTTCTCATTCCAGAGAAGTGGGAGATTTGGCTGCATCCGCACATGTGATCTGTGATTGTTGATGCGAATTCTTCATCGGATGATGGAAACAACTACTAGCGTCAAAAGCACAGCGTCATCCTTCTCATTAGGTATGATTCACAGCTCTCGCGCTCATAATGCGTTTTGAACCCCTATTCAAGTGCAATAGCTCTAAAGTTATCGAATGGATGCCCAAGGTTGTTTATGTGTGTTGAAAGTGGGAGATTTGGCTGCGTCTGCACATGTGATCTGTGATTGACGCGAATTCTCCATCGGATGATGGAAACAACTACTAGCGTCAAAAGCACAGCGTCATCCTTCTCATTCCAGAGAAGTGGGAGATTTGGCTGCGTCTGCACATGTGATCTGTGATTGTTGATGCGAATTCTCCATCGGATGATGGAAACAACTACTAGCGTCAAAAGCACAGCGTCATCCTTCTCATCAGGTATGATTCACAGCTCTCGCGCTCATAATGCGTTTTGAACCCCTATTGAAGTGCAATAGCTCTAAAGTTATCGAATGGATGCCCAAGGTTGTTTATGTGTGTTGAAAGTGGGAGATTTGGCTGCGTCTGCACATGTAATCTGTGATTGTTGACGCGAATTCTTCATCGGATGATGGAAACAACTACTAGCGTCAAAAGCACAGCGTCATCCTTCTCATCAGCTATGATTCACAGCTCTCGCGCTCATAATGCGTTTTGAACCCCTATTCAAGTGCAATAGCTCTAAAGTTATCGAATGGATGCCCAAAGTTGTTTATGTGTGTTGAAAGTGGGAGGTTTGGCTGCGTCCGCACATGTGATCTGTGATTGTTGACGCGAATTCTCCATCGGATGATGGAAACAACTACTAGCGTCAAAAGCACAGCGTCATCCTTCTCATTCCAGAGAAGTGGGAGATTTGGCTGCGTCCGCACATGTGATCTGTGATTGTTGATGCGAATTCTCCATCGGATGATGGAAACAACTACTAGCGTCAAAAGCACAGCGTCATCCTTCTCATTAGGTATGATTCACAGCTCTCGCGCTCATAATGCGTTTTGAACCCCTATTCAAGTGCAATAGCTCTAAAGTTATCGAATGGATGCCCAAGGTTGTTTATGTGTGTTGAAAGTGGGAGATTTGGCTGCGTCTGCAGATGTGATCTGTGATTGTTGACGCGAATTCTCCATCGGATGATTGAAACAACTACTAGCGTCAAAAGCACAGCGTCATCCTTCTCATTCCAGAGAAGTGGGAGATTTCGCTGCGTCCGCACATGTGATCTGTGATTGTTGACGCGAATTCTCCATCGGATGATGGAAACAACTACTAGCGTCAAAAGCACGGCGTCATCCTTCTCATTCCAGAGAAGTGGGAGATTTGGCTGCGTCCGCACATGTGATCTGTGATTGTTGATGCGAATTCTCCATCGGATGATGGAAACAACTACCAGCGTCAAAAGCACAGCGTCATCCTTCTCATTAGGTATGATTCACAGCTCTCGCGCTCATAATGCGTTTTGAACCCCTATTCAAGTGCAATAGCTCTAAAGTTATCGAATTGATGCCCAAGGTTGTTTATGTGTGTTGAAAGTAGAAGATTTGGCTGCGTCTGCACATGTGATCTGTGATTGTTGACGCGAATTCTCCATCGGATGATGGAAACAACTACTAGCGTCAAAAGCACAGCGTCATCCTTCTCATTCCAGAGAAGTGGGAGATTTGGCTGCGTCCGCACATGTGATCTGTGATTGTTGACGCGAAATCTCCATCGGATGATGGAAACAACTACTAGCGTCAAAAGCACAGCGTCATCCTTCTCATTCCAGAGAAGTGGGAGATTTGGCTGCGTCCGCACATGTGATCTGTGATTGTTGATGCTAATTCTCCATCGGATGATGGAAACAACTACTAGCGTCAAAAGCACAGCGTCATCCTTCTCATTAGGTATGATTTACAGCTCTCGCGCTCATAATGCGTTTTGAACCCCTATTCAAGTGCAATAGCTCTAAAGTTATCGAATTGATGCCCAAGGTTGTTTATGTGTGTTGAAAGTAGAAGATTTGGCTGCGTCTGCACATGTGATCTGTGATTGTTGACGAGAATTCTCCATCGGATGATGGAAACAACTACTAGCGTCAAAAGCACAGCGTCATCCTTCTCATTCCAGAGAAGTGGGAGATTTGGCTGCGTCCGCACATGTGATCTGTGATTGTTGACGCGAATTCTCCATCGGATGATGGAAACAACTCCTAGCGTCAAAAGCACAGCGTCATCCTTCTCATTCCAGAGAAGTGGGAGATTTGGCTGCGTCCGCACATGTGATCTGTGATTGTTGACGCGAATTCTCCATCGGATGATGGAAACAACTACTAGCGTCAAAAGCACAGCGTCATCCTTCTCATTCCAGAGAAGTGGGAGATTTGGCTGCATCCGCACATGTGATCTGTGATTGTTGATGCGAATTCTTCATCGGATGATGGAAACAACTACTAGCGTCAAAAGCACAGCGTCATCCTTCTCATTAGGTATGATTCACAGCTCTCGCGCTCATAATGCGTTTTGAACCCCTATTCAAGTGCAATAGCTCTAAAGTTATCGAATGGATGCCCAAGGTTGTTTATGTGTGTTGAAAGTGGGAGATTTGGCTGCGTCTGCACATGTGATCTGTGATTGACGCGAATTCTCCATCGGATGATGGAAACAACTACTAGCGTCAAAAGCACAGCGTCATCCTTCTCATTCCAGAGAAGTGGGAGATTTGACTGCGTCCGCACATGTGATCTGTGATTGTTGATGCGAATTCTCCATCGGATGATGGAAACAACTACTAGCGTCAAAAGCACAGCGTCATCCTTCTCATCAGGTATGATTCACAGCTCTCGCGCTCATAATGCGTTTTGAACCCCTATTGAAGTGCAATAGCTCTAAAGTTATCGAATGGATGCCCAAGGTTGTTTATGTGTGTTGAAAGTGGGAGATTTGGCTGCGTCTGCACATGTGATCTGTGATTGTTGACGCGAATTCTCCATCGGATGATGGAAACAACTACTAGCGTCAAAAGCACAGCGTCATCCTTCTCATCAGCTATGATTCACAGCTCTCGCGCTCATAATGCGTTTTGAACCCCTATTCAAGTGCAATAGCTCTAAAGTTATCGAATGGATGCCCAAAGTTGTTTATGTGTGTTGAAAGTGGGAGGTTTGGCTGCGTCCGCACATGTGATCTGTGATTGTTGACGCGAATTCTCCATCGGATGATGGAAACAACTACTAGCGTCAAAAGCACAGCGTCATCCTTCTCATTCCAGAGAAGTGGGAGATTTGGCTGCGTCCGCACATGTGATCTGTGATTGTTGATGCGAATTCTCCATCGGATGATGGAAACAACTACTAGCGTCAAAAGCACAGCGTCATCCTTCTCATTAGGTATGATTCACAGCTCTCGCGCTCATAATGCGTTTTGAACCCCTATTCAAGTGCAATAGCTCTAAAGTTATCGAATGGATGCCCAAGGTTGTTTATGTGTGTTGAAAGTGGGAGATTTGGCTGCGTCTGCACATGTGATCTGTGATTGTTGACGCGAATTCTCCATCGGATGATTGAAACAACTACTAGCGTCAAAAGCACAGCGTCATCCTTCTCATTCCAGAGAAGTGGGAGATTTCGCTGCGTCCGCACATGTGATCTGTGATTGTTGACGCGAATTCTCCATCGGATGATGGAAACAACTACTAGCGTCAAAAGCACGGCGTCATCCTTCTCATTCCAGAGAAGTGGGAGATTTGGCTGCGTCCGCACGTGTGATCGGTGATTGTTGATGCGAATTCTCCATCGGATGATGGAAACAACTACTAGCGTCAAAAGCACAGCGTCATCCTTCTCATTAGGTATGATTCACAGCTCTCGCGCTCATAATGCGTTTTGAACCCCTATTCAAGTGCAATAGCTCTAAAGTTATCGAATTGATGCCCAAGGTTGTTTATGTGTGTTGAAATTGGGAGATTTGGCTGCGTCTGCACATGTGATCTGTGATTGTTGACGCGAATTCTCCATCGGATGATGGAAACAACTACTAGCGTCAAAAGCACAGCGTCATCCTTCTCATTCCAGAGAAGTGGGAGATTTGGCTGCGTCCGCACATGTGATCTGTGATTGCTGATGCTAATTCTCCATCGGATGATGGAAACAACTACTAGCGTCAAAAGCACAGCGTCATCCTTCTCATTAGGTATGATTCACAGCTCTCGCGCTCATAATGCGTTTTGAACCCCTATTCAAGTGCAATAGCTCTAAAGTTATCGAATGGATGTCCAAGGTTGTTTATGTGTGTTGAAAGTGGGAGATTTGGCTGCGTCTGCACATGTGATCTGTGATTGTTGATGCGAATTGTCCATCGGATGATGGAAACAACTACTGGCGTCAAAAACACAGCGTCATCCTTCTCATTCCAGAGAAGTGGGAGATTTGGCTGCGTCCGCACATGTGATCTGTGATTGTTGATGCGAGTGACACTAACACAATCTTGACTGGCGTACCCATATTAAAAATATCTATTTAAAATCCTACCAGAGCGTTTGTTTCCTGAGGAGGAGTTTGCCGAACGGTGTACGCAAGCGCAGTGTGGAGTCCACATGAAAAGGGTTTAAATCGAAAACTGGAAAGATCGCAAAGGATGTCAGCGCGTTTTATGTGCTCTAAATACTGTAGCACTGATTCAATCATAGCAATGCTAAAAGAGTGTCAGTTAGAATCACCAGATATAAATAGAATAAAGCAGAAATTGGAACTTTTTTTCTGATAATGAGTGATAAAGTAATCAGTTAATAAACATCACAATGTGACACCTCCCCTGAAGCGTTGCCCACGAAGAAATCACAGTAAGGTATTACAACCTATTATTACATGTACTGGTGTCTATCGCTACTCCTTTTTTCCCGATGCTGTAGAGATTTGGAACCAACTACCAAGTGACGTTGTGGACCAAGCAGATGTAGAAAAATTTGAGATAGGTCTGAACACGTTCCTGAAGGATTGCTGTGAAAATCTGTAATTCTGTGTTACTGTGTGTACTTTAGCGAAGAGAATTGCACTTCTATCTGTATATGTTTCCCTCCTTCTAATGACCCTCATAGAGAGGACTAACAGCATGAATAAATAAAATAAAATAAAAATAAAACAATACGTACCTTGTTTACCAAAAATAACCAGGCAACATGACTCGCTGCTCAGTCGTATAGCAGTGCACTTAAGGCAGCCTCCATGCTCTGAACCTCTACGAGGTAACAACATTGCTTTGCCTCATCTATAAAGATCTTCAGGTGTTTACGGGCGCCTTGAGGGCCCCACTATACGTGTGAGAAGCAAATCGCGATACCTGTTCGGCAAAACATGAAAACAAAGCTGAAAATGCAGGTAGACCTACAGTAGAGACGGATGAAACTCGGAGCAGGAAATGGATAACGAAAATATGAAGAAAATTTCAGAATGGAAAAGGTGATTGTGTGTGTGTATGAAGCTTAGAAGAAAAGGTGTCTGTTTGAACGTGTGCTAATCTCTCTGCTGTTCGGTTCTGTCTGTGAAGTGAAGAATTTGTGGCAGCGCTACACAATTGGAGCTGATACTGTTCTAAAGGATTTTGCTGGGCCTCAGGAGGAGACACTCGCTGTGCCATGTAATCGGCACACAAATTCTCTCTCCACAGCCTTCATCGGGAGGTGGAGGTCTCCGTGTACCGGTTTCAGGCAGCGGTGGATCTCTTTGCATCTGTCCGTCAAGTGCGACGTGGCAGTAACAGCCATATGTCTTTTGCAGTGGTGCACAGAGAGCAGTGAAAGGGCAAGAACAATGAGAAGAATAAAAAAAGAGCGACAGACGGGCAATTAGAACGGTGATAGGAATGACATTGACAGCAAATAATAAAAACAAAGGCCGTTCAAAAGCACGACACCATAATCCGCCTCAAAGATTTCAAATCCTAAAGAAATATATCAGGACCCGATGATGCCATTGCGTTACATGTATGCACACATCATTACACAATGGGGCTTATTTTGAGCTGTGACACGTCAAACACGTGCTTTGTTGCACAGATCGTCCCGTGATCCGAAGCTTCATCAAAGATGCCAGGTGCATGCAGTCAGTGTGTTCATGTAAACACTTGAAGAGGAAGAGAAGGTCGCGAGATTACCGTCTAGTCCCCAAGTCGTCTAGTCCTCAAGTCTTAGGGCCCTGCACACACGGGTCACCACGCCAAGCATGCGCAGACTTCTGCTCTTGACCCACAGAATATGAGGCTAAAAACGCAACTTGGTATCTAGATGAACACGTAACAGAAGAACAACACACAGTCTCGTAATAGCCTGATTGCTAAGTATGTATAAAGACAACAAGGTACGTCTTGCGCGTAAATGATACCATCACAATCGTTTTACGTTTCACTTTTCTGACAAACATCACCTGTGGACAGAGTTCACATCCTCTTTCATTAAAATGCAGTCACGAGGGGTGGGATTATGTAGAATACATTTTAGTCATCAGCATATAGGTACATCTCAGAGTGAGGGACAAATTCGTAAAGGTCATTGATGAAGAGATTGAATAGCAGAGGCATGAACTCGGATCCCTGGGGAACCAGGGATGTTACACTAAAGGGACGAGGCTTTCCTCCACTGTAGCTCACGGAGCTTTTTCTACCTTGTAGGTAGCGAGCAAACCAGCTGCAATTGGACTTACAAAGACCCTAGTTTGAGAGTGTTTATTTTATTTACTTTATTTTAACATACCGTTAGTCCCACTGGGATTGTTACAGGAGTGCATTTATAAGGTATGAAGATACAAATTAACAAACAATAATACAACACAAGGGCCAACAATCAGGTTTTAAAAGACGATATTGATGCGTTCATAAGCGGTCACATCAAGTGCGGCTTATTAGACGTGAGATAGTCGGCAACTGTGGTCTTCAAAGCATGCACTCAAACACTCCTCAAAGTATTCGTTCATACTTGAATACAATGCGTACACATCGAGTGAGCAACAACACAAAACAAATACACACTGAACATGATCATGAGGTCGGGCTTGTTGGCAGTACTGATGAGGCTGCGAGCTTAACAAACTTTTCTAAGGAATCCTGTAAAGTTATAGATTAATATAGGGCGTCCCATTTTCTTACGGCTCAGGGGAAGAAGGAAAAGTAATATTTGTTAGCACAAGAGAATACATTAATCGTAAATTCATGCTTGTGATGTGTTTCTCTAGAACGATTAAAATTAATGTAAGTAGTGTGTCAGTCATGGTGACTGAGCGAGTGATGTACGCCAGTACGTGTCGATGGAACGAATGCCAGCAGTCGTTTATTGCACCGTATATAAAGCCACGTTGGGCGAGAGGGTAGTGTGAGGGTAGAGGATAGGAATCATGAAAGGAAACGTCGGCACGTGTGTGCTCGGAAGCAGATAAATGCACGCACAAACAGATATGATAGAGTAGCAGGATTCATGTTGAATGCGCTATGAATTAATTGGTATAAAAACTTGAGTCTGTGCAATGTGACGCGGCTTGATAAGGTGTCTAGGCGTGCGCAGGAAAGCAGCTCTGTGGGAGAGTCAGTGCACTGGTATCTGTGGCAGATAAAGCGAACAGCTTTTCGCTGTACTGATTCGAGCATGTGTGCATCTTTTTGCATTACGGAAACCAGATGACATTTGCATAATCTAAGATTGGACGGATAAGGACTTTATACGCGAGTAACTTGGTATGTGAAGTTGCAAAGCGCAAGACGCGTTTAAGGAAGTATAAATTGCTCATTGCGTTTTTGGTAATGTTTAGTGCTTGGAATTTGGAACCGAGATCATAAGAAATATTCACACGGAGGTATTTATTTTTAGTTATTGTTTTAAGAACGTCATTTCCAGCGCCATGAGGGAAGCCAAGTTTTGTTTTCTTATTTGTGACAGAACTCACTACCGTTTTTGTTGCGAAAGACACACACTAAGAGAGTCGCCTAGCCATTTCGCGGAGCTGAGGAAAGGCCATACTGCGCATGCGCGAGGAGCAGTGACGTCACACGGAACCCAGCTGGCGCGCCGCCGCCGTCGCTGCGCGGGTGACTCAGAGGGGCCACCGTCGCGTTCACCAGTTGCGCATGCGCAGTAGCGGCGCATAGCTAGCTCGCCGGGGCGCGTATTTGCCCATCCTAGTCGATACAACCATAGCCTCGCTCCAGGGTGGAGTGCGCTTATCACGACACATTCGTTTTGAGCTTTTTATCGCAAGCGCACGATTTATTATAATAAAATAAGGCAAAACACATTTATTAATTGTGTGTATTAACTACAAGGCAAAGTCTTAAAATAAATGGTCACGTTTCCCATGACGACGCTCGCGCTTATGAACGCTAGAAAATGAAAATGGCGGCGTCCAGAGAGTGCCGTCTTGGCGGCTGCGATAAAGTGAGCTTTAGCTGCGACGCATCCTGTTTACGCCCTCTTCAGTTGTGCTAGTTACCCGCGTGCTGCTGACTACAAGCACGAAAAGGTGAGCACTTGCAAGAATGACAGTACGAGAATTCGACTGTCTCGCTCGCGAGCCTGACGTTGCCGCAATACTGCCTGCATAACAGCCAGCTTACTGCTGTGCTAGTTTTTGATGCATGGAAGGCATGTAATGTCTGCATTTTCGCTAATCCAGTGCACGTATGTATGTTCGACAGTCCGTGTACTTTTCGCCTTGGTATCAATAAAGAGCGAGCATGTATTCTGTGTGCTGCTGTCGTTTCGAGAAGTGGCCTCGGGCTAACGAATGATAGGTAGTACCTTTTCAAGGACTGAGCCCCTTAATTCATCTGGATCGTCGTTTACTTTGTCTAGTAAACACCCCTCTCCTAAAGTATGACGTTTACAACACAGATTTAATATACTGACGCTTACAAGAATGACAGTACGAAAGTTTGACTTATTGCGCCAAGGAAACTCCCGGTTTCGGGCCTGACGTTGACACATCCTGCATAACAGCAAGGACACTACTGTGCTCGGTTTTAATGCATAGAAAGCATTTAACGCTTTCATTTCGCTTGCGCAGTGCGCGTAATGTTAGTCATTTGGGCGGACGGACTGTTCACCTGGAAAGAGCACAGAATATTACTGACGCGCACACCGGCCGAACGCCGTTCGACCACTGTGGCGAGTGTGAAGTCGCTGCCTACATGGTTATTGATATGATAAGGGTGGGGCTGGATGAAAAAAGGAAAGGCGTACTAAACAAAAAGCTAGCCCCTAAGATAGCCAATAAAAGTGTGTACTCACAGTGTTTGGCGTGTTTGCATGTTGTGCGTGGCAACACAGCACAACACACTGGACTGTACTGCTTGTATATCCACCATCAGGGCGTCAAGTCCTTCAAGGCAGCGCAATGCTCCCAGCTTTTCCCCTAATGTAATTCATACAATGTACTTACGTGTTCTTTACACTCTTCCATTAATATTTTCGACCAAGTATAATACACATACCAGGGGTTCTGTGCGGAACTGCCCAATATGGTGCTTGCTACATGTGTCACTCTGTTAGTCGACAGAGTCATGTTTCCAACAAGTAGTATCCACACCATCTGTGAATATGACATTCGAAGTTGCGATGCCTTACTGCTGTACCTGCTAGGACACCTCTGCAGCTCAAGGATCATTTGCTTGTTAGATAGCCGTTGGGACAATTGTTGTCAATGCCAGTTCATTATGCTGGCTGAAAAGTGCTGTCAGAGCTCCCACATCACTGAATAGCCTTTTGTGATAGTGAGTGACTTCCTATCATTTCAGCTTCCAAGCACTCTATGCAAGCAGAGTGAAAAATTCAGTGGGCACATCACTGCAGACTGAAAAAAAAAAAAAAAATTATCACTGCAGCATTGTGCTATTTTAGATTACCTTTTGTAGGTTTATTGCTAGTGGAGGTACAACCATATCTACATGCAGAATTACTAAGGATGTAGAAATATTTAGCATGATCTAAAAGATACATTAGAATATGAAGCAATAAAGTACCACAAAACAAACACATCTATGTGAAAGTCTACCGACAAACTAGGCAACAGTGCAAGAAAAGAATATTGCAAAAGATGGGCACAGTGCCAGCAAACATTTAGGTTCCTCAGCATTTGGTTGGGACCTAAGGTGCAACTTCATTATGATGGACTAGGAGTTTATTCTCCAGGTACATGTCCACATCACGGCTCAATACGCTCAAAGACTGCATCCTGGATAATTTCACACTGGTGCAAATTGCACAACCAATGGCTATGGCCTACAGCAATTTGAGAAGATGCAAGCATTATACTGTGCTGCACGACTGCTGCAGCCGAGCAGCATACAATTACCCCCAAGTAATGGGTACTTACTCTTGCCGCAGCTGGTCTCATCTGCTTTCAGCGCACTGCCTAATTTGTGGGAAGGTGCAGATTTTTCATAATGCAGCTTAACTGTCAGCATGGCGAAAACATGGCTATGTTCACTGCCACACCTGCAGCAGCACGGCTAATGCTGTCTGCTTTTCCCGGATCCTATGTAACCACAACTCAATAACGCTGCATAAAGAGATGAATCGTCCTCCTTCATGTCATGCGCTGAAGTGTCTATCTATGGTGTCTTGAGCACTTCAAGTGCCACTACAGAACTAGCAAGAAGGATCTAGTGCATGTTCAATTGTTGCCACTGCTGCTGCCTGTGAAGTTACGATTTTTGCAAAGCCATGGCAAAAGCCTGCATTTGAGAATGTTTGATTGTATATTCACTGTTTAGATGTATCGTTCTTGGCAAAAGTAACGAAGCAATGAGTTTTATTTCTGAGCCTATAGCGGAGCACTTATGGCACCCCCTAAGCTAATCCTCAACAAAGTAAGCAGAACCCCTTTGTTCAGCTCACCTTTCGAGCCTATTTCATCTTCAGCAGTGCCGCAAGGGCTCCATTATATGGCTGAGAAGCAAACCCGTCTGTCTACTTTTCACAGAGGCGGTGGTACACCTGTAGAGGAACTAGTGTTTAATAGCCTTGAAAGGGAACAGTAGTTTACGATAGGCAGCGAGGTGTTGGAAGCATAGGTCAGCAGACTCACATTCAGATCATGATCCGAGTCATCAGTCTGGGCTCAGGATCAGATCATGTTCCTATTTTTTTTTCCCTCCTCGTTTGCTAATTTATGTTTACTTGCTGCCACAGCCAAGGATGCTTGAAGGTGAGGAGGCTTGGTGACATCTGATGGCTACCGAAGAAGAGGATTTCACGGAAGCGAGGCAGACAGTGTTTTGTCCCTTCCCCTTTACTAGTTTACGCGGCTGCAGGTGTGGTGATGAACCACGCGAGGATGTGTCGGAAGCTTCCATCAAGTTCCACACTGTCGCTGCATGGGAGTCTCTTGTCATGCGTCTTGGTCGGCTCAGGGGCATGCCACTTGTGATGAGTGAGACCAGGTTTGTCTTGAGTCGAAATCAGTGAATGAGCCCAAATGAGTCATGAGTCAATATGAGTGAGTTCAGATGAGTCATGGGACGAAATAAGGGTGTGATTTCGGATGAGTTGCGAGTCTAAACTGAGCACAAATATAGCGAGAGTCAGTGAGTCATGAGTTGCAATGAGTGGCTGTTCAGGTGAGTCAGAAGTTGAGGTGTAAATGAGTTTGAGTTCATGAGTTAGAGGGAGCCCAGGCCTATGCTTGTGTGAATCAGAGTAAGCCCATAGGTTGACCAAACTCTTGTGAGTGAGCCTGAGTGAGCAGTTGTGATTTTGCCGAGGTATGGTTGGAAGTGGCAAGGAAATACATCCACTTGGGGCAGGTAGTGACTGCATATCCAGATCATGAGAGTGAAATAACTACGAGAACAAGAATGATGTCATGTACATTTGGCAGGTACTCTCAAAATCATGAATGACAATTTACGAATATCCCTCGAGAGAAACATATATAACAGCCGCATCTGGAGGATAACAAAAAAAGGTCCAACTTAAATTGACGACAATGCAGTGAGCTGTGGAAAGGAAAATGATAGTTGTAATGTTAAGAGACGGGAAGAGAGCAAAGTGGATCAGGAAACAAAGCAAGTTCATGACATCCTAGTCAAAACCAAGAAAAACAAATGGATGTGGGCCGGGCATATAATGTGAAGGAACGATAATCAGTGGACATTAAGAGTAACAGGCTGGATTCCAAGAGAAGCTAAATGTAACAGGAAGTGGCAGAAAGGTAGGTGGGTAGATGAGATTAGGAAGTTTGTCTGGATGGGATGGCTGCAGCTAGCATAGAACAGAACTGGGATATTTGGAGAGGTATAAGAAAGGCCTTTGTCCTGCAATGGGCATAGTCAAGCTGATGACGACGCTGACAACATATCTCCACACAGTACTCATTAATGTTGCATTTCACTTACCTTTCGCCGTAGCACAGATGCAGTTTGAAGGTGCTCTCACTGCGCAGTTCCCAAAAGGTATCTTTTGTGACAACTCTCCAGCAGCAAGAGCAATGCACATACAAAGGACTGCTTTGAGTCAGCATCGGCTCTTTTCAAATTCAACTTTTATTAGAGAATTTTTTTCTCTATGCATTTCACACAAACTTCTGCATTGTCAGTCAGGCGAACAACTGTAACAGTATAGCATAAAGGCACATGAAAGTTCAGGTTGACAAAAAGAGGTGCCTGCATTCAGTAAGGCAGCAAGGTCAGTGAATGTTCCTAAATGTAAACCTGCCACTAGCACAACAGCATGGGAGGCAGCATAAGAAACCCCTGTGCAACTGACAGTTTCTTCAGCATGGTCAGCAATGTCACCAAAAATCAGCAAGAGATTACACAATGGAATTGCAGGGGGCTCTCTATAAAGTTGGGGAAATTAAACCAAAGTTATTATAAGGCCAGCTGCATTCCCGATGCAAGAACAGAATCGACTCGTACTATCGCGGGATATATTCGGTACCAGTGCCCTTCCATTCATGATAAACAAGCAAAAGCAGAGACAGAAATACCAGGAAAAGCTGCTGTATACACTAAGGCCAACATTCCCCGAACACTGCTTGACTTGAACAAGTGGTGCAATAGTCAGCAAGAAGTAGTTGCGGTACTCATGCGGCCAAGCAAATCATCACTGATATTAAAGCCCCTTCAAACTCGACCCACAAACACTGTGACCAGTCTTGGATGGGTCAAAGGCATTGGTCATTCATGTCCTGGAGCACCAATACTACCAGGTGGAGACATTAACACTTTGTACACTGCTTGGGGATATAATTATGACTCAAAAAGAGATGATGAAATTTACACTGTCCTCACAAAGCTGTAGTTTACAATGCAGAATCACCCCACAAACACATGCACCAGATCTGATGTGGTGGAAGGGTCACGGTACAGTGCAGTTGGAGGCAGAATTGGATGCATGGGGTAGTGACACCACTCGTGTTAGAATAGGTTCTAATTTGGCACAAATGAGGACGATTTGAAGGAAAGTTTCTGTAGCGCATTGGGATGGTGTACGGCAAGATATTCGAACCCACACCATATACTCTTGCGGCCACCTTACGAACGGTTCTCAAGAAACACACCCTTCATAATGACAGTGAACGGAGATCAGACAACTCATGATTTTCACTTTCTACAACTTTGGACACGTCGAAAACAGGCGGAGATACACACTGGTCGGCATCCTGAGGGCATGCAAAGAAAGACAGCCATCAACCAAGTGTTGGATCAGGCAATGGCATAGTGAAACGCAACTGGCTTATAAGAGGTGCAGCAATGGTTTCTATCGTCTGGGACAGGAACGACCAACGGGACTTTCAAAGGCATGGAAAGGGGGCAGAAAATCAAAGAGATCATGCTGCTGTGAGAGTACTTGGCTCACCCTGCAGCTCACGTCAGAGGAGTTAACAGCTCATGCAGCAGTCCTTTTCTTTCCTAAGCTTGCACAGTCTCCAGAACTACCACCGACAAAGGACACGGTTGACAAGGTAGGGATAACATCAACATTTACGAAACCAGAGTTATTGGCTGCTACAGAAGGAGCAAGTGGGAGAACTACAGCAGGACATGTCTATTTTCCTTAATAAGTCCTTAAGAACTTAGGAGGAGACACTACTGATGGCCTTCTGGGTGTAATAAATGAGGTTTGTCAAAGAGACTAGACTGGAAACAATCAGCCGTGGTCCCAATACCAAAAGCTGCAAAATATCCCACAAGCACATAATAATTATGGCCTATCTTGCTGACACAATATGTAAAATCCGTTTAAAGATGAATGCCATGTGCCTATCATGGTGGTTCCTATTAAGCCTAGGCATGGAAATTGGGTTGGCTATACTGGTTGAAGAGGTCATACTTGCATCGCCCTACAGCCAACTTGTACGCTCTGTGGCAGCTACAAAAGTGGTGAAAACATATGACAACGTGTCACATGCTAAGATCTTGGAGACCATGAAAGATGTGGGTCTTCTCCTATCTTACAGGTCACCAAAGTAGTACATAACCTGCTTAAGGACAGGACATTCTCTATCAGGCTCAATGGAGAACAAATCGGTAATATACCTCAAATAGAGCTCAAAAAGCTTTACTAAATAGAGGAGTGTCACAAGGTTCAGTTTTAAACCTCTTACTTTTGAATATCACGTTGAAAGGCTACAGGTGCAGTTCATGATTTGTGCAGACGATGTCACAGTTTGGTTCACTCATAACCATACACCATATACAATAGACCATATTCACGCTATCAATCAGGTGATATAAAAATGCGCAGAATATAACCAGCCCCTACATATAGCCTTTATTGATTACGAGAAACCGTTCGACTCAGTAGAAACCTCAGCAGTCATTGCGGAATCAGGGTGTAGAAGAGGGTTATGTGAAAATATTGGGAGATATAATTTATAACGATTGCACAGCTACCATAGTTCTCCATAAAGTCAGCAATAAAATTCCAATACGGAAAGGTGTCAGGCAGGGAGACACGATCTCGCCTATGCTATTCACTGCCTGTTTACAGCAGGTATTCTGGGGCCTAGAATGGGAGCAGGTGGGGATAAGAGTTAATGCAGAATACCTAAGTAATCTGCGATTCGCTGATGACATTGCCTTGCTAAGTCAATCAGGACGTGAACTGTGAAGCATGGTCAATGAATTAGACAGGCAGAGCAGAATAGTGGGGCTAAAAATTAACATGCAGAATACCAAAGTAATATTCGACAGTCTAGCAAGAGAACAGCAGTTCGCAATTGGTGGCGAGGTGCTGGAAGTAGTAAGAGAATATGTCTATTTAGGGTAGGTACAGTATAGACCTTTGCAGTAAGGGCTCCCTGGGCGCTGCCATATTGTTCACTGGACTGTGGTGAGCACCCCTCGCTAGCACGGTGGAAGCGGCGGCGGAACCGGTTTCCGACAGTCCAGAGAGGAGGCTTTTCGACAACTCCCTCGCCCGATGCAAAGGTCTATACAGCTGATCCGGATCATGAGAGGGAAATAACTAGAAGAATAACAATGGGTTGGAGCACATATGGCAGGTTCTCTCAGATCATGAATGGCAGTTTACCAATATCCCTCAAGAGAAAAGTATACAACAGCTGTATCTTACCGGTACTCTGTTAAGGCGGAGGCTTGGGCAAGTTGGTACATCATATGTAAGTAAAACAGCGCTAGACAAGGGACGAAGCGCCTTGTGCTGTGTTGTTCTTCCTTCGTCCCGTGTCTAGCGCTGTTTTACTTACCGGTACTCACTTATGGGGCAGAAACGTGGAGGCTAACAAAGAGGGTCCAGCTTAAAGCTACGGAAGAAAAATGATAGGCGCAACGCTATGAGTTCGGAAGCGGGCGGAGTGGGCGAGAGAACAAACGCGGGTTAATGACATCCTAGTCGAAATCAAGAGGAAGAAATGAACTTGGGCAGGGCATTTAATGCGAAGGCAAGATAACCGGTGATCCTTAAGGGTAACGGAGTGGATTCCAAGAGAGGGCAAGCGTAGCAGGGGGCGGCAGAAAGTTAGGTGGGTGGATGAAATTAAGAAATTTGCGGGAATACGGTGGCTGCAACTGGCGAAGGACAGGGATAATTGGAGAGACATGGGAGAGGCCTTTTCCCTGCAGTTGGCGTAGTCAAGCTGATGATGATAATAACCAGCTTGAGAGACAAAACCTGCGCGTACAAGAAGCCTTAAAGACACGGGAAGAGTATGCCTGCTAAGCAGGCCTGGAAGCCACCAGAAACAAAAGTCAAGCTACATTCATGCGGCTGACAAAAATTAAAGACAGCAATTGGCAACTAAAAGAGTTCGAAATGAGGCATCACAAGAGGCAGATGTGCTGAGAGTCCTTGGACTAGACAATCATAAGTATGGGAAAGGAACACAATGGTGCCATAACACGTAAATAGCAACAGCAACTTTTGTACACCTGATCAAACATATATAACCTTGTGGAGCAGGAGCCTGAACAGAGATGGCCAGATGTTTTGTACGATCGGTGCTTCAACCCTGTCTACTATATCAGGCTCAGTTATAATGACTAAGAGGACAGTGGGTGGCATTGGAAACAATATGCAATGCAAGCTATCATGGCCTTGCCAAAACATCCAAATTCTTCAGAAACATGCAAGCCTTAACACATTGGCTGAACTAATTGAACATCTAGAGGCAGCAAGAAATCTAAAGTGAAAGTATGTTATACCCATAGCGTCTCCGTACAATGAGGAGACAGTTCAAACAGTGATGATGGCAGACGCCCCCTCCATGGGAATACATGACGATAACCACAAACAAGACAATTAAGTCTTGCCACAAAGAGAAGCCAACAACTCGAACCCTGGTCGGTGTATGTCCGGGAACATGCATAGCATATAAGGATGTTTGGTCAAAGAAGAGGGCGATAGAACAGCAGCTACCAGCCAGACACACAGAGCCAAACATACATCATAGATACATATCGGGCCACCAACCCACTTGTCATGGAGCCATACACAGCATGCGATGCTATGGAGGCCATAAATGACATAGTGTGTATAACAGAAGCTCATATTTACACAGACTCTTAGTGGCCTTAAAACAACTAAATAGAGTGACAAGGGCACTAAGCGTAACTTGGGCGATACATGCTCTCAATAAGCAAACAAAAAACGCATCCGGATACAGTGGACAAAAGAAGGCATCGTGGGTGGGTACAGCTGAAGGTGCTGAGAATGTTGACAGAGGACAGCAGACACAATCATACACCAAGTCCGGAACACTAATGGATCCCCTGCCTGCCAAAATCAGGCGGCGGCATTGCAAGTGAAAAACCCCCGGAGAAGCAGCCTGTGTGGGCCACCTAGATCACATGACCTCGTGGTGTCATCACAACTGGCCCATTCAATTGTGAGCACACACTGCAGGTGGCAGTTAAATTAATGACTAGTTGCTTGGGAAGAGCAGCCTGGGTCGCCCAAGCACCACCGGCGACAGCACGTGCCATTGCAGGGCTGTTTGCCGTGTCTCGAGTGTTTTCTTCCCTATGTGGTTGCCTTTTTTTGTGCTGCAGTTATGTCCAAGCTAAGCAACCAATTTTCCCAAAAGCTCGTTTTACTAAACCACCAGGAGTGGTATAGGACCCCCAGGAATCTATGAATGTAAAGTAGGGAATGATCAACTGCACATATATTAGCGTTAACCCATTAATGCAATTGCATCATACCCTTAAGGTGCAATTTTTTGATGCGCGCTCAGCTATTCCCATCTTAACATCTCTTTTAAGAAAAAACACAGGATTCCTGCATGTACTTTCTCCCTCTCTCACATACATAATCGGAAAAGTGCCCCTCAGAAGGATAAGGGCCGCACTTCCCCTGTCAGCGACATGCCGATGGAGTTCTGAAGACAACACAGGACCCAGCACTAGCCCAAAGTGTCCCATGCCACCCGCAGAGGTGGATATTAGCCACCTGCTGTAGACCTGTGCAAGGACAAGGGCTTCAAGGACTTGTACATTACAGGATGTGCAACTTGCAGCCAGAAAGGAGGAAGAGCTCTTCAAGTGGCTGACCAACGATAATAACAGCTGGAGCCTGCTCAGGTTGCTGAATGAAAATAGCCTATATGGCTTTTTATAGTACAAAGCCTGCCAAAATTATGCATTATGGTAAGTGTTCGAATTAAAGGAACTTCAACAGTGATATGACATTCTTCAGTTCCCCATCAATGCTGTCTTTCCAACACTGTCAATTTTTCGAGTTTTGACTCCTCGTTTTGTGCCAAGTGGCGGAGGTAAAGTAAGCACTTATGATTACAGTGATTAAGCGTCAATAAGTCGAAGCTTTTCGTAATTTCCATCATGGTTTCATACACCTTATAGTCATTGATCAGCATGTTTTGCATGCCTAGTAATCCTACTGGGCCAAGAATCAATCGATTAGATGATAGCCTGCGGCAATGCCAATAGCTTTTTTTTTAATATAGTACCCTCAGGGTGAAAGTAAACAGCAGAGTGAGAGGGCTGCTAATTATTAGTACACATCTCGAATAACATCGAACGATGGGACTGCCTTAAATCGGGTTAGTATTTAGAAATCGCACTGGGTGTGATCATTATAAGCTATTAAGATTATTTCTACCAAGGCAAGTCCTGGAGAGGCAGATGCCTTTCCATACAAACCGGCAGTTCGTTTGCGTTTGTTACTGATCGTCAATCGCACCGTCACACAACACTACGGTGCTTAGGAGATCGCGTTGCTCTTTAAAGTTGTTTATTTGCTCGCTGTGAACTACAATCTCCGCAGCTACAGAAAATGCATCGCATACGAAGCGTCTTATTTTCCAGCAGCTGTACGCTATACTCACCTTGGCAGTGGGATGCACTCCGTTTTCCGTCCGCACACATCGCAATAGGCGTCAGTGCCCTAACTTTACGATTACATTCATGGTATACGTCGACTGACCGCACTTACGTTGACTCCAATCAGCTTTACCTCGACAAGAGTTACAAATTGTAAGAGAATATCCTTCAACATTGTCATTCGTCTGCCACGGACACTGTACGCGTACTTTTACAACGGCTGCAGTGCAAGCCGCCATTCCCTTGCGAAACGTCGAAAACATTCTAGCTTCTGCATAGCTAGCCTCGTTTATCACGGCACTTCTAAATAAAAGGCAGCGCTGTTAACGTGTCGAAAACAAGCACACAGCGCCCATCGAAACACCAGCACACACAAACGAAACAGACACGCTCAACGTTCACAGTCGCGTTTGTAAATGTAAACAAACATGGGTCATGGGTGCTGATGATGATGGTAGCCCAAAGCGCTTCCGGTGTCATAGGCGCGGCGTTTGAAAAAATTCGCGCCGGTGCAGACGACGCCGACGACGCGTGTCGCACTGGTTTTGATAAGACAGCGCGGCAAGCGAAGCATTCCGCGCAGTGCTCGATAAGGCACCGGTGCAGGTGACTCGGCAGATTTTTTCCTCAACATTTAGTTCAACTCTAGTTATTCCCTTTCTTTAAAAAGCTTATTCCCATTAAGCCATGCAGTCTGTTTGGCAAATAATGCATACTTGGAGGTGGACTTTTCAATTTAAACAAGAAAAATAAAAGATAAAAGTACACCAATCTCAGTTTTCGAAATCCGGATTTAACTGAAAGAAGTCAGTATTTCTGGTATGCAAGCCATGGCTTGTTGAATGTGGGTTACGCTCAGTAAAAGTTAAGAATAACTAACTAGGGAAGCCAGGGGAATGACGAGAAATGGCAGTGCTCAATAAGCAGCGCAGTTTTGAAATTTGAGGTATTGCTCCTCTAGCTTACGTGCCTCTGCAGACCAGGAAGCATCACCTCCCCACCACCTTCTGGCTAAGCACTCTTTGTTCGCTATCATCACCTGCCCAGAGAAGTTGGTCAGTTAGGTAGCGAACCAACTGTATGTCGAACACTAACATGAAACTGTGCATGGGCTTCATGGAAAGGTGGCTACTGTGACGACTGAACGACAGTTCCGCAGCTGCCATCAACACACAGACCACATGATGCCCTGCCCTAGCGCTCACAGCAGCGCAACAGCCAAACGATAACACAACACCTAGTTCGTAGAATTAAACTTCCACCCCGTTTTTGTCTGCCGGCAGTCTTGTTTAACTTGAGTTACTCTCTTAATGATGGGAGCAATTTTTTCTACAAGTTTCTATAAGTAACTTTTGATCACGCAGAATTGCTACAATAAGCCACCGAAGAAAGTCGGTATTTTATTCGTCGGAAATTATACTTGCCAAAGAAATAAAAGAATTTTCCATTCTGAAATAACAGCTGAAAAAGGTCCGCCGAATTTACAAAAAATAAAAGCTGAAAAGTCCAACCCCCTATGTATACGCCAGCAACACAAAAGATGACCGACAGTTTCATATGTGATTGCACCACTGCTTACAGTCTGAGGCATGGTAGGTTACCTTATTTCTCTCAACGTCACATTTTACAGCCCTAGCTGTGCAAGAGTCTGTTTCTGCAATTTTCAACATGCTGATAGGTCACTTGTGCACACTGGATTAGCACACATGCATAATACAGTAACGTTGCAGTTTGGGCATGTTGGTATGACATGACATGGAAGTTTCAGCACACAACCAGACAAGGATGGTGAAGGAAGACAGAAGCACATGAGCACTCGCATTTTCCTGTCTTTCTTCATAGTTCTCGTCTGGTTGTGCACTGACGCTTTCATATCGTGCATTATACAAGCAGATTGACCCTTGCACATCCCCCATAACTCACAACACTGGTCTAGCACCATGACAGCACTCTGCATAATACCCCCCCCCTTCTGCCACAGCTTACCATTTCATTAGAAGCCAGTCCATAAAAATGTTTTCACAAAGTCCAGTAAATGTCATTTTTTTTCTTTTACTTTCTTTCTTTAACTTCCTACACTACTGTACGTACCATATTAAAAGCGCAATGATGAGTACATACTTCATTATGTTTTGTATAGCAGGTATGATAGTTTGACCACTCCAAGAAGCGTGGAGAATGCAAGCAATTTCTAAGAAATACCGTGTTCCACACCTTATCCTTACTGGCATTGCAGCGGGCTTACAAAGATTTCCAAATTTAACAGACTATCTACCCGCACTGGGCGGTCAACAGTTAACATAGTAAAGGTACTTTGAGGGTATCTTCTTAGGACATGTTCTGAGAAAGCACACCCTTAGTGATTGCAGAGTAGTAATCTATCACTTTAAGGTAACTTCAAAGTGTCCTCAGTGTCCATTTGACATGCACTTAGGCGATGAAGTGCGGATACCATGTGGGCCAAAAATTACTTTCCCTGGCTGTGAGTACATCCTGACTATACAGAACAAACATGCACACTAACAAGGAGCCACACAGCCCCTGTTCTCATGGGATGTACAGTGATGATGTGCTGCAGTAAGATTCAGTTGGCACTTGCATAGTATATAGATATACAGACTTTATATCCATGTTTGCAGGGGTAGGGTTGCTGTAGCTGGCACAGGACAGGGCTAATAGGAGAAATATGGAAGAGGCCTTTGTCATGCAGTGGCCATAGTCAGGCTGATGATGATGATGATGCAAAGTTGACCTCTTCAACATGGCAAGTTATAATTATTCGCAATTCGATTTCAGGTTCTCTATGCAGTCAGCAAGGATGAACTGGAGGCAGCCAAAGAAGCACTTCTGACCATCTGCCACCAGGGCTACATCAAGCGAGTGTACAAGTTCCTTGACCAGGAGGAGGAGTGGGTGCTTTTCCATCGGCAGGGCATTGTCACAAGAGGGCACAATACGAACAATTACTCGGAGGCCTCTATTAGGATACTTAAAGACATAGTCCTCAGCAGGACCAAGGCATACAATGCTGTGGCCCTTGTTGAAAGTATAACGACAACATGGGAAAAATACTTTGAGATGAAACTTCTCCGGCATGCCCATCAAAGGGCAGGAAAACACCCAACCAGTTGTGAGCAGCTGCTAAAAACCATGCCAGAAGTACCAAAAGAAGACATCACTCCAAAAGGAGAGAATGTCTTCTCTGTTCCAAGTTCTTCTGGAACGCACCACTATGAAGTGCGCACTGATGTTGGTCTTTGCAGCTGTTGGGGAGGCAACCAAGGTGCCTTCTGCAAGCATCAAGCAGTTGTGCAGAAGGCCTTTGGTGGCCTTTTTCCAAACAGCCCACAGCTGACAACTGCAGACTGCATTCTTCTAGCACAGCTAGCACTTGGGGACAGATGCCCTCCACGAGCCTTCTTTGAACCCCTCCAACCAACCCAGCAAGCAGAAATGCCCCCTCCTCCTCTCACAGCAACAGATGACCACACCTACAGCCAGAGAAGCCAAGTGTGCGCCTCCAGTGGCCAACTTCTGATGGAGGTCGAGCAAGACCACTACGAGGCACCAGAAGCACCACAAGATAAAGCTGGTGTTGCCAGTGGCCAGCTTTTATCAGGAGTGGCTTCATGCAGCACAACTCATGAGGTATATTGGGATACTTTTTTACATCTCATTCAATGCTTGCATCAAATATGGCAAGTGAGACATGAGAAATGCTATGATGGGAAGGCTTGCATGCTTGAAAATGATACTGGAGTAGTGGCCTAGTGGTTTGAGCATCTGCCTCACATGCGAGAGGTGCGCGGTTCAAACCCCAGTGCCATCAGGTAGTCACTAATGATACAGTGCGTACAAGCTTCCCCCTGGCCTGGTGCCCGGCTTCTTCGGTTTGGTTTCGGTGTGGTTTTAAGGGGTTTAACGTCCCAAAGCGACTCATGCTATGAGGGACGCCACAGTGAAGGGCTTCTTTAGGGTGAAATGCTTGAAAAATGGGTCTTTGAACCCACTTTGACAAGATGACAACAGCTTATGCCTTGGCGTTCTTTGGCCACAGATGCCCTTGTGCCGCAAAAATTCACCATCAGCATTTTTAAAATGCTAGGTGCATTCTATACAGATATATAGGTGCTTCACAAAGGCAGCACTTTGTGGTAATGTCCCTTGTTGGTACAGGTAAAAATGTAAGCACTGAGTGAGTATTCACTTCTATTCAAATATCATGCAGGAACGTGAAGAAGCATGTGAGGCCCTGGAGCAGGCCATACGCAAGGTCCACGCTTTAGCCGACAACTCATTTCCTTGCCGCTCTTTTTCCTTTTTTCCCCTTTGTTCCCCTCCCCAAGTGTAGAGTAGCCAACTGGGCATCGCCTGGTTAACCTCCCTGCCTTTCCGTCCTTTTCTCTCTCTCTCTCTCTTAGCCGACTGGAGCCCTTCTTATTTGTCACTCGTGAGACTTAGCTGCTGGAGTGAGAAGCGTCAGTACCAGCAGCGGGGCCTGATGCTTCGGCTCAAGGCAGCAGCGAGAGTGGGCAGGCGAAGTGGCAGAAGGATAAAGGTTCAGCCAACGAGCCTGGCACGCCGGCGACCTGGACTCACAAGAGGTTCAAGGCGTGTCCCTGCTGGTCGGCCACCCAAAACAGCAACAAGCAAGAAGGCGAAACGTGGCCACACGTTAAGCAAAAATGTGCACGACAATGTGCCGAGTGCAAGGCTGCATTAAATGTATACTTCAGCAAGTGACGCACTGCATAATTTGTCGCATTGACAAAAGACACATGCAGCATGATAACAGACAATGCACACTGCATTTTTCATTTTAACTTTGTTAAGTGGTGCAATGCTTAATTTTTATGTTGAGGAAGACAGGCACGGAAAGAAAATGGATGACACACACATTTTTGTGCTAAGTGTGCGATTCTTTTACTTTATTTTAGTTCGTGTTCTGCTGGCATAAAAATTCAGCAGTAAACCATTTACCAAAGTTAAGGTGAAGAATACACAATGTGTGTTGTCTATTATCATGCTGTAGGTGTCGTTCTTTGTCACTGCAACAAATTATGCTGCACACCATTTACTGACGTCAAGATTGTAGCGCCACCGCTTCTGCTTGCGCTACAAAGAAGAGCTTGGCGAGCATGAGCAGAACAGAACAGGTTACGCACCCGGCTCAAATGGCAGCCATCATCTTCAGCTTTTCAAGGCTTGCACAAACTGCCTTCATCCATAGAACGGCATCACCAAGAATAAACGTGGCCGCACCACATCTGGTACCACTGTGTGCCACATAGTTGGTGACCCAGGACAGCCTGAACGCCCTCTCAACCAGCGCACTGCAGCTGTACCTCCGAGTTCCTGCCTCGCCACGGGCCTACCACAAGATGAGTGGCGCCCGATCCTGCCCCGCGACCTGTCCTGAGTGCAGCTGTGGCCACTCTGCCTGCACAGCCCCGTTGTATGCTTCGCACAAGTGGAGGCCCAGCTATACGTGAACGGTGTGTCGTCCCAGATTTGGCGGTTCCTCCTCGTCGAGTGGAAGCTACCCGCCAACATCTTTGACCAGCTCAACCTTCCACCGTCGGACGGCCACCTGTTCAATGGACTGAAGGAAGCATTTTTCCGTTTATACGGTGTTCCACTCCACCACCTCGCTGCCAGCACTCCGCCGCATAGTGTGGCAATGGACGCAAATAAGGCTGCAAGCATCTGTCCGACAGCAGCTCCAGTTCAGCCTTCCTCGTACACTCCTGTGAGTACTCACGCTACTGCCAGCTGAGGTACCACTCACCGAGCGCCCCATCTCTTTGACTGGCTCTTCGACCTGTGGATCCCCATCGCCTTCCCCACACAGTTCGTTGGCAGCTCCGTCCCTGCCTTCCGGCGCAGCCCCCTCTGCCTCCTGCCGCCTGCCATACGCACCCTCAACGCTGCCCAGTTGCGCCAACAACCTGCTTAAATTGCGCCACACCACTGGCTATACATCGGACGCTGCAAACAATGCCTGTGCCACCATGACAGCTGAGACAACCACAGTAGCTCCTGTTCTCCGCGAGGCATCGAGACACCACCGTGCGTCGCATCCACAGCAGCCGGCGGCGGCTGCAGCATCTCTTCCAGCCAATTGTGGCCATGCCGTCTCAGACTCCGACTTTGCTTTCACTGACTATGCTGCGGCCGGTGCAGCGTCAACTCTCATCACTGCGGCCGGCCTTGATAAGTCGCTTACCCCAGCACCATCTCCGCTGCTTGCTACACTTCAGTGCCTGAGAGCCAAAATGGAATAAAGTGAGCTGTTTCCGGTACTGCCGTATTGTACGCAACAGTCACGTATGGGAGGATCTCGTCCCAAGTTTTATGCTGGACGTCTAGGTACATTGCGAGCATGTCTGTTATAGTTTTGTAGAGTCGCTTGGTGAGCTCATTTGACTGTGGGTGGTAGGCAGTAGTCTTGCGATGGCTCATGACTCAACTTGAACACCTCGTGCATGAGCGGCACTGTGAAAGCCGTTCCTCGATTGGTGATTACGTAGGACGGGGTGCCGTGTCATAAAACAATGCAGTGCATGAAGAACTGTGCTACTTCAGACGATGTGCCACATGGCACCGCCTTGGTTTCCGCATAGCGTGTCAGGTAGTCTGTCGCGACAATTATCCACTTATTGCTGGCCGATGATACAGGGAATGGGCCCAGAAGATACATGCCGACTTGGTCAATATGCTTGCCATCTCCAAGTTTTCACTGATGGTTCTGTGGAAAAGGTCACCGCATGAATACTGCCTGGTCTGTCCGTCTAACTCGAGCCATATCCTCCGCTGTGGCTGAAAATGTTGCCACTGAGGTGACCTTATGGAAGCTAATGTCTTCTCCATCTCAGCATGTTGTCATGCTTACAGATCCAAAATCTGCTATTCAAGTAGAACTGCTTGCGGGCTACCACTGTTTTCTATCGCATCTTTGTTTGGCTTCGGGCACCCTCATTTGCAGTGCTGTACTTAAGTCAAAATCTAGCATTCAAAGGTTAGAGCATGGGTTTCCCTTGTAATCATGCAGCGTGCAATACAAGTGAAGGGCACTTTCTTGGCACAATGCACCAAGTAGCCCAATAATGCACTTCACAGAAACCCAGGACCCTACTCTTTAGCAGGGCAGAACTTTAAAAAACAGCACTTGGTAACACTGGTCAAGGTCGGTGGCATCCTGAATTGTTCTGCTGACCAATTTCAACATGAGAACAAAATCAGGTGTTCAATGCTTGACTGTATCAAACTAGCCAGAGACATTACAACTGTTGAGTGTGTACTTTCATCTCGCAATTACCTTCTTTAACAAGGAAAGCTTTAACAATGGTCACCTTTTAGTCAAGGAGGAATTCTGCCTGGTGGAGCTGAATGTGGGCAGAGCTGTGCTGTGATACTTGAGTTGTTTCCAATTATAGAAACTTCCCTTATTCATTTTGAAAACATGATCTTTATGATAAATACAACAAAAAATCCTTTCTAAATTCCTACCTGCCATTCAAACTAGGCAGGTATAGGACAGTTACCGCAGGTGCGGAGGGTTTTCCAGTTATCTTTTAAAAAGTGCAGCATACTCACAGTGAAAGCCACAAACTAGGCAGGCGGTTGCGAACCCCCTGCCTAGTTTGTGGCTGACATCTAGCCCATGTTGCTGACAACATGAATGCTTACCTTCCTTCGCTGGAAAGCATTTGCTGGCAAATGTCTTCAACATGGCCTATCTCAGCAGCAGTACTATTCACCTGTTATATCACCTATTACATCAATACAGCAGAATGATTTCGGTATGCAAAATGTGCTGTGCAATTCTAGAGTGCTTTCTGGCAACACTTGCTGCTGTAGCATTTCTGTTCCCTTTTGTGCCCCCTTTTTTTTGCATTGTAACAAATGAATCTGCCAGTGTTTACTTTGACTTTTACTCTTCCAGTTGCAGAGTGCTCCATGCAGTCTTTGCTCCATGCATCTGTTTGCGGGCTCACAAATAAATCGGAGAAATGGGGTGCTTCTTTTGACTCACAATTATGCGGCCTTTTGTAGTGTACAATGAAAAAGACATATAAACAGTTGTCAGAGCATTGCTGGTGGTTGCATTTCATTGCTCTCGTATTTGGACACGCATGTGGAACACAGCGCACAGCTAGCCATACGCTAAATAGCTCGCTCTGGCCTTGCACTGCACTCGAGCTACCTGTGCAGAAAGCAGTCACGCTAAGTTCTTACAAAGTGACTTGCCTTGCCATTGTAAGCACATGTAACTGACATTATTTACAACTTCCTGTATGTATGGCAACTAAACAAAAAAAAAATGATCGAAAACATTTCACCTTCCCATTGAGCCGTCTGTTTAAGGGACGCATTTGACGGGTGGCCTAATATGCCTTGTTACCTACAACCAGTACTTTGCACTTTAAAGTTTCAAATGAATTTTTATTTGTATATTCTTATTTAGAGTAAGTTAGAGGGGTGTGTTTACGACTACGAGAGGGGTGACTACGAGAGAGACTTCACGAGAGGGGTGTTTACTAGACAAAGTAAACGGCGATCCAGATGAATTAAGGGGCTCAGTCCTTGAAAAGGTACTACCTATCATTCGTTAGCCCGAGGCCACTTCTCGAAACGACAGCAGCACACAGAATACATGCTCGCTCTTTATTGATACCAAGGCGAAAAGTACACGGACTGTCGAACATACATACGTGCACTGGATTAGCGAAAATGCAGACATTACATGCCTTCCATGCATCAAAAACTAGCACAGCAGTACGCTGGCTGTTATGCAGGCAGTCTTGCGGCAACGTCAGGCTCGCGAGCGAGACAGTCGAATTCTCGTACTGTCATTCTTGCGAGTGCTCACCTTTTCGTGCTTGTAGTCAGTACCACGCGGGTAACTAGCACAACTGAAGAGGGCGCAAACAGGATGCGTCGCAGCTAAAGCTCACTTTATCGCAGCCGCCAAGACGGCACTCTCTGAACGCCGCCATTTTCATTTTCTAGCGTTCATAAGCGCGAGCGTCGTCATGGGAAACGTGACCATTTATTTTAAGACTTTGCCTTGTAGTTAATACACGCAATTAATAAATGTGTTTTGCCTTATTTTATTATAATAAATCGTGCGCTTGCGATAAAAAGTTCAAAACGAATGTGTCGTGATAAGCGCACTCCACCCTGGAGCGAGGCTATGGTTGTATCGACTAGGATGGGCAAATACGCCGCCGGGGCCGCCGCCGCTGCCGTGCTCTCTCCACCGCGTCTCTCTCTCTCTCCTCGTTGCTTTCACAATCCTCCAGGTTTATCCAGAGCTAAACCACTGCCAATTTTTTTTCATATTGATCATCATTTGCCATGTGTTGCATCACTGTACGACGCTACCTAAAGCTTTGTTTAACTTGACTCTATTTGCTTGTGTGTTTATTTTTTGTTGGAGCACGTGATCCGCGAAAAGACGCACCTTCACGTCTGCATGATATATTATGACGTTTATTTTTAAAATGAATAAAAATGGTGCTAACAAAGAGCCTTGCGGCAGAAGGATGCAGTGGTCTGTTGCATCAAAGGCTTTGCTGTAATCAAAATAAGCAGCCCCTACCCGCTTTCAGTAGAACTCTGCAGGAAACTAAAAAAATGACAAGGTTGCTTTCAAGACAACGACCTCTTCCAAGGCCACGCTGATAGTGATGTCCGCGGCTTTCGAAATGCACAGTTGCGAGAGAATGATCATATATACTTGAGACACGTCTATAAAGGAAAACAGAAGGGAGATCGACAAGTTGCCGGGAGAAGGACGCTCTCTGACCTTAAAACCTGGTACGACGAGAGTTTCTTTCAAGGCGGCGGTAAATGTCGACGTGCTAAGATGCAACCTAAATTTTACCAATAGAATTGGTGCCAGGCGTCGCAACAACACTTAACGACCAAAAGAAGGGATTCCATCAGTGCCACAAGGTGCTAGAAATTTTCGGTGACGTCTGGCGTCAGTAACACCTTCCATTTTAACTCTTGCAGAATACGCGCCGTCGCACTCGAAAGCAGGGGTGATAGTATAATTTCCTGTAAACACAGACGAGAAGTAAGATGCAAGCATCTCTCAAATATCAGAAGCATCAGTAACATAACCCACGTTTGAAATTAGGGTTATGCGGGGAGTGGTTGCTTGGCTCTTGAGCTAGCAAAGTGCCAGAAATTCTGCGGCTGTCACGTGAGGCTCTGTTCAATAAAATCATGATAAGTATCTTTGTAGCGTCTAATAGCCTTTTAGTTTCGGCGCTTCAGGCCTTGAACTTTGTTACTGCGCCACTGTCGGTATTGTTGTCTGCTAGTGTATATCAGTGAGGCTTCACGCGCATAGAACGCCAAAGTTCAGCAGAAAACCAGAAAGGGTATTCTGAAATTTTTGTTTCCTTGATGAAATAAAACGATTCATCACCTCGTCGACGAAATTTGCCAATCGGACTGCTGCTATATCAATTGGACAGTCTGTTTCTGTAATACGGTGAGAGTTGCTGCGCACACAATCATAAATACTAAAAAATCCCCCTTGGCCCAATCGGAGCAAGGATCTGGCAGTTTGACATGCACAGGCCTCGGAAGGAAAAAAAAAAGCCCCAAGAAGGAACATGTCATGCATCAGCTGGCAAAAGGAGATCACAAACACGCGATACAGTGTGGCTGCTATTATTTCGTAGCCGCACGTCCAAGACACTGCCGCATGGGCTAATAGGCTAGTGTGCAGGCTGGAGACCCGATGCACAAACAAAATTAAAAAAATGAGCAGCCTTGGCAGACTAGCCACAGCCATTTGAAGACAAGCCTTCATCTTTCCGCCAGTTATCAGAAACATTCAAATCGTGAAAAAGTGCGACGTGGGAGGGCTCCGGACCAAGGGCATCGTGAAGAAGTTCCAGGATACGCTCTAAAAAATCAGCACCAAGAGATTGATTTTAGGCATGCTACGAGTCTTATCACGCAATCCAACGCCGACAGCGTACCTTGGTCTTGCCAGCGGGTCACAGGATGGCGACATCGATCCCTGCGCCAGCTGGCTGCTCAGAGACTGTGCGTGCTGCTGGAGTGAGGAGACCGCTACCGTATGAGCTTCATTCCTGATGCCTGCTTACTTCCGTAGATGCTCGTTTTCATCCAAGAGCGCTTTCACCTTACCAGTAAGGTACGAAATTCCTTACAAAAACCTGTGGTAGTTTAATTTGCAAATTGGCGCGAGCATACTGCGCATGGTTCATCTCTCGGTGTTTGACAAGTGCCCTTGCTGTGGCGCTTCACCAGATGCATGCGATGTGCGACACTTGCTGTGGACATGCCCAGCGACAGCTTCTGTGCGTAAGCGCTTCCTCTGGCAGGCAGGTCTGTGGTGTCACCACGAAGCCGACTACAAGAGATGGACATTGGCCAATCGACACCCAGACAACCTCTGCGACTTGCTCGATGAACTCGCCTGAATTCTTTCTTCTAGCCTTCACCTATGTCCTCATCCCGCTTTCTATAGAGATGCCTTGAGGAACACTTGTGGAATTAAAGACAAATTTGGAATGAATGTCGTAGTTTTCTGTGTGGTCAGGCTCTAAGAGCTTACACCAATCTTGCTGCGTATGAAGCTATGCCGTAAACATACCTGCTTCACAACGAGTCAATGGAGCAGCTAAGGGCCTAATTCGGAATTAGGCCCTTAGCTTACAAAACCACATTCGGAATCGCTGGACGTTCATCAGCTAGGCTGGCTAGTACTTACTGCGAGAAACAGCGCGAAATGGAAGAAACACTTGAGATTTTTTGGGTAGCAAGCGCCGTGGTCTCTTTTGTTTCTTCCTCATTGGTTTGTCGTTTGTTAGTCTTCATTTCTATGTTTCATTGTTTTCGCACTGCTGGTTCTATTGCACGCTGCGACAAGACAGCGCAAATGCTCGCTACTCCGCGCACCTGTGCCTGCCGTGAATTGAGCCGCATATCTTCCGGCCTCCATAGCTGTGTCTTAGTATTGTCAAGCATATTTATTTATTGATTGATTTCGTTACTGTCATGGTAATTGAGGCGTTACAGTCGGGACTGGAAAGTAATTATACATAATCAAATAAAATATGAAGAGTTATTGACATAGGTCTTCAAAAAGCGCAGATTTGAATGCTTCTGTTTGTGGGATGGAGACGATGCAGGCGGTTCCAGTCTGAGCTGGTCTTGGGCAGGAGGAAAGAATTAAAGTACTGGTTAGTTCCGCAACTTGTAACGCTCACTTTCAATCGATGATGAATGCGGAAAGATGCGTAACTTGAAGCAGTGAAAAGACTTTGATTTACCGATTCGTTTTTTTAATATATTTTGTATAAAGTGAAAAGTCTAGAAAGATGACGCCGCAGTCAAAGATCCCGAAGGTCTAGAGATCTTTTCATGACTTGACGCTAGACGAACACGAATGGTTAGTCAAGATAAAACGGGCCGAATGATTCTGAGCAGATTCTAAAGCATTAATCAGTCACTTGATGTTAGAGTCCCATACGGAAGACGCTATTCTGTTTTAGATTGGGGGGCTGTTTTGTACAGAAGTAATTGTAAACTAACCGCAGCAAGAGAAAAGTTACGGCGAAGGAAACCAAGCGTGCGATTAGCATTGCTAGTTATATGTTAGTTATGCGTTTTCCATGAGAGGTCATTGCTGATGTATACGCCAAGATACTTATATGGAGAATCGAAAGCTAAGGGGGAGCCATCTAGAATATATGGATGCGGGTTACTTTCATTACTTATTTAGACACATTAAGCTTCATTAGCCAAGTCTCGCACCAAAGAATAAATGCTATTAATGTCAGGCTGAAGAACCAAGGTATCAGATTGGTTAGAAATTTTTCTGTTTATTACAGTCGTCAGCGAACAGCCTGATAATATAACTAATATAGATTAGAGAAAGGAGAGGTCCTAGCTCAGATCTTTGACGAATGCACGATGTTAATGAATGTTACTTTGTTCACCCTTGTCCCCACAGAGAATGTTATCCTTTTAACATGTGCATAGCAACTTACTCTTCAGTTACTTTTGAAGGTCACTGATAGGTCGTTTGCTCTAGAAAAAGTACGATCGAGGCATAACAGGTAAATCCAATACTTGGAGCAATTCTATTATTACTAATATTTTCTTCTAAGCTGTAAGCCTAATTTCCAAGAAAATAGTTATTTTCACTCGCATCAACAATGTCTCGGTACCCCGCTTTCGGAATGCCGGCTTCTTCCTACACAATACCAGGAACAGTATGATCACAAAACACACAGCGCTTGCTGCAGTGTTTTCCAGCGACAGTTGTGGCCCATTCAACGTGGCCACGCCATTTCAGTCGCCTTGCAACATGACGGCGCCGCCATCGTTCACATACTCCCTCTTCAATGAATCTTACCTCGCAGCCGTTTGTCTGTTCAGAGTTCACAGAAACATACCTTTTCATATTAAAAAACATTAGCTCCTTTAATGAGAAAGGTGAGCGTGTATTTTTTAGTTTTAATGTATTCCCTTTCAATATTACCCTCTCCTGGCACCAATTTCATCAGAGAACATATTGGTTTCTTTCCTTGTGTATGTAAAACCTAGATGGCACATCCAACAGGAATACTTCGAATGGCACACGAACTCAAATGGCCATTATTTCGCACGCCTGTAACATTAGTGCAAACAGAATGGTTGACCTCGAGTCATTGGAATTGAAAACAGCGAAGTTCAAATTCCGTCGCGTTTCCAGAGCACATTTGCTAATACACTCGAGGAAAATGGACTTCAAACATCGGTAAAGTCGACCTGCAAACTGTAAAACAGACTACAGATTGGAACCGTCACTGCTCAGAAACCTTTCTTCTTATACGGGAAAATGAACAGCATCAAATCGGGACCTAAAGAAAAGGTTTGGACAGCATTTTTCAGTGCCACTAAAAGGCGTAACCCCAGTCCGCTACTTAAGGTGTGAACGCCTTGTACGATGGCAGTTTAGAGATTCCAGAATATTTATTAGTATACGAATTAACGAGCTATACATTTTTTCACTAGTTCGCAACCAAGGCAGTATACAGAGAGAGAGAGGAACCCTTTAATGAAAAAGCTGATAATTTAAGCAAGGCTACTCAGCGTGGGGACGGGAATTTGGGGTATAAAGACGGAACGAAAGCGGTGTGGAAATAATGAAATAAAAGAAAAAAACGGATAAGATAAGATGCGGCCACGAAATGCGTAGTACGGCGCATTGGCGAGAAATTATATAACGAATGAAATGACGAAGTGCATAGTCCGACAAATGAGCGAACAAAGCAGAGTGTGAAGAATACATCAGGGTTACACCAAAGATGAAATCAGAGGTGTCAAGATGTCGAATGTCCTTAAATACGCAGACAAATGTTTCATTCCATGTCTCTTTCGCCTACCACAGGATAAGGGTCCTAAAACACTGTCCATTGTTAGAGGCACTTGAGAGGGATTGTTCATGCAACGTTCATAGTACACACGCTCGTCAGCATATGCAGGGTGCTCAAGCAGAAAGGGTTGGTAAATTGATAAATTGGTAAATTGGTCTTTTAGGAAACGAAACGGCGCAGTATCCGACTCACATATCTCGGCGGACACCTGAACCGCGCTGTAAGGGAAAGGAGGAAGGTGGGAGGGAAAGAAGAAAGAGAGAAAGAGGTGCCGTAGTGGAGGTCTTCGGAATAATTTCGACCACCTGGGGATCTTTAACGTGCACTGACATCGCACAGCACACGGGCGCCTCTTGCGTTTCGCCTCCATCGAAACGCGGCCGCCGCGGTCGGGTTCGAACTCGGGTACACCGGCGCGGTGTACCCGAGTTTGAAGCCGACCGCGGCGGCTCCACAGTTTCGATCGAGCCGTAGTTGTCCCAAAGCGGACTGTTCATCTGACGTGTCGCCGCGTTGGCTCAGTGGCTATGGCACTCGGCTGCTGACCCGAAAGACGCGGTTTCGATCCCGGGCGCGGCTGTCGAATTTCGGTGGAGGCGAAATTCTAGAGGTCCGTGTGCTGTGCGGTGTCAGTGCACGTTAAAGAACCCCAGGTGGTTGAAATTTCCGAAGCCATTCACTACGGCATCCCTCGTAGCCTCAGTCGCTTTGGGACGTTGAACCCCATAAAGCATAAATCATGTTTATTTGACCGAAACACTATCGCAAGCCATTTGTAAATGCAGCGTTTCAGGTGAAGTCGGTGACAAAGTGTTTCCAGATGGTGAAGAATTCGATGTGGGAGTCTTGATGTGATATGTGGGTCGACTTAGCAAAGAAATTGGCTGTGATGTGTAGGCATGCTCCAGAGCCGACACGTTTCATGTGAAGCAAATATTTTAGCCATTTTGGACGGGTCACATCTTTAAAGCCCGAATATATCTCGGAAGTTGCTGCCATTTACGGGTCGCTTTATCTACTTTTTCATTCGCTAGAATACCACATTGTGCTGGTACCCACTCATATGTTATGCTGCGGCCTGTGGCAATAGCCAAATGAAGTAAACATGGAATATTAAGGAAAACGAGCTGATGATTGGTTTTCTTCAGCAGGTTGAACAGCATATGCAGAGATAATTTGAAGTTGGCAAAGATAACCTATCGCTCGTGTATTTGGCGCAGTCAGTATAGTGACCATAACAAGGTTTCATTCGAGGCGACAACTTTTTCTTCCCAAAATTTGGAGCGAAATATTTTTCTATTTCTTGCAAATATGTGCGCCTTAATATAAGCACGTCTGGAACACAGTTCATGAAAAAATAAGACCTTATTTCGTATCATTCTTCAATCTCATAAATAAAAAACAAGCATAACAGAAGACTCAACATGATCAAATATGTGTTGAACATGGTCTGATTGAAGACGTCTGCTGATTTCCTTTCTGGATACCGATGTTCATGTTTTCTCTTTTACACTTAAAATCTTGAACAGTTCACATTCCATTAATACCTGGATCGTTAAGCAGCTATTGTGATTTGTCTAAGTGAGATGACTCAGTGAATTAGCCGACCTGTGTAAACTGCATAAGCAAAGAGGGTTTGGTTTGGTTTACGGGGTTTAACGTCCCAAAGCGACTAAGGCTATGAGAGACGCCGTAGTGGAGGGCTCCGGAAATATCGACCACCTGGGGTTCTTTAACGTGCACAGACATCGCACAGTACACGGGCCTCTAGAATTTCTCCTCCAAAGAAATTCCAGCAAAGAGACAGATGTTCTTGCTTTGTTACTAGTAGTTCTGATCTTGCTTGCTTTTTATGCAGAGGGAAGTACTAGCTTTTGCTGCGTTTTAGCGCGCATCTGCGGGCAGCTCTGAGAAAGCAGATTTCTCGCTGATCGCATTTATCTCTATTTCTACAATACGACCCGCAAGGTTAAGAAACGCGATATAATAATAAACCACACGGCTCGCAGTGCTACTTAGCGCGACTGTTGCTACGTTGCTTGTGGGCCAAATACCTTGCGTAATGAATAACTGTGTGTGGCACGCTGGACTTCTGGAACATGAATTACAGTCTTATGTGTTTCTATTATGAAACCAACCAAAATATTGCCGCAACGCATTACTGGCGCCGCCTAGTAGTCGCGCTCAGGAGGCTGGCGCGCGCTCTTCTTCGCCCGTGAGCTCGCTCGCTAGTCGGTTAGCCGGCCGGGCCGTTTCCGCTGGCGCTTGGACGTTGTGGGAAATACAAACCTGCCTACCTGCTTCTGTGACATTTTGGTGGAGGTGCTCGGTACATCCCTTGTCCGAAGAGCTTTTGGGTGCCTCCGAAGACCCGCTACACACCGTGGACACACCTGTGCACAAGGCCAGCCGCCGCTTGAGAGGCCTAGCTCCCGAGTGTGGTCCCCTTCTTTCCTTACCGCGAACCATGACGACTACAGAGGCAAGCCAGCCCGTTCACCATCCAGTAAGTGCCCAGCCGCTGTTCTTCCATGCTCCGCGTATGCCCACGCCGTTCCATGGCGACAAATTTGAGGATGTTGAGGACTGGTTGACCAACTACGACCGGGTCGCTGCGTTTAATGCGTGGGACGATGAGCGAAAGTTGCGGAACATTTATTTTTCACTTGAAGACGCCGCCAAGATGTGGTTCGAAAACCACGAGGCTACCATCACCACCTGGCAAGATTGCCGGCAAAAGCTGCTCAGCACATTCGGCAACGACGCAAGAAAAGAGATGGCTGAACTGGCTCTACAGTCCCGAGCGCAGCGGCCCAATGAGAGCGTCGCCATGTTTGTAGAAGAAATGACTCGGCTTTTCAGCCGCGCGGATTCGTCCATGTCGGAGGCAAAGAAGGTGCGCCATCTTATGCGTGGCGTTAAAGAACAGATCTTCGTCGGCCTTGTACGTGACCCTCCATGTACTGTGGCTGATTTTAAGAGGGAGGCGACAAGTATGGAGCGTGCCCTACAACAGCGATTCGTACAATTTGATCGTTCTGCGAACATCACTGCTGTGGACTTCCGCTTGCCGATGAACGACAACGAGAGTGGCGCCCTTCGCGAGCTTGTCCGAAGCATCGTACATGAAGAACTTCAAAAGCTGCCCTTTCTCGAGCAACACCCGCGTGTTGGAGGCATCTCGGATGTTATACGTGAAGAGCTCCGGCAAGCAGTGCCATCAATGCCATCCCCCCAGCCGCCTGCGCCGCACGTCATGTCCTACAGCGACGCGTTGCGTACCCCTGCGCCAGCACCGCCGGCACCCTACAGGCCCGCTCCTCTCGTCCGTCCTGCACCCCGACATCCAGCTCCGGCTGATGCGCCCGACACTCGCCCGCCCGTTCGCAAAGCACACCTGTGGCGTACGCCGACCAATCTACCTCTGTGCTTCCACTGCGGCGAAGCCGGACACGTACTGTGCCACTGTCCATACCGTCGGATGGGCTTGCGCGGATTCTCACCGGATGCCCCTCGGCCGCGCTATGGTGAACGACCTCGGGACATCGACCAGTACCTCAGCGCCAACGTCCCACCTGCGTCCCCACCGGGACGCCAGTCCAGGTCGCCATTGCCGCGACAGTTTTCCCCCAACCGGCGTACTTCCTTCAGGCAGTCCCCAAGCCCGCGCCGGGAAAACTGAGGACGGCGACTCTCGGAGGTAGAGCCGCCGTCGATGAGCACTGCGACCAACATCCTCCATTCGCCGATTCGATCAAACATTCCGACCTCCGACCCCCCGCATCGACCAGCAGTCCGACCACTTTCCGACGATCGCCGCAGTTTTCCTCCGACGCCCCCAATCGACGCACCGAACGACCAACTAGTCCGACGACCTCCCGACGATCACAGAAGCTTACCTTCGACGCCGCGCTTCGACGCACTGAACGACCCGTCAGTCCGACGATCCGTGATACGGCGCACTTCGTCGACGGTGAGCTTCTTTCCGCTGAGATACCGATCGCCGTTGACAACCACCATACGACTGCCCTTGTAGATACCGGCGCTGATTTTTGCGTTATGAGTCGTAGCCTTGCTACAATCCTACGCAAAGTTCTGACTCCGTGGCACGGCGCGCCGATAAGGACCGCCGGAGGGCATGTGCTGACGCCGCTAGGAGTGTGCACCGCCCGAGTCGAGATTCGCCACGTAACTTTCTCTTGTTGCTTTGCTGTGCTGGCGGAGTGCTCCAAGGACCTGAACTGAACTGCTTTTAACGAACTTTAGCGCCGAATACCGCCATTTACCGCAAGGGGCAGCCATCGCCTACATTGATGAAGTCGGCGAGCCCTCAGCCCACTGCGCCCTATCGTTGCTCACCAAGAATCCTCCCGAGAGCACTGCCCATACAGTTCGAACTGACGTGAATCCTGCTTTGCCTTTTGACCGGAAACGCCGCCTTCAAGCAATTCTTGACTCTTACCATGACTGCTTTGCCGTCACGTCCAAGGTGGGACAGACGTCAGTAGCAAAGCATCGCATTATAGTTGACCCCACCGAACGCCCTATCCGCCAACACCCCTACCGAGTGTCGACTAAGGAACGCGAGGCTATTCGGGCGCAAGTTGATGAAATGCTTCGCGATGATGTGATCCAACCGTCAACAAGCCCATGGGCCTCGCCTGTTGTGCTGGTCGCTAAAAAGGATGGAACACTCAGATTCTGCGTCGACTACAGGAGGCTCAACAAAATTACAAAAGAAGACGTCTACCCACTGCCTCGAATCGACGACTCGTTCGACCGACTCCGCCATGCCCGATACTTTTCATCGCTCGATCTACGCAGTGGCTATTGGCAGATCGAAGTCGATGAACGTGATCGTGAAAAGAGGGCGTTCATTACTCCTGACGGCCTCTACGAATTTAAGGTGCTTCCCTTTGGTTTGTGCTCCGCCCCCGCGACCTTCCAAAGAATGATAGACACTGTCCTAGCCGGCCTCAAATGGCAGAAGTGCCTCGTCTACCTTGACGACGTCGTCATTTTCTCTGCGACTTACGACGAGCATCTCCAGCGCTTGACGGCCGTCCTAAATGCCATCCGCGCGGCCGGCCTCTCACTAAAACCGGAAAAATGCAACTTTGCATTCCAGCAGCTGAAGTTTCTGGGCCATGTCGTCAGTGCTGAGGGTATTAGCCCTGATCCAGAGAAGACGGCTGCCGTAGCTGCTTTCCCGACTCCTACTGATAAAAGTTCTGTTCGACGGTTTTTGGGCCTCTGTGCATATTACAGACGCTTTGTCCATGACTTCTCCCGGATAGCCGAACCACTGACTCGTCTGCCTACCTGCTTCTGTGACAATATCAAAGAACCTTTCCTCGTTTATCCTTTGAACGCTTCCAGACTCCGCCTGAATGTAAGGAAAGGGTATTAAGCTTAATCTCTGGCATGACACTTTACTTCGTTCATGACACGTGGGCAAAAATGACCGGCCATATTTGGACTGCCTCAGCGAGAATGAGAATAGTGAATGTCGTTTGTTATCGACTTAGAGCTTAGTGCACAAAAGAAAAGCGTAATAGTGTGCGGGGCTTAGTTTCCTGAGAATATTGAAAACCCCAAGTATTAACTTATGCGGCTCTAGAGTAAGTTTAAAATCCTTGTCTCTAGAGTGTGAAAATTTATCCTACGTTATTTCGCGTAGTTAGACACTGCGAAGACTGGGAAGCGGGCTTCCCCTTTTATCATAAAGGCACTCAAGCTTTTTCCCATTTCCGAAGAAACCAGACGCTGTCTGAGTGCAAGGAAAGAAGGAAATTCTCATCAGAGTCTGGTTAAGGATGCCGAAGCGTGTTCACTGTGAGCACGTCGCTTGGTCCGCGGACTTCCTGGTCGTCTTTTCCTTGGAAGAAGGACGCCAGAAAATTGTCGTCCCTTAATGAACATCACGGTCTCTGTTATGAAAGTAAAGATATGAAGAAAAAGACGTGATACCACTAAGGGGGCACGCTTGATATCTCCTGCACCGAACGTCTCTGAGACGTCCGGATGTAACCCTATGTCCTTGTTCCTCGACCGATATTCTTGGACCCTTCTAACTCTGACGGACGGTAATGAACGCGATGAAAACCGCATCGCCTCATTACTGCCAGAAGACTCATTTGCTGTTCTGGGATGTTCCCCATTTAAGGCGATATTGCTGCCTCTCTTGAGGACCAAGAAATTTTGGTAGCACTTTCGACAGTGACGCTGAAGGAAGTCTGTACTGTCGAATTGGTACTGCTGTAATTCCAACCTTCTAAATAAGCTACTCATAAGAGGATGGATTTATGCCTGTGAACTGTGGGAGCACTCAAAATTTTAAACGAAATTGATTAGAAGATCTCATATGTTTTAATTGTGAGGGTAAACCCGACCGCTGTTTCATTTTTTACCTGTCTATAATGCAAGGCGGTAAGGAGCTTTACTTACTGTAATTTTCTGACACATTCTTGAAAGGACTTCTTTTCCCTCAACAGAACATGGTTTTTAGAAGGCGACTTTCTTCTTACGCACGATTAGTTTAGTTTATTTCTATATAGCTGTATCAATGAATACAGGAGGCGTTAATTAATGGCGGTGGAGAGAAGGCGCTTGCTTCGATAGGACATAAATTGTTCTGTGTAAAATTGTGTGCACTCGAATTTCCTGCTGTTATTTTGCGTTGGATTGGGGTCTATCTTGCTGAGCGAAAAAGGAGTGTTATGCTCAAAGAAACGAGCTCATCGCATCAAGCAATTTTTTCAGCTGTTCCCCAAGGATCCATCCTGGGGCCTATAGTTTTTTTTTTTTGTTTCCACAATGGTATGCGTGTACAGGTCAAAGTAGCATCAGATTATGTGCCCATCATGGTTGCCTGTGCGGCCATATTATATGCCCAAATCACGGGATTCAATTACAAAATGACCTTAACTACTATATTACAGAGGTGCAATACCTAGAGTATGACATTCAACATCTGCAAAGGTAAAGTTCCCCAACAAAATATATCCGCAAGATGGGAAGCCGGAGTGCAAATGACGTGACACACGCCGGCGTATGATCATAAATACATATCCCGCGGGAATGCAAGTAACAGCCCCCCCCCCCCCCCCCCCCCCCCCTTGGGGATCTGCTGCAAGATGCGTCTCTTGAACAGTGGGAGGCCGTGGCCGTGGAGGCCGAGACCCGGCCGTCCAGGTCCGGGCCTTGGCTGCCCACGTCGCTGTCAGTCGAGGACTGATCGCCATCTAGCACGAAACCATCTGCGTGTGCTTTTGATGAAATAAAGTTTTTGCGGCTTCTCTTCCTACCACTTCGCAAAGAAACGTCACATCCTAGACACTATAAATCCTGTTCACGGATGTATTGTAGGTACAAATTGCTTACAAAAGACACACACAGGAAGAAACACGAGGGAGACTAAAAGTGCGCTCTTTCAGTTTCTCTCGTGTTACTTCCTGTGTGTGTCTTTTGTGCGCAATTCGTACCTACAACAGTATGCACCAACTCGCCCAGCAAGAAGTTCTTCTTAATCACGGATGTATGACGGCAGTTTCTTTAAAGTAACCCGGACAATGGAAGCAGCGAAGAAAACAGTCCAAGGTAGGTCAGGTGGAGCACAGAGACCCACGGCGAGAGCAACGCCGCTGAAACGCAATGTTTACCTTCGTTTTAAAGCAGTACCGCTGCGGATGTAACCTTCATCTTCACATGGTGAGAATCTGTCGAAAGTATCAAATTATAAGTACTGAGGTGTTCTGTATATAAATGAGCTTTTCTGGAGTGACCATATTTCCTATATAGCAGCGAAGTTTGGACGTGTCGCTAACTTTCTATAACAAAACCTCAAGCAAGCCTCAGCTCAATTCAAAGATACACTTTGCTTTTCAAATGTGGGCATCATCATAGAATAATAATGCTCCGCAGTGGACCTTAAAAAATTTGCCACACTGCAGAGCACTCAAAAACATGCACCACGATTTGCCTGCTCGAACTTCGCACAAAGCTCGCACAAAGCTCATGGGACATAAGAACAAACATCGCTTGGTCCTTTCTGTACGAAAGACGAAGACACATGCGTGTAAGAGCATTCCATAATAACTTCACACGTGCAATGGCTTTAGCAAAAGAAACACATACAGGGTGTTTCACCTATGGCTCTGCAGATTTTATAATTAGGTTTTAGGGTTACAAAACCGCTTTGTTAAGCATAGCATTGTTAGCGGTGTAGTACAGGTTAAAAGGTAAGCAGGCTAGGACTTCTGAACTAGAAGACTGGTTAACTAATACATAATACATAGCATTTTGACTATTACTATTAACTATATAGAGGCGTGTAGGTCACCACAAGTAATATTCATATCAGTTTTTATAATTTATAATTTATCCTCGACGCTAGGGCCCAACAAATTGGAATATATCGCGGCAAAATGCATGCGCTTTCGAGAAGCTTGTAGGCAAAGCAAGCTCTCCAGTGCACGCATCTCGTCAAAATAGCCAAAATTATTTGGGACACAGCGCCGAAGTTAACTGCGTTGCGAAATTCTAGGTATTGATACAGCTATTACTTACGGTGGGCTACACGTCTCTCAATAATCAAGGATCATAGCAATAACAGTTAAAAAGTTAGGTATTCAATATTATTTAACCAGCCTGGTAGTTAGCACGTCTTAGCTGTATTCTGGTGTACTACAGCGTTGACATTGCGATGCAGAAAAAAGAGCTTTTATAACTCTAAAAGCCTATATTTAAAAATTGTGTAAAGTCTTAGGTGAAACACCGTGCACAGATGATGCTATTTAGAGGGCCGCCCGTCTTGATCACTGAATAAAGGTCCAGAAAAAGAAGTGTAGAATCAATATAATTAACCACTTCTTTTTATTGCTAAAGGTAATGAATGATTGCAAGTTTTTACTGGAAGATGATTATTTATGCCTTGCCATCTTGTTTTAACAATGCTCTAGCAAATGTTTTGTATGATGCAGTGTCGGGTACCTGTTTAGGTGTGCTTTGTGAATGTTACTATTTATACTGATAGCGTTGCGTTTTCGTTTTGCAGTGTGCTACATGTATCATTAATCTATGTTTCTCCACTGTAGTAGAATAGGGACATAGGGGAATAGCGGGGCGCTACTCCGCATGCGCAGAACGCTGACGTCCCTTGGGTGTTTGAGTGAGCGGGCGACGCTAACACTAAATCGGTGAAATAGCATGCGCCCCAACGCCGCTTAACGTTCGGTCAACATGGCGGCGCCCGTCGAAGCGGGCCCTCTCGCTTCATCACCGATTCGTCGTTGCCGCTACTCTGCGGCTCACGCTCACGGCAAACTAAAGGCGCCCGAAGCTTTCAATTTAGCTGAAGTTGCCTGAACCACAAAAATTTAATGACAAAGCACACAAAATTTTCACATTGCTTCCATGCTTACAGAGCTGCTAGGCTTGACGAGTACGCGTCGCATGACGTCAGAGAGCACAGGAGGTTCGGACTACTGATTTCTACAAACCGGTTTGCAATTTTGTTCCAAAAAGGGGTCACAAAGAATTGGGATCCCGGTAACACACTTTTCTTATTTACGCCGTATTTTTTATATGCGCGGACGTAAACAAAACTGAAAATAATTACATTTGCGAGAGTTACCAGTGCGGGTTCCGCCCGAGATGGCTCTTCATGTGGGAAACAATAAAAAAAACGTGAAAAGCATTTCTTGTTTGTAGCGGTTGTTTCAATTATTCTATGCGAATTTAGTGCTGCAGAAACGGAACCAGATATATTAAAAAATATATTTCAATTTTTTAGCATTTCTCTTCTTGGCCGCAATGGTGCTGCAGTCAACGAACCCAAGCCTAGCGTCACTGCGCAGAGGAGATCGTATTCTAAAGGTCAGCGGTGTACGCGTCCGTATCGTTGGGGCGCTATATTTTTTTGGTGCCCTCAATCTTGGGGGCCTCCATTCTAAAACTCTCTACTCTCTCTTCGCCGTTCGGATCGGTTTCTCTACGTTAGAGATTTTGAGGCTTCGGGCTGTGTAGGCACTGATTTACCCAACTAAAATCCTCGTGCCGACAGGTTTCTAATGCTTTTGTTGCTCATCACGCTGAGGAGACGATTATGTATGTCATGTCTGGCATCCAAGAACTGGGCGGCGTAGACGTAGCATCGAAGGAACGTTTATTCCTGCTACTTGCAGGAAGCCAACAGGTTACATACTGAGCGCGGTGGGCCCGTGCGAGCGGTCTTTTAAAACCAGCACGGGCTACCCGATAAGAGATAGCCGGGCAGTGAGCATGCGCAGACAGTACGCGATAACACGCGTGCTTGGTTTCGCGCGCACACAACAATGTATCCATCCATCAAAGCGAAGCCGTGCAAGTACAAATGAAGCCTATAGAAGTTTGTTGTCCATTTAGTATCAATTTATGAGGTATGGAAAGAAAGAAAACGACCTACACATCATGCTTCCTGTGCACGTAGAATCAAAAGCCTGTACTAAGAATTGCCAGCGCCACTAAAATCTCAGAAAACAGTACGTTGCAAATTTGAAACTATGGCCTCATGGTCCGTATTTTCAACTATTCTGATTTGTTCGAATGACCAAGTTTCAAGCATCGAGCCAACTCAAAAACCTTGGGAGAGCAGGCATTCTTTTCTTAAATAAATTTGTTCCTATTTTACCTCAACATGTGTCAGAAAACGATAAATATTCGAGGAGTTTTTGAACGCCGGACAGAAGTCGCCACACGCTCTTCCCGAAGTTTGTTCTCAGTGTCGTCCGACAATTTCTTTTAGAGGTTCGGCACTGATAACACGTGATGTCAAACTTTGCTTGCATGTTCCATGCAGTAATGAGTACAGGGCACGCAAATGGTATGCTGAAAATTTGCTACAACCGGCAATAAACGGGTTGCACTGCTACGCTTCTAAAAGATTGGTCCTTTCAAGGCGTTTGTTCCTCGCACTTCAGCCAGGCAGGAATTTTCGCTCTAAAGTCGGAGTTGTACGTAACCAAACACATCAGTCTGACATGGCGCCAACTTTGGGGCCATGGTACTCAGTTGTGTTTATAGCTCTCCGTTAGGCAAGAACAACTGAAGCAAGCAAAAGAAATTGAAGCGACACATGCCTAATGCAGACTGTGAGAATAGCCCTGCCCACTGCAAATGTTGTTCAGCACACAGCATTGGACCGGAAATACCTAACCGTAATACAATGCGGCGGTACACGATTCCTTCATTTTATAATGTACTGATCTTCACTAGAACGCGACTACCAAAGGAAGCCCTTCAAAGGACATTACTTTTCAAACACTCTGAATGTGCGGAAGACCCACCGCGGATACACTACTTGTTTTTTAAAAGAAAACACATTTGAACATCTGCAAATTGACAATACTCAGCCCCTGTAGCCTGCAAGTAGCTATTGTTGGCTTAAAACAGGTCTACGAGAAGTGAACATTTCTTTCCTTCTGCACAAAATTCAAAAATCGTTAAGAAGGATTGGTCCTTCACTTACAACTGAACACTCAGACAAGTTTGAATCTGCAGCGAATGCGTGAAACTTGTGCACTGGAGAAGAGATTGCAGTGATTGTCTAATATCTGAGGTGAACCGTGGTTTCATACCACAAAGAAGATTTAAATTATTACATCAATGGCTGTTGATACAACTAAACAGTTTGGTAAGGTAATCCCTAGTTTCTTTCTGCGTTCTTGGTCAAGGCAATTTATTTTTATGGCGCAAGGGCACCTGTGACCAAAGAGCGTCGTTGAACAAGATGTTTTCGTCAACTCACGCAGGGGTCAAAGACATAATTACAAACCATTTAACTTTAAAGAGGCCTGAACCAGGAAAGGGAAAGCTTTTTTCCCATTGCATCACCAGTGGGTACCCGGCGGCACCGGGGATCAAACCCCGCACTTCCGGCAGGCGAGGCAAATTTAGTACAAATAAAAAAAGTAGCTTACTGTGCGTTCATCATCATCACCATCAGCCTAACTACGCTCACTGCAGGGCAAAGGCTTCTCCCATGTCTCTGCAATTGACCCTGTCCTTTTATAGCTGCGGCCACCGTATCCCCGCAAACTTCTTAACCTCATCCGCCCACCTAACTTTCTGCCGCCCCCTGCTACGCTTGCCTTCTCTTAGATAATACTCAGTTATCCTTAAGAGGCAGCGGTTATCCTGCCTTAGAATTGCGTGCCGTGCCCAAGCCCATTTCTTCCTCTTGATTTCTTTGGAGGAGAAATTCGAGGCCCCTGTACTGTGCGATGTCAGTGCACGTTAAAGAACCCCAGGTGGTCGAAATTTCCGGAGCCCTCCACTACGGCGTCTCTCATAGCCTTAGTCGCTTTGCGACGTTAAACCCCATAAACAAACAAATCCTCTTGATTTCGACTAGGGTGTCATCAACCCGCTGTTGCTCCCTCACCCACTCTGCCTGCTTGCGGTCTGTTGACGTTACATATATCATTTTTCTTTCCCTAAGTCGCTACGTTTTCCTTAACTTAAGCTGAGCCCTTTCCTTTAGGTAGGGAGAAAGTCAGCTTTAGGGTGGAGATGTGATTAAGAAGTTCGCGGCGATAGAGTAGTCGCAGCTGGCACAGGACCGGGTTAATAAAAGATATGTGGGAGAGGCCTTTACCATGCAGTGGGAATGGTCAGGCTGATGATGATGAAGATCTGCAACTGTGTAAAGACTGAATAAGCTACTAGGCTGTGTAACATTGCACAAGTATATATGAGGAAAAGATTTACGCATGCAATATAATAATTACCACTTTAGTGTTATTTGGTGTTCTGCCTTCTGCGTATTTAATTTTTCTGTTGATTTGTGTTTTTTTTAACTTAGATTGGGAACTATCTCTCTGCATTTTGCATTTCTTTTAAGTTTCAATTGGTAAATGTGGTAACAAATTAACACTTTGTTCATTTTTCTTAATGCTTCTCGTTTTATGTTCTTCCTGCAGTCTCTAGTGAAAATAGGCGCAAACAGACTTTAAAAACTGTAACGGGCTCCTACTCAGCGCTGAAAGGCAGCTATAATAAAGCTAATTATTAAATATAGCAAATCTACAGAGAGCCTACTCCGTGGTGTAGCTCAATTGTGATAACTTGTGCACAACACGGAATGCTCGTAGCAAGTAAACTAGACGTCTAAAAAGGCGGACGTCACGAAAAGCTGGAGCACTCAGTCCGAAAGCCTACCTCTAGAGAAGCGACCCAATTTGGTTGAAGCAGTCCTGCTGAATAGCCTTCACTCACAGATGGTCCAGTACGCGGATCGGCCGAATGGGCAAGAGCAGTGAAAATGAAAACGCTAAATTCTTTTCGCGACCTTTCATGAATGGAAGGTTTGCGCTGGAATACATCGCTCGGGATGGGATGAATGGAAAGGAAGCCAAGTATAGAAAAGCTTCGGTGCGCAGTACATGTTACTCCTTTTGCTGTATTACTAAGAGACACACTTACGTCGGAGGTGCAAGCGTTCATGTCATGACCAGTGACTCATGAGTACATGGAGGGCATAAAAAACGAATAACAGCTTCGAGTAGCCCGGTCAGGCTCTGTGATGTTTTCAAGCGCAGTGAAATACGACTGGAGTGAACATCACTTGAACGAACTTTTTCGTAAAATGAACTTTTGAAAACCTCCCCGCTCCCCTCCCCCCCCCCAAAAAAAAAAAAAATTGGGAAAGTATGACAGCGCACATTACATTTTGTGTTGTAAATTATCAACGTACTACTTGCGAGTGCGAATGCATCATTTCGGAAGACGTACAGCATATTATCCTGCATAACTTCAGCCCCTGTTGTTTTTAAGCTGTGTAGCTTGGATGGTTCTCAGTGTCTTAGTTAGCTTGAAAAAATTCCTTCATATCATTTCAGCTCCAGTGCAGTAAGGATATGTAGATCGCTTGAGCCTTGGGCACTGCGTGAACGCGTTGGCCAGTATGTTTTCTTAACTTTTATTATTAGGAATCCTGAGAACGCCACCAGAAGGCTGTTGCAGGGCCGAAAATTACATGAACTAAGTGAAGACGAAAACAAAAAAATACAAAATTCAGAATGGGTAGTCTGTGACAAGAAAAGCAATTAATGAAAAAATATACATATGAACAAGCCAAACAATCTGAAAACTTTCTTTATAATCATGCACAAAATCGACAAGCCAAGAAGATACGTATACTGACGACGAAAGAAGAAGTAAAAAGATGTTCGTCATTAGTGATACAAACACAGCTCTAAAGGGCTCACACCTAAAATGAAAGAACTTATCATTATTGTTTCTTAGGATTAAATGGTTATCGAACTTGTTCCAATCCTCCAACAGGCGAACAACAAATAGTTTGAATGCGTGGTTCCTGCCATAGAGAGGAAGCAGAGTAAGAGCGTAGCGGCCTCTTGCAGCATAGCGGGGCAAAAAAGTGACACGTTGAGTGGTATAAAATTTATTGACCAGTGACTGTTATTAAACAAGAAGTTATACGACTAACTCAATTCCTTGGAAAAATAATCCCGAGTGTGGCTTCAGGAATATAGTTGGAAAGAGTGGCGGTTTCATATTTATTTATACAATATGCAATCTTCTAGTGCCCCAAGGTATTAATGAAAGGTAGGGGCGGGGAAACGACAAGCACCTTTTGTATAAAAGAGTGAAGAAAACAAACACAATGGCAATGCAATACAAAATCCTAGGAGGACGATCAACTCACCTTAACGGTGGAGTGTGATGACATTAAAGCTTGCTGTTGTCGCAGCTTGTTTGCAACTTCAGTGCGCGTTTGCGTCAGTTTATTTTAAGTATCCTTTATGTTCATGTGTTTTTATGGCTTTAGGTTCTTTTTCAATTATCCGTATGTTCATACGCTGCGGTGAAGCCTAAGAAAATTGATTCTCTTTGGATTCGCTCGTTAAAGCTGAGGCAAAATGATGAACTGTTTTCACAAGCTGAATTACAGTGGATAAGTGGTTTGAAAGCCGTGCTGTGCCGGGCAAATCATCAAAAATAAACATATATATTGGTAATTTCCCGTCACTGATAGGGAAGACTAAGGTAAAAGTCGCTTGAGAAAGAGTGACCTGACTAAAGGCCACAGCCTTCCTTCCTGCTTCTTTTATGTGGCCGAGTGCCGTTGCGCTGAAAAACTTTGAGCTTCAATCAAGAATACCAGCTAGCCCAACAACTAACTCTACTGGAGTTACAAAGCAGGAAGTTAGTGCAACGTGTTCAGAATAGAAAAATTGCCAAAGCAATATTTTCGCACCTGAAAATGTTCATTACGCAAAATATAGAGAATATTGTACTCTGATACGAAATATTCAGTGAACAAAACATAAAAACGAAAAAAAGATCGCACTCTTTGTATATCTTGTAAGTAAGGGCTCATGGAAAACATTAGGGGAAAATTCAATAGCAATTTTTGTAGAATTTAGTGGAAAGTTAAGGTTTGTGGAAAACTGAATGAATTTGTTTGAATGCTCACGAAATTCATGATATATACCTACTAACAGTGTTGCGCGATAGTTTAAAAATTTCTTTCTTTATCGCCTTGGTTATGAATAAATAGATGTATTTTATTTGAGATATTCCTGAGACACCCCTCGAAAGGAGTGCCTAAACATATCGGTAATAATTTTACAAATCCATTCAGCGCACTTCTTTCAAAATATGTTTGGCAACTTATTCGAGCCGAAGAACTTGCGTTGATCTACGCTTAACGAAAGGTTAGGCATGCGTCCTTCCGGAAAATTCAAATGCTGAGTAGGCGGCAGTGGTTTGAATATGTCAAATTAGGGAGTAACCTCTTCGCCTGTTTTCAACACTGATTTCGGATGCCTATTGAAGGCATTCGGAATTTGTTCAGCATGCCATTTTGAAATATGTTTTATCACAAGGCTCAATGAAATATGTTTTAAGGGATAACGACCAACCTCCAAAACTTAACAGGTGCTACTAAACTATCTTAATTAAACGTATATTGTAAAAGTTTTGTCATTCACTGGGCATCTTATCCTTAGGTTCTTCTGAAAAAAAAAAGCGCACTTTTGTTGTTTAGATTTATGGTGGCATATTTCTTGAGCTGTTTTCGTAGTCGATTGATTTTTCGTTTATTGTGACTCGCTCCTCGCGTAGCCCAACGCTTTGAGGTAGGCATTTCATTATGTAATGAAAGACCGACTCGCCCAACAACGTGCTGTCTTAAAGGACAACAAGCTGAATACATTCGCTCACTGGGGTCTAAAGTTTCAAAAAGCAGCTGATGTCGTACATCCACAGAGTTCTTTTTAGCGCATGCAAAGACGACACTAAGGAAGAGGAGGGCACTACAGGGCGCTACTTGCAACTGTTTTATTCAGAAAATACGAATCAGATGACTTATATGCTCTATTTTACTGAGGCGCTGCCTCTTGCATACGCAGCACCGTCTATGCATGGTCTGCGCAATATCGTCGCCATGTTGGGATGTGGGTTCACTCAGTTGCGCATTCACATGCGTGTCAACGCTAACTGTTTTCTCTCCAGTAAGCTTTAATTTCGGTGTTCCTTTGCGCATAATGCGAAAAATTATTGCCTGAAGTTCAGTCAAGGTCGCTGATATGACTTTTCCGGAGCTTCTGGTAGCAAGAAAGCTGCGAAAGCTCGCCGAATCACAACAGTGCGCTGGCTTTGCCAGTGATTAGTATTTAGGGTTAGTGAAGACCCCTTATAAATGCATTTGCCTTGATTAGCTGTCTATAGATATTATTGTTACGATTTTACACAGCGCGAAAAAAAAAGCACCCCAGGCCTTCGGTGCTTATAGAGATAGACATTCCCGTCGAACAAAACACGTTGTGGGGCTCATTGGTGAAGCTTATGGTTTCTTGTAGTGCTGAAAAACTTCTTGAAGAAACCAGACATTTCCGATGCGCTGGGTCTTCCGTTTCAAATCGAATGTGCGCGCGCGAAGGCTTCGGTAGACTCATCGTACTTCCACACTCAGTGCATACGTCCTGGGAATCATGCATGCTGTTCAGAATTCGCTTTTATATTTCCGAGCAATCATAACCCTGCGGGTCGATCGCGGCCGATCTATTGATGGCGGCACTGTTCATACGCCCACCGCGTTTCTTCATCCTTCGTTAAGAAAGGCCGCGATCGTAGGATTGAATATTTTCGGATAAAAACAGCCACATTGAGAAGTTGTGTGCAAACACGCCAGACACATTTATTGAGGTTTCGGCGCGTAGCGTTGGCGAGTTTGGCCTGCAAAAATCGAGTCCAGATTAGAGTACTGTATTATCTAAGCTAGCATTCGTGGATCGTCCTGTGGTGGTTGCCTTTCGTCTCTTTTTTCGGCACATAAGCTTGTCACGATATTGTGGGCGGATTGATGTTTGATTGGCGCCGAAATTGCAATTATTCGGTCCAGCCTGCCCACCACTGCACTTTCCGTAAATTTGGAGGGGGAGGAGCGACAAACTTCTCCACCCCGCGTGCAAAAGATTAGGTTCGACTGCTGACCGGCGATAGGGGCCACGCCTGATTAGACGTTGACCGGAGGCATGAGGCGTAGTCCAGTTCTTTACCAACACCTTTATACTTGCGCAAAGAACCATAACAAAAAGTTACAAAACACGGACCGATAAAATAGCGGCAATACACAAGTGCGACGCGAATAGACACAGAATCAGAACACAAACAACTATGATCAAGAAAAGGAAAACAACACGCCAAGAACTATACAACCACGTTACAACAACAAAGCAGTACTGTACAAAAGGTTACGACGAGAAAGAGCGACAGGACAAAGAAAAAAGTAAAGCGAGTGGGGAGAAACGGCGGCTTAGCTGCGGGGTGGCAAGGTCCGGTCGCAGGGATCGTCGGGCTGCGGAGGCGCGCTGGGCTGAGATGGGGGGTTGTGCATACGGTCGAACTTGGGTCTTCGAGGCCGCCGTCGCCGCGCTCTACGCGTCAGACACCCGCCTTAGCTCGCTTGCCGAGCACTCCCCTGGCTGACCTCACACACGTCCGCACGCACCGAAATCTCTAAGCCAACTGCTGACTCACAGTTTTGCCGCGCCCCCTCGTTCTCATGGCAAACAACCAAACAAACAAAAGCTCAAAGCACAGCGCGAAAGATTTACAGATGTTGAAAGGGGAAAAACACGAAGAAACAGAGAAGCAATGTGAGGGAAAGCCCTACCACGGTCCTCACGATGGGCGACGCTAACTTGCCGAGGTCGGAAGGGGTACTGGGGCATTCAAGCGACCGCTTCCCGTCCCCCGCAAGCGCTCGCTACCCGGCGATAGTACTAGGAGGGGGTGGTGTGGCCTTGACCCTCCAGAGTCGCAAGCGGTCAACTGTCCACGCCGGGGCAAAAGCGTCGCCGCCGCATTGCGACATGCCTGCGAACCACCGGCGCCATTGCCCCCTCGGTCGCAAACGAAAAAAGACAGACAAGGCATGTACGCACTTTGTGAGAAAGCTTCCCTGTAGATGCGTCGGTGACCAACTTTCACTGGAGTAAAGTGGATTCCAAGGTAGAATTTCTTGCTTAAAAACATAAATAGCTCAAACACAACTGAAACAATTAGTGTCCTTTGGTTTATACCCAAGATGAAGAATTGGCGTTTTGTTTGACTGTCCGATTTCCACCGTAGAAGTGTTGCGAACAGACCCGGGTGACAAAAAAGGAGAGAGGTTTTTTTTGTTAATATTTGCGACCAAAAACCGTCATTGCTCGTCGTCCTCGGGAAATCGATGCAGCTGAAAAAGCTTACAACCACAGTGCCGGCGCAGCTGACCGTCAGCTTCGCATGTTTGTAATTCTATTTTTTTTCGATTTCGGCAGTTGTTGCATCCGAAGACTACGTAGGGAGGCGGAAGGCAGTCGGCGCTGTGCCGACGAACTGGGTGCGAGGCTAAGACGGAAAATGTTATATCCCGAAAAGAGAAAGAAGTGATCGCAGACATCGGCAAGTGCGGGGCAACTCCCATCCACTCCCCCTTCCAAACACACACACACTAGCGAAAAGAGAGCAAAGGAAGGACACAGTTCAGTCGTCAACATTTATTAACATATCCGGAAAGGAACAATCCTTGTCATACAACGTCACAGACAGCGTACTGACATATGGACTCCAACACTCGTTACTACGGTAGGCCTCTACCAGTTCCCGCTCATTCGTGTCAGTGCTCCTGTATACAAAGCTATCAGCTTGGGGTCTTAGATCGCAAGTTTGCTGTTTTGCTTTCTGTTTTTCATCATTTTCTTTTCCACATTCCTTAATGTGCACCGGCACGAATGAAAAGGTACCCCTCCGAAATTAAAAGTTATGTTCCCCAAGGCGCCTATTGATACATCGCCCCGATTGCCTAATGTAGAATGAGTGCGTTTGAAAAGTCCACACAAATGGCAAGTACAATCTTCTCTTTCTCAAAAACAAACACAATAAGGCCTTCTGTTCCAGCAAGGCCAACGTGGTCAATCTGTTCTTTCGGAATCCGTATTAAGCTGCTGAAATTAATTTGTGCAGATCAAAGAAGGACCAAATCTGGCGATGGATAACCTTTATTAAAAGTTCAAAACATTGCAAAGACGAATATGGATTGGCAATTAATCATATTATTACAAAACTTTTACTGAAGGGTATTCCAACTTTAGCGTTTTGCATTCACTTGGGAAAAAGCACTTGAGAGGCGAAGATTAAAAATAAGATTTTAAAGAGGGCATAATAAATCAAATCCGATTTGCACGGCACGAATGTGAACAACTTCCGCGTAGATCTCTAATTATAATTTAAACAATAAAAAATTACTTTCGACATGCCGCCATGTTCAGCGTTGGAAGCAAATATTTTCAGCGGGCTGGCTTTTCGTCGATTAGGAAGTGTGAAGAGTTTGTCCTGCAATTCATTCCCAACAGTTTTATACCCCAATATAAATTCTTCCAAACAACAGGTAGGTAAAGATATGCTAAGGAGTAAACATTTTCCTGGTAACGATGCACCTGCGGCTGCTACTAGCGAATGACCCCATAAATAAGAGCTAGAAAATCAAAACGCTGAGTAGAAAGAAGTGAAACGCAGAACGGATGGACTGCACGCATTGTCGGCTGTAAAACGGGTGAATACGCGGCTTCTGTGAGGAACACAAACCGCGGCGAGTTCATGTCGGATCCTCCTTTTAAACAACCCAAGCCGATTCTGACACGGCAACAAACCTACCACAACTGTTGCTTGGGCGAGCTGGCATTCCATTTTATGATGAACAGTGCGCGCTCAGTGGTGACGAAACAGTAGACACACAACAACAGGCGCTGTCTTTCAAGTGAAATGTTTTCTTCGATCATGGAATGATATACGCGAGGCTACAAACAACAATAGGAAAAGATGATAATGATATACGCTCCCTCTGCACCCAAAAAGAAGATGACAACAGCTTTGCCACTTGCGTGCAAGCAAGGAACCCCAATTATTTTCCTTATATTGCCAAGGAGGGACTGCTGATCTATGCTTCCTTTCACCAAGTTATTTCTGTACCTTCTATAATTTTCGGCGTTATCTCGCTGCTTACTTAATATACTTTTGTTTGCTTGAGGTGCGGCTGGCAAGTTTTACTTTCATAGTATCTGCAGTATATAGCTAAATGTTTCACTGCTGCTTACACATTGTTCTGATGTTCTTTCAAGCATTCTTAGGGCACCTTCCTGTCTGGCGCACATATTGCTTGCCGCAAGATAGTGGAATGCTATAGACAAACCTTCTTGACTTGCCACGAACCGATTCTGGTGCTTTATGGAACGCTGTTGTGAAATGAATTCACCGTTAACATTTTACAAGCCTTGCCTAACTTTTCGGTATCCGAGAAAACAACTCTAACAACATGGTGCTCGATACTAAATAACTCTGCTCGATTGCCCTGCTTTTTGGGTATGCGCGGGAAACGGTGAATATAGGGATCTACATTTTTCTTTTCTTTATACTTTAGACTTTAGCTTGTTTCTCCTCTTTGTCCTTGCTTAACCTTCCAAGGAGTGATTCAAAAAGAGAGAGAAACACCTGCTTAGGATATCCCGCCTGCACAAGGCTACCGGTGAATACGGCGTCTACTTAGCGTGCTTAAAGCACTACTTAGCCTTCGGCACGTTTCATGAGTTTTGAATGCGACTGCGCAAAAGAAAAGAATAGCTTGGTGCTACGCGCCTCCTAGGCCTATTAAGTGTGACTTGACAATTACCTGAGTTTAAAGTCAACCAATCTTACCGGTCCATTTGCTGGCACTTCTCTAGTTTATATGACTGATGAAAGCACTTTGATGTGTGACATTACCGTGTAGAAGTCTTGGAAATTCGTACCTAAAAGGACAAGAAAGACGCCAACAAGCGAGCGTTTTGTTTTCGTTGAAATCATGCTCTTTCCTTTTGCGTCTTCCCTTTCGTCCCCGTTCAGTACGGGCTGCTCACCACAGAACGATCTTATCACTAGATGCGTTCGAGAATACAGCCGTCCACTTGATTCTTTGTGGCAACAAGCAGAAATTTTTCAGCTGCGGTGCGGATATATTTCGCCCATCATGATTTGTACGTTTAGGAGCCTTATTTATAGTTTCAATGTTTAACCGAGATCCCTTAGATCTCCATTCGTGGGTTAGGCATCGGTGGCGACATTGCAACCTTACGATCCCGAGGACCAAAGGGATGACGAAGGTAAGAAAAGTGGTGCCACTCTTGCTTTATTCTCGCTGCTCGAAGTGCCGAAGACGATGAAGTTAGCAGAGATCAGAGGTGCACTTGGGGCTTGGGTGTGCTTATGTACACCTCCATTCAGAAGCACCATCGGCATGATCGCTCTGAGTTAAATGATTCCACACGAAGACCACGTCTGAGTGTGAAGTCCTCAGCATGGCAGTTATGGATGACTCATGATAGGGCTATAGATATATAAAACGAACTTTGCCAAAAACAAATGGCCAGCACAGCACAAGAGCAATCGACGCTAATACAAAAAGGCCTACTTCATAAGTTGTACAAAGCGGACTGCCGTTTTCATGTCTTACGCACTGGTTTTTTAAAGCGCACCTGTTCACGGAATTTCCTACAGATTGGGAGAAGACCGGCATTGAAGCCCTTCGAAGAAGATGAGGACGAAAGGGAAGAAGGACGTTTGCACGGTGGAAAGCAGAGCTTCGAACTGGAATTTTTAAGCGTTCGCTTAGTTTAGAGTTATCGCATTTCAGTGTCGGGAGAAGCTTTGGTCCCGGAGCAGCTTATTTCTTTTTCGAAGTGATTCCAAGCGACTGAATGTATTTGAAATGGGTTTGGAGAAAAGTGCAGAGTGCTCTTTTTGAGCACTTTCGTAAGAGATTGCTAAACTTCTGACAGTGGTGAAAAGAGTGAAATCGACAGCTTTTTTTTTGCGATATATGCTCCAACTTGGTCAACGTCAATGTGTTGTGCGCCTCATTAAATTAAGGAAGATGAAGAGGCGTGTAAAACTGAATTCAAAAAATTTATAAAAAAAATTGTTTTGTTTTGCTTTTTGATACTTTTAAACACTGGTGATATTGTCACAGACTTGGAGAGGAAGGGACACTGGCGCGGACAGGAGTGCTCGCGCTAGACTCGCAGCCATTAAATCATTTCATCCGCATCCGTCATGTCATTTTGTTATCATCTCCTTGCCAACATGTAACATTTGGTGGAGATGCGTGGTATCATCTTTCTGGTCCTAGAACTGCCACGTCCTGCTTCTGTCGTGGTCACCGGCTGTGTGGTCCTGGTAGGAGCAGCTTGGCCAGCCAGGCATTAAGCGAGCTCGGCGTCCACCCCAGCCCCGTCCTCTGTGTCAACCAGAAGAAACAATCATCTCACAACGCCGACGCGACAAGACCTCATGGCCCCACCGACCCCCCGAGAAGCTGACCAACGTGAGCACGCAGCCATGATGTTCTGTCCATCCATGGGCCTCGACTTTCGGCTCCAATTGACCTGTGGCCGGGAAAGCTTGTGAGCTAGCGCTCATCTGTTCATACTCACGCCCATCATCATGTCCTGCTTCATATCGTCAGCGCCGTCCTTCTAGTTCGCGACCGGGACGGTCGCTCAGTGGCCCCAGTTCATGTTACGGACTGGAAGAAGACGAAGCGGGCAGTGGCCCGGGCTGGAGCGCTCGCGCTAGGCCAGCAGCCATTAATTCGTGAAATCACAATCCGCCTTGTCGGTCGGTTTTTCTTCGGCTTGTCGCCCCATCACAATAGTATTCATTTTTTTCTCTTTCATTCAATCAACAGCATTGCTTCGTGTAGAGGCTGGTTTCGAAAAGTTTTGGATTAATATACATTTTATTAGGAGCGGGCGAGCGAGGTAGAAATGCTCTCAAACTCCTGCACTCCGCTCGACACCCCAGTGTCGCCATCCTGCTCCAGGCTATTAACCCGGCGCCCGGAGCTTCCTTGGGCTGCTTAACCAGCGCTTAAATGCGTGTTTGCGCTTGTATAACAAGTAGTTCAATGTGCGCAACGCTGATGTCCTCTAGACATCAATCATTTAATTCGGGCTGCTAGCGTAGTCGATGAAAATAGGAAAAAGTGGCAGCATGTGAAAAAAAAGGCAGTGCACGCCGCTACCAAGGAGAAAAACCTTTTTCCATCAACTAGCTTACGCATATGTTCAGCGAACTTTGTGAATGAATTGTGCAAACAAAAAAAAACACTATTTATGGTTTAGGTGACTGGACTTTCGGAGAGTTTGGACAAAGCTGTTTTAATTCAGTAGTAGGCAGTGTAGAGAGTACACGAATTTAGCCACAACTTTGCTTCGCCACACCACTTGTTTACAAATGTCGGGTGACTGTAGGCATTTCCTGGTGAAAAAGAAAACATGTGGTTAGTATGAAAATACTAACATTTCCACGGGATGAATGAGTGTGCCGGCTAGAACTTGTTACCCTACCTCAAAGTGTGCAAAGATGCTGTGATGGCAACGAAAGCAGAAAGAAAAACCGACATGCACGGAACAAGAACTTTCATGCTTTCTAACAAATCGTTTGACTGAAAGCACATCGAATGCATTCTAAATATATTTACTCAGACTAGTTACAAACGGGCCAGAGATATAACAAACGTTCGCAGGAAGAAATAATTTTACGGATCCTGAATGCCTTTTTCGCCAAACACATAACCGGAAGATTACCTGGAGTACTCCGAATATGGAGCTTAAAATTTAAAATAGACTTCATATTGAGCACTCAGCATGCTGTTGTGAATGATTTGGTGGTGCTCGGCAAGGTGCGATGTAGTAACAATAACACGGCGAGGTCTCGAGTGAGCCTACCCTTGACTTGTGCAGGTAACGGAAGAAAACAGCGACAACGAAGCTCATTAGAAGAGGAAGGAAAGTACAGGAATTCAGGATGTCTGTGCAGAACAGATATTCAGGTCTAACCAGGGACGACGACCTTAGTGTTCAGTAATAACCGATGCTTTCAGAGAATCATTATGGAGCCCACGATAGAAAAGGGGGTTAGACAAGAGTCGGGCAAGATCTCGAAAGACACGAAACATCTAGTTAAGAGATGCCAAAGTATGAAAGTCTTTAACTAAGCAGAAATGAAAGAACTAGCTCAGCTGTCAAAGTTAACAAGCCTAAGGTAACTAACATAAAGACGTAGAGAATGGAGAGAATCGATCATGATCTAAAACACCAAACTAGCCTTAAAGAAGACAAGAGGAAACTAAGCCTACGCGAAAATCAGATGCATGAGCTAGGAAACAAGCTGGGCAATTTCATTACAGATACGGGTAAGACAGTTATTGTAGCAAACAAATTTTAGACAGATCTATAAAATAGCCATAGAAATCAGGACGATAATAAGATAAGCTTTAGTACAGAGATATTGCGCATTCCGCCGGCAACTAAGGAGGAAGCAAAGAAGCCTTTGAAGAAATGGGAAGGGGGAAAACAGCTCGCGAGGACGAGGTCACCGTAGATCTGTTGAAAGAAGCTGGGGAGACTGTGCTGAAAAAACATTTCCACCTGGTATCTGCAACGCCTCTTGACCTCGAGTATACCGGAATCTTAGACAAATGATAACATTATCTTAATCCATGAGAAAAGGGACGTCACGACACTAAAATTTACAAACAAATCAGCTTAATGTCTCGTTCCTACAAGGTATTTACAAATGCAACTGCTGATTTAATCAGGATAACCTTAGAGTTCAGTCAACAAAAGGACCAGACAGGATTTCGTGTAAGGTACTCACAATAGAGCATGTTCAAACTATTTATCGGGTGATAACTAAGAAACGTATGAGCCTCATTATCTCAGGTAGGCATAGTTAGGGAGGGTGATTGAATGCTCGGAAAGTAAAATTCGCAACAGATAATCAACGCACTTTCAAAATAATGCCCACAAGCATAACTCACAATACGACAAAATTGCCGCTCCTGACAGAGACAAAGACGCAAGCCCATGCTGATGACCGCTTCTACACCATTGCCTACATTTCTGAACGGCATTTGTCGGAAGTAAAAAGACCCATTCGAAGAGCTCTGTCGGCGGAGATGCACTGGCGCCAAGCTAGCTTTTCAGTGCAAAACACGCTAACGAGAGGCTGCCTAATTTCCTGCCCCATCACTATATTCCATACCAAATCAGAATAAGTTATTCTTTATGGAGTGGTTTTCAATGTCGTGAATTCTGCCTTGTTGTTTAGAAATACCCGGTTCAGAATATCTGCGACTGGAACAGATGACAACTGAAGCTCCTTTGACTGAAGCTCCTGGACACGCCTACTTGGCTGTTCTAGGTCAATTTTAGGTCGATAGATTGAGGCAAAGAATGCGAGCAAGACATGTATGTGCAATTACAGATAGCTTTTTTTCAGACATATTCCTTCTTCAAGAAACACTCCACTAACAGTATAGTTACACTTAAGAGAGATTACAACACAAAAGAATTATTGCACTTAAAGTGCACTACCACAAGAGAGAGAGGCAAACAAACAAAACACAATTTATTCACTGACGCTTAAACGGCGGCTCGGGTGGTCCAACCCCAGCTTGTATAGGTTCGCTCCACGTCTGTCTGTTTTTCGTGCCAAGACAGGTGTGCACATGCGCACAGTGTCGGCTGTGCATTCTCCTTCTCCTTCTGGCGCTGGGCGCGCGTCCTGATTGGTCAAAGACCGGGAGGTTTCGAGGAGCATCTGGAACTTTCTGTCGTGGCGCCGATTCGGACAGTCAGAAGAATCGACGGGGGCAGCCACTCACACAAGGCTAGTCGCTCACTAGGGGTTCCTTCTTCCCCGTTTTACGACGCGCGCCGGCGAGAGGCGTCCGCGCGGCGCTTTTTTTTTTGTTTTATGCTAAGGAGGGGAGGAGGTTGCGCTTTTACCCTCTCCTGGTTACAACGGACAACGACGACGGCGGCGGCGACGGCGGTGCCGTGGAACGCACAAACGGGCGCCTAAGAGCTGCGCTCTAAAACGGATCAAGCTTGGGCTTACTCTTCCTTACTTTTGCGACCTCTGCAGCAAGGAAGAATTTAGGTTAGCGAATTCTCTTCATGTTTTGGAAAAATAAATCCGACAATTAACCTTTCGCCCTATCTATCACCTTCAATGCCCAAGCATACTGCCACCATCCTCATAACTCGCTGACATCGTATTTTGCACGAACAGGATCACTCAAGCTTTTATTTTTTCCTCGTACTCTAGCCGACTGAAGTGTTGCTTTGTTACATTTTGACATGCTTTCAGGTGTTGTTAACTTTGTTTACGTTTCTTTTGCTTATCTTTTTATCCACCATGCTTGGACCTCTATAGGATTTCCAGTACTGGATAATAATAAAATAGCCTAAACATGCTCAGTTTAGAATGCCTGAAAAATATTCAGTGGCCCTAGCGTGGCTGCCGTCCTGTCTGGCTCCCGGCTAGTTACGCTCTCACATCGCTTCAAGGTGGTGTAATCAACCACGAGTGTTTTTTTTTGTGCCATGAGATTTTGGAGCTAGGTGTTCGGATTCATGGCATAAAGAAAAAAACAAAACATCTGAGAACTATCCACCTTATCTGAATAAAAAAAGCTGCAAATGAAAAGCAAGCACCTCCGCACAGGGGGCCTTGTTTCCTGCCAGCATAACGAGTCTAATGGAAGCGTTGAGGCCAAAATGAACCTTGTGCAACGCTGTCCCTTACGCCCGTGCTCCACCTACGTGTTCCGCCCGCTTTTGTCTTCCAGTCGGGGAGCGCATTAGCGGGATATAGAGCAAGGCCACGGAAGCGAAAGGAAGAAGATTTCAGAGCCCTAATTATCCGGTCTGGCAGCCTCATGGTGTATGGGCTCCAGCACCTCCCCCACCTGTTTCGCCGGCGTAATCTTTTCACGCATCTCTTTCAAGGCGCAACCATATCGCCTCTTTTTATGCCCAGAGCAGAAGATAAAAGTCGGGCGAGATAAAGAAGAAAATGAAAACTGCGCGAGGCGACAAGAAGATAGCGTGGTGGTGGAACTCTTCGTGTGGCGTCAGTAGGTTTGCTTTTCTTGCGAGCCTTTCGCGAGGCCTGAAAAGTGTGCGAACTCGGCTGAAGTCTTCTCCCAGTTGCTAGAGGACCGGTGCACACGTGAGGATTGTTCACTTGTGCTACCGAGAACGCTCAAGAAGGATAGAAAAAAATGTACGCAGGAAAAAAAGGCTTTTTCCGGAGCGCTTTTTGTTAAGAGCGGTTTAGTTCGCATGTTTGCCAAAAACCTCAGTTGTTGTCTTTGCCGCAAAAACAAAAGCAAGACAAAGGGGATGCTTGTTTTCATGTAGGCATGTTCTTTCACTTGCGCAGGCTGGATAAACAGCGTTTTAGAGTTAGAGGCGAATAAATGCCACATTTTAGGTGAATTTCAGGTCACAAGAATTTCTCACACTGGCGTATCTGGAAAAGCAAAAGGGCCAAAGTGCACCTCCACCTAAAGTGTTGCAGTTTCTTAGGATATATGAATGCCCAACGAGCTGTGTTGGGCGCGGTAATGGGCACATGAGCCTTCGCGTTTGTCTTGGAAGATCAAACAAGCAAAATTTGGCGAATACAGCTGCGGTCACGCAAGCCAGCTCTCCTCCCGGCACTAACAAATATGTACAGACACGATCCTTCTCATCCACATGTTCAAAGAGGTTGGGATTTGCACGATGTGTACATCACTGTAACAAGAAGCCGACGCGATTGTATCTGCCCTCCTAATGATGGTACCCTCAAGAAGGAAGAATCTCGCTCGCACCCTGTCTTCTCGTAAGTGCGGCACGCGCGACACGATCCCATTCAGAGCGAGAGAGTCATTACGGGCTTGCTGTTGTTTCCACGTCTTTACTTGTTTTTTTTTTCGTTTTTTCTCTTTCAGGTAGCTTCTTTTAGACACGCAAAGAATTGATACCACGGAGCTTGGCAGGTCAGGCACAGCTGACAGTTCTCCACCGGGAATAGGAAGAACAGTTAACGCGTCCTGGAAGCGCCATTGTTTCCTCTTTGATCTCGAGAAATTTCTAGCTGGCCCAAGTAAACACCATTGTTTTCCCAATTGAAGGAGGTTGCCCCGACGTGTTTTTTCGCTTTCTTCGTTTTAAAAGTGCCTGAAATGCCATACCTTATGTCAGCAGTTTGGAAAGAGAAATGTTGCCTAGGGACTAGTACTGCGTCGAGGTTTCTTGTTTAGGGGGCGTTGAATCTTTCTAGCCTTAATTATGTTTTCGTAAAATTAAGGAGAAAATGAATCAAACAAAACAGTATTTAAAAACGGCGTCCTAAGAAAACAACGTCATTTCTCAGTGTGTGTGAAGATTGCATAATGTCTGGAAATTGTACTAAAAGAGGAACCTGCAAAGAAAAGCCGCTACTTCATTCTCCCTTAATTTCAAGTGAGGCAATGCACAAAAATATGCCATGGAGATGTTTGCAGGAGCCTGCGCAATAACTCGCTTTTTGTAATCGTAAAACAGGCTTAAGCAAGGGACCGGAGCAGAGAAGTTAAATGAGTGCATTTATCTTTTTTCCTTCTTCCCTAACTGGCATTGCGTTTTTTGTTTCCGTGTGCTGCGCCCGCGGCAGTATTGCCCTGCTTGCCGAGGCCGCGGCAATCAACGTTCCCCCAGGGCAACCATGGTTACGCTCTCGGGCTCTTGTTTGAGTAAGCACACCTCTCCATAGCCTGGAAGCGGGTTATGAAATGAAATATTCCACTCGGGCGAAACCTGGAAAGCGCGCGCAGCTGAGTGCGCCAGATCAAGTCCGTTCCACGGCCGGATGCAATATGGCGTTACGGTTATATGACAGAGCAGCACTTGGAAAGAATGGAGACCTTAACCAAGAACTTCTCAACTTTGCGACATATGTCGTGTTGGGCCATAGGCCCCGACAGCGGTGTTTACGGTCGCGCAGTGTGCGCATCGCATGCAGCCGTTCTGAGAGCTGAAGTGGGCTAACCTTCAAGTCTTCTTGGAAGGAGATGAAAGCACTGAAACAAGTATTGCCAGAGCTGCTTCTGGCACATCTTTCGCAGCCGCTGACGGTGGCCCCGTTTCGCGGGATTGAGAAGAAGCGGAGGAGTGTCGAAGCTTGGAGGGAAGAGGAACTCCCATCGTAGCGAGCTCGGATCTCCTAGCAGAGAGTGGCTGGCGGAAACAGGGCGAGGGCGGAGAGGATGGGAGAGCGAGGCTGTCTACCGTCGATATTAGCAGGAACTGCGTTCGCAAATGTGAGTAAATCTGCAAAAATAGAACTCCGCGCAGTGGTCGTAAGCAGCACTAACTTTAGCGCATCACTCAGCGTAGCGAACATTGCAAAAGGGCAGAAATAGAGAGCAGCAAGATTGGTATATTTCACACACCCGTTCGCGTGGAGCTGACGGCTCGGGGAAAGTTGGCTTGCATTCTCTCTGTTCAGCGAGCTGGAGGGAGCTGTCAGTGTAACACAACATAATTCTCCTTTTCTATTCCCTTTCGAAAGGCCCTAGTTTGGAGACAGCTCGAAACTAAGATCGTCCCCGCAGTCCTCTTTCTCTCTTACGTCTATTCGGCCATCGGGCCACCGCATTTTCCACAGAGCGGAGAGGTTTCCGCCCGCACTATTCAACACGACCTGGCATTGACAGGCGATATACTCCCTTACTCCCATTCACGGTTATACACTGACCTCTTGTGAAGAGTGGCGACCGACGCCGAAGCTGAGTCGGTAGAGCGCCGTACGCTAAATCTCAAGGTCATAGGCTCGGATCCCACCGGCGGCATGTGATCGACTTTTATTTCGACTATTACTCAGTTATCTCTCAGCGATAAAATATTTGCACTACTAGCCGCGTCGCCGCGGTGGCTCAGTGGTTAGAGTGCTCGGCTGGAGTGCTCGGCTCGGCTGGAGGCGACGCTCTAGGGCCCTATGTAATGTTCGATTTCGGTACCCGTTAAGGAACCCCAGACGGTGGAAATGAACAGGAATCCACTACGTCGTTCCTCATAGCCACCGTCACTTTGGGACATTAACCCTTATAATAAAGAAAAGTATTCTCTTTGGTGAACATCACAAGTTAGAAAAGAAAACATAGAAACGTTATTTTAAGCTTCTTCTTTTCATTGTCTGTTGGGTCCTTTATATATAACGGGTGTTTTTTTAGAAGGTGCAATGTATTTAAAAAAGATAACTTGGTTTTGATGCATTTCAGCAGGTTTCGATGCTTTGCAGCCCTGAAGCTCTACTGGGGGCTAGGTGGGTATCAGGTAAGAGGCACAACGTTTTAATGATTGCACCAATAAACTCAATACATGAAATACCTTTCGTAATATTTGTTTTAGGGGGTATGTTGTATTAGCAGACTGGGAGGCCGTCATCAAAAAAGCCCGCCAAGAACAAAAAATAACAAATTTTCATCGCGTCTTACGTGGCGAGAAAAAGTCACTCTACGCTACAGGCGGATACGCTTGTCCCATATACCACTCGTTTTTCCAGAAATGGCGCAATCCTGCGAAGCGCACGCCCTATGCAGGAGTGAATATACTTCTCTGCTACGACACTATTGAAAAATGGAAATTTCATTCGAAAGGCGAATCGAACCAAGCAACCATGCATGACGAGCCATGTGCGCTACCTCTTGACTAACGTTGGAACCACGGTCATTGCTTTTGAACAAACGTTGTGACATACGATAATAACTAGGAATGCCTCCGACAGCAAGTTCGGACGGAGCTTTTATTGAGCCATCAAAAAGACAGCACAAAAACGAAGGGGAAGTACTGAAGTATAGGGAAGTGGCGTAATTCAAAGCAACCTCCGTTTCCTTTATACATGTACGTGTCCTTGTGTAGGCCTTTCAATTGAGTGGCGGTTGCTCACTTAGGCAGGTTTCATTTGACCAAAAGAAGTTTGGGAGCGCTGCAGTACGTTAGCGCATTAGGACAGTTATGTGGCTTTTTTTCCATATTTCGCAGACTTTAGATTCCTGAAAAAAGATGGTTGATGGTTGATGGGTATTTAACGTCGCAAAGCAACTAAGGCTGTGAGGGGCACCGTAGTGAAGGGCTCCGGAAATGTCGACCACCTGGGGTTCCTTGAGGTGCACTGATGGCCTACACGGACCTGTACAACTTCTCTATCGAAATTTGGTCAACGCGGCTGGAATCGAGCCCGCCTCTTTCGGGTCAGCAGCCGAGCGGCGTAACCACTGAGCTACCTCGCCGTCCCGAAAAAAGAGCCACGCAAGAGGTACAGTGTCACAAAAAACGGCATTTTTTTCGTTTCAGAATTCCCTTTCAGAACGCACTTGGCCCTCAAGTGAATGTTGAGATATTGGGCGGAGCTTAAGCTCCGTCTTAAAGCCTGGGTCGCAACAACGTTAAGGACTCCTTTCAGCAGTTTACTTCCACAGTCACGGTTCTTTGTTCACATTCACAAATTTATGAGAAATATCACCATACATATTCCACAATCTGGTATTTCAACCTTCCACATTGCAGTTTACGAATACAACGTTACTTCAATTAGCATCACAAATTATCACGTCTATAGTTCACTCCACTAATTACCGCATTGATCATCATCATCAGCCTGACAACGCCCACTGCAGTAGAAAGGCCTCTATCACATACATCTGCATCAAATCTTTGTAACTCACTTTTGATACTAGCTAATTCATCCGTATATAAGCCAGGTTCTTCACATTCCATTTCACACAGATTGCACAAATTTTTCCTGAGTGTCTGCTCCTGATGTTTCCTGCGAAAGGACCGCACGGAACAAATTTCTACACCTGTAGCACGCACGTCATGCTTAAACATTACTCAAGCGGCGAACAACGGCATCTTGCTCGAGAGACAGGATTCCAGTTGCAAGCGGACACGAATGACAAACTTTTCATCATTAATTACTGAGGAGTTCAGCTTCCAAAGCACCCATTTCGGCCTAAATTTTGAACAAGCACTGCCTCCGAGGCGAGCAACCACCATGCAGTGATCAGAGAACGAAACTGGTACCGTCTCACATACCAATCCTCTGGAGACAAGTGAAAAAGATGCATAAATTCGATCTAGGCTAGCGTAAGAATGGCCCTGAATGCGTGTGAGTAAGCGGAAACCCGGACATGAAGCTCCGGTATCAATGAGCCCTGCATCTTCCGTAACAAGAGACAAAAATTCACCGCTCCTATCCCTGGGTGTATCAGGACCGGGACGAACAACTAGGTCGCACACACAATTAAAGTCACCCATTAGCACAACGAGCTGGTCACAGTCCAGTAAGCTGGCAATGCATTCAAAAAGAGTAATGCGCTGTGGTACAGTATTAAAAGCATAGACATTCATTAGTCGCCATGACTTTTCATAGAGGAGAAAATCGCAGCATATCAACCGGCCCTCATTATTGACATTATAGGTCAAGCCCGAACAGGGGAGTGTCTTGCGCAGGAACAACCAGCAACCCGCCGACAAGCCCACAGCATGCGTTACGAGGACATTATATTCTGATAAAAAGGGCTCCAGGACCACCTCAGTATCCTCCTCACTTTCAAGCACTTCTGTAGTACTTCTGTAGCGAGTAAACGTTGGTTCTACTGCACTTATAGGGGCGCAACTTTGCTACAGCAACTGTTAAGCACGATTAATCATTAATGGCCAGCTCTCGAACCCTGTGCCAATCCGCTCTTCCGTGAAGCAAGGCTGTTCGATGTCTCCTCTGCTTTTGCTCTTTACCTGGAACCGCTTTGTTTGAGTGTTTAGCGTTACAGTAACATCCATGGGTTCCCTGTTTTGGGTAATGAAGTCAAATTGCTAGCATATGCTGACGACCTTACATTTTTCTGCATTGACAAGCCCAGCACTGATGATGTGTTGTCTACAATAGATCGATTCGGCATCGTTTCTGGTGCTCAAATGAATCGCTCCAAAAGTTCTGGCCTATAGTTTGGTTCATGGGGCACAACTCCGCCTCTGTACGCTGGCATAGAATGTTCTTGTGTGCCTCTTAAATATCTTGGTGTTCCACTTCATGCATAAAAATCTAGTGCCCATTACTGGAGAGAGCGAGTTCCGGCTGTTGATTGTTATGCTCAGACGTTTGTACCGCATAGCCTCTCAATTTTTGGTCGAGCCCAGGCTTGCAACACCTTTCTGGCAACAAGGATTTATTACGTACTCCAGGTCCTTCACTGCGCCAGACATTACATACAGGGTTTCCATCGTATACTTGCGACGTTTATTTTGTCCTCCAAATTTGAGCCCATGCGGCGTGATAACCTTTTCAGGCCTGTGTGCAGGAGGCCTGGGCCTAGGGCACCTGTATGTGAGACAGTTGGTTGCCCGTTTCTTCTTTTTTCGCGCTTGTTCCCTTCCGATTATTAGAGTATTCTTGCAGGTTAACTTCATCACTCTACTTCCGAACTGAGTAGTTTCTTCCAATTTTACTGAACGACCCCGTTTACTAGGCTTTATGCAGGAAGTTTATGCCTCCGTGCGGTTTTTTACAGTTCGGTTTTCAAATGAGTACTAATATTGCTACGCAGCCGTTCGGGCTCGTAACCGAAAGGCTTTACTGGGGGGTTGACCTGGACGGCACCGGAGAACAAGCAAGAGCACCCAGAGGAGGCCGGAACCGAACTACTTTCGCTCGTCGGTGCACGCGACTTGCGAAGAGCAGCCGCCCAGCGGCTGCTTGTGGAAACGGGGCAATATTCTGTGTCGCGCAAAAATCTGTACAGGGATTTGATAACGACGCTCTTCCCGCCCCCACTGTATCGTTCTGTCTACTTTGGGCTCATGGGTCATGATGTTTTAAAGAGAGTGTGTAAAATGCCAATTTCTCCTTGCACCAAAACATTTTTCTATAAATTACACACCGAAACTCTACCTGTAAAGACGTGGCTCTATAGGAAAAATATTTTTGTGTCTTCTGTATTTTGTCGCTTGTGCAATGTGCCTGAAACAATTGAACATTGTTTTATAGACTGCAAAGACGCGATTTTGTTTTGGGATGTGTTGCAGAGGACGCTACAGAAAGATTTTCTCCTAAATTCCTACAGTGTGCGCTAACTTGTTGTTTCCCAACCTGACTCGAACCCCTATGATATGATTCTTCTGATTGGACTTCATAGCCTTTGGAAAACGCGCTTGCAAGATCGCAACGTTGAACCAGTTGTTTCGCCCAGAATTCACTTTAGCCGAATGTTGCTGCAGGTTACGGACATGTACAAAAAATTGGACTTTGTACCGCATTGGTTTCCTCTCTTGATGCGCTGTATATCTTTACCGGCCTTTTAGTTATAATATGTTAGTATTATGTTTCTGCCACGTAGCGCCTACCTAGGTACTCTGTAAATAGTTGTTTTTGTGTTTGTGTATACACACACATATATGTATACATATGCTTTCTATAGAAAACCATGTAAATAAATACCATGAAAGAAGATAAAAGTGTTTTCTTGGTCTAATCGGTAGCGTTTCTGGCTGGCTGTACAACGGTCACTGGTTTTAATCCGGACTACAATTTGTTGAGTTCTTTTTTCACATGAAATTGATTACTTTATAACTATAAGTCATTTGAGACATACGCAGGCCTTTAATTCCCATTAGAAGAAGTCTTTTCAGTTGTTTTAATTTCAGGCATCCACGCATGGCTTCACCCGTGACGAGAGCTTCTTGACCCAATAACGCCGTCGAGACGACGCCACGTTTCGTGCTGGACGGGATCCTTGAAGAGAAACTTCTGCCCTTAATTCTACCTCTTACGAATTGTGCAAACCTTTCAAGGTACGTTCTCTGCCATTTTGTGGTCCTTCGTGCCAAGTTTCACAGTGGGCGCTGTTTTGTTGCAGCGAAAATTAATTAAGAAATTTCCCACCTTGTGGCCTGAAGCACACAGATTTCTACAGGCAACCACGCGTGTGTGACGTCTCTGGACGCATGACCGTCATTATTAGCTCTATGTTTGCTGAATGGCGAAATTTCTATCTGGCCGTCTTCTATTTCATAAAAATATTGACCTAAGCAATCACGTACAGCGCCTTGTGTGGCCAATCAACGCGCACAGCAAAGATTTTGTGACAGTATACGTGACGCCATCGGTCAGTCTTTCAGGATGTCATTGTTCAGACGAAAGTTAGTTCCGGTCTCTTGGTATGTTCATCTTTTGAAATTTTCACTTCAATTTAAAATTTTTTTCTATTTGAGCTAGGGTACTCCAGTAATGCGATGCAATTATCAACTCGGAATGCTAAAAAAACCTTGAGTTGGCCTAAAGGCCAGCAAGGCAGCAAGGACGAGAACTAGTTTTAGTTACCCATGATTTCTGGCCGGTAACTCCTTACATTCAGCGGCAATTGGTTGCATGGATGTGGCGTGAAACTCAGCTCCCCAGCTGAGAAAGGAACAAAGGGCTGTTAAATACTGCGGCTACTCTGCACACTGTGCAGGTGGTCATATTAAAAATTTACCTAACGCCTTAGTTTAATTTACCAGTTAGACTGAATATAAAATACTTCAGGACCACCACATTACGGCCAACAGTATGTCACTGGTTTTATCTTGTTGCGGTTCCCCGCCTTTTTTTATCCTTTTTTCAAGTTATGTGAAACAACCTTTACAATATGGAGCCCTGGTCTGAGGCGCACTCTGGGGGATTCCACAGCCTCTACAAATTGAATAATTGTATATTAACTCGCGAACCACACCGATGCCGCAGAGAGGACCTAATTTACGAGGAAAAAATCTCTTATCACAGTCGTCAACGTGAGGGGATACCTGAAACTGTCTACGAGACCGCGAAACATTTGTGGTAAACAGCGCTGAAGACGAATGATTAGGCAAAGAAAAGCAAACCGCCCAAGCGTTGAACCTGAAATGAAGCTCCATTACTGAAACATTCGATTTAAATGGGAAGAAAGGCACAAATACAACAGATGGCATGACAAGCCTTCAGAGAAAGTAACCAATAAGTGTCTCTGTGAGGCCACCGAGGAGGGAGGAGGAAAGCACGCACGCGCTTTATTGGGCGAGGCCACAGTGGATTTACTAATGCTTTTTTGATGTTCCTTTGCAACGTGGTGTGTTTCAGTCACTTCCCGAGTCAACTTCTTTTTGTCCGTAGAAAGTACAGGTCAAATGTTCAGGGGAATCCCCCAAGGTGAAATAGATTTGTAATAAGGGACTAACTACTCACTGACAATGAGTAGTTACTTAGTGTCAATGAGTGTCAATGAGTAGTTACTCCCTTATTACAAATCTACTCCACCTTGGGGGATTCCCCTGAACATTTGACTAACACTTTTCTCACTTCGAGTTTTTGATCGATACATTCTCGCCCTATCGTAAGCTTGCCGTCCCGGTTAGCTCACTTGGTAGAGCGATTGCTCCAGTGAAGCGGCGGTCCCGGGTTCGAACCCCGGACGAGGGCGAATTTTTCTTCCACTGCGAAGTTTCTGAGAAAGCAGTATAGCTTTCCTTTGTAGCCGTATGGCTGCGCTAGGGTGGTTGTCAATGAGTAGTTACTCCCTTATTACAGGAAGTACAGTCGTTTCCAAAAATCCACGGCCAACGCCGCACCACGGTGCTGCTATCCCTGTGGGGCACTCACTGTGAGAGTGCCGCCTGTGAGGACAGCCTTCTTTCACATTCTCGCGCTATCGTGTAACAAGTCTGATTGACCCTACGTTCGGCGTTCGTCTGGTTGGCAAGTGGTGCTCGCTACAAAAGAAGGCGCCTGGATGTTCGCGAGTTTCTTTCGGCGCGCGCTGTGTGGGACGCTCGCCATGCATTCATCGAGCACCGAAAAACGATTGTCATGGCAAGGTGCTCCCGCTTTGCCGTGCTCTCTGGCCGCTGCGCTACAGCAAGTCTAGGATAGCGCAGCGTTGAGACACGGTGCTTTGCAGCGGCAAGTCCTTCTTTCTCTGTTCTAATTACACTTTTATTGTATAATTGTACAAAAGCGCTTTTTATATCGTTTTCTTAGTGTTTAAAGACGAAAGCCCTACTTGCCCCATTACGGCGGCTTTATATTTATGGAGATGGTACAAAATAGAGGATGGCGTCAACGTCAATGCGTTCCTCAGCTGGAAAGTAAATGAGTTAAGATGGATCTTATTCAATAACTGTAGCATAAGAATGGATTCTGGTGTACTAAGAGTGGATTAATTCAGACTAAGTTTAATTGAGGGAGGATTCTGATGGATTGCGGTTGATTACACGTGAATTCCGCTGAACTAAGTTGAATTAGGGCGGGGTGTGGTAGGTAAAGAATGGATTACGTTTAATTAATTTCCGTTAAGGTGGAATAAGTTGCAAATAGCACAATTAAGCGTTCATGACATCGGAATAATTTGCAATAGGTTGCTTAAGATGGATTATAATGGGCTGTGGTGGATTAATTTGAAAACATTAGATTAATTCGCAGTAGTGTGAATTAAGTCAGATTACTGTCCACTGTGGGGAATTAAGAGTGGATTAACAGTGGATTACGACAATCAACCACAATTTATTCATTTATTTAGTTTAGACAGGCATACAAAGCCTGCTACAGGGCCACAGGCTAAAGGCTTTAATGCCTGACGGGGCCTCCGTCCCTGTGCAGTCGAGCGCAGTGCGCGTTCAGAAATGCGGAGATGAAATACATGCAAAAGCACATCTAGAGGTTGTTTAAAATGCAACACACGACTGAAATGCAACTCGAAAGAGATATAATTTTGTAACACACAGATGTTAACTACAAAACATGAAAATGATTAAAGAAGTCGTACCATGTACAAATAAGGACGAGGTTATATGCATTTAGCATAGGATCTGAACAAAAGGGACATCTTACATCTTACATGTGGAAAAAAGAGGGAAAGAAAATACGTATGCACGTAATACATTTTAAAACAGCATGTTTGGCAAGTACACAGCTAATGAAACCTCGAAGTAACATAAGTAAAATAGTAGCATAATGGCAAAGAAACATAAGAACAAATTCTCAGTTGTCATAATGAATACCTGCTGCAAGTATTACACTTGTAATTAGATTTTTGTGGCATTTGAGTATTTCACGAAATATATTTTTCCTTCTGTTTTGTTCAATATAAGGCCTTCTTGGTGTACGCTCTATTGTTTGCCATAATTTGTTCTTGTAATAGGATTTTTATGGCATTTGAGAATTTTAATAAATTGATTTTTCCTTCTGTTTTGTTTAATAAAAGGTTTACTTGGTATGCTCTCGATTGTTTGCCATAATTTGCTCTTATGTTTAGCGCGCGGCTTTTTTTTCTAATTTTATAATTAGGTCATGGCCTGAGTCATGGATGTATGTTTCTTAACATATGCCATATGAAGTAACTTAAAGTAGTACAACTGCTCTGCTTTTAACAAGTCATATATTAAAAGAAAGGGGGGGTTGGCAGATGTTGTAAACTGCCATGGTGATTTTCGAAGCATGTGAGGACTGTTTTTTTTTAAGATTAAAAGCTTCTTATAATTCCCAAATGTAGTTGAATCCCACACCTTTATACCGTATCACGAGCTAGAATAGAAAAGTGGTTGGTACGTTTGCTTCTTTAACCTACGTGGAAGTAAGCATTATATCTTATTTTGGACACCTACAGTACCTGCCAACTCAGCACTTAGATGATTAATATGCTCATTCAAACTTAGGTCCACTTGGAACCATATTCTGAGAAATTTTTCCTCTTTTCTTTGACTAGACATTGTTCTTTGTTGTGAACGCTCTGCCTTCACTACGGCGAACGCCAAGCGCATGCTCCTCAGGCTTTCCCTCATCCTTTCCTCCTCCCTTTACCCGCGCCTAGTCACCCTATATAAGCTGGCTGATCGGGATGAACAAACGATCTTTCTATCCCCAGCGTTCGTTTGTGTTCCATAGAAGCACGGCACGCGCAATGCGCGTTCGAGCTTGGTGACATTCTTCAAGCTTTTTAAGTTATTACTGAGTAGTTTGTTAACTGGACGGAATATAACATATGTACTTTTCTTAGCGTTTGATTGCAGTCTATTTTCTCTTAACCATTTCGAGAGTGAATGCATTTAGTGGTTAGCATCTTTTTCCACTGTAGCTAACTCATCAGATGTGAAGAAGGAATTTGTGTCCTTCTCATACATAATAATATCCGGTAAATAGGCAATACAACAATGTCATTTGTGTAAACCAGAAAACTAAATGACCCTAATATTGATGTACCCTTGAGGTACACTTTCCACTGATTTCCTTGCCGTTGATGTTGTATTATTCGTTCTGACTACTTAATACTGGTCATGTAAATAGCTAATGAGAGATCAAGAGCGACGCCATGAATACCATGCCTTCATAATTTCTGCAGTAAGTGGTCATGATCTGGAAAATCGAAAGGTTATCGGATATCCAGGAACAAACCAAGTGTGTATTATCGATGTCCTCTATTTACGTTTATCCGCTCGTTAATATTAACTACTGCGTGTTCTGTCGACTTCTGCTTCCGTAATCCGTATTGACTATCTATTGTAAGTTTGTTTGTAAAAAAGAACAACAATCTCTCAGGAATAACATGTCGAAAATTTCGTATATCAATGGCAGCACTTCTTTATAGATTGGGGTAACTATCGCAACTTCTAAGTTTTGAGGAAATACTCCTGTAGTAAATGAAATATTTACAATATAATAAAAGACATCAAATATTAAACCAGCTATATATTTTAAGTTACAGCGACTAATTTCCCCCACTCCCCGAGATACGTTGTTTTTCATTTTACGAACCAAAATCTCTAATTCGCTGCAAACTGATTAGACTCATATGCATGCATCGTCTAAAAGATAGGATATACGACAAAGAATCACTTCAGCCGCCTTCGTTCATCGAAGGACGCACTTCTGCATTTAAAAAGTGAGTGTTCACAACTTGTTCCAACGTTTCGCCAGCCATCACTTTGCCACCTACTGTAATTTCTGCCATCTGAAATTGAGATTTCGTTCTTCCTCTGAGTTCATTTACTACCTCCCATTCTTTCCCCCGGTTATTATAAATATTTTGTAATTTGTGCCGATAATATTCCTGCTTTGCTCCTTTTTAAGTCCACCGTTAGAGTATTTCGGAACTTTTTTTATTCTAGAAATAGCTTATGTTCACGCTTTTGCATAGTCTCATGATATCGTTCCTTCTAAATTGCAATTCGTTTAAAGCGTTCTGTTGATGCATGGTTTTCGATATCATTTCCTCTTGCGATGGATATTGTTTCTATTGGTTAATGCAGTATCATAAACGTTTTTCAGTATATTAAGGAATGTGTTGAAGGCTTCATCTGCATCATTTTGAATGTATATTATATTGTTCCAGTGAACCACATTTACAAATGAGCAGAAGTTTTGTCGTGTGTTTTCATTAGTTTGTCGTCTCCCGGATTGTGACATTGCATTTTTTTACCGCGCCTCAGAGAGGCAAGGCAGAACACTGGTAGATGATCACTTAATAGATAAGAGAAAAGAGCATATTTGAAATCTTCTGAACTGAGAGTTGGGACACAGATATCTATTAAGGCGGAAGCCTTTAATGCCTCATCGTTGTAAGCAGGAGTTGTCGACAGAAAATGTCACGCTTTTCAATTGGTCGAAATGCTCGTGACGTCACAGTGCGCGAATTTCAAATGGGGCCAATTGTACTTTGGCTAGTAACCATGCAACCAATCAAAGGGATCGTATAGTGATGCTGCAACTAAGTTGGACTGAGTTTAGTTAATTGCTTAATTAATCAATTAGCCTAATTAATATAGAGGAGAATGAAGAGGTCAGAAGAAAAGAAAGACGCGCGCCGCAACGGTAACAGCGTCCGCGGAAGGCGAAGCCGCGTTCCCTCCACCACCACGCACTTCCCCACTCAGTAAGACGTTGCTCGCTTCATATACGATGTGTCGAACATCCTAGACAGTTCCAACAATTGACAGGTTAATGACAGAATACGATGGATAGAAATACAATGATATAATAATGAAATAGCCTAATTAACCTTTCTAGTTAGACCGCATAAATCAATAAAACCGAGAACGAAATTGGTCGAGTTGGGGAATCGAACCAGGGTCTCCGGAGTGCGATACGAGCACGGTAGCCACTCCGTAATGCCAGCTGAATGGTTTGGAATAAACAAAGGCGCGTCTAGCTAATACGGCGTCTTCGTTCACTCCCATCTTCCCCCTTTCCCTTACGGCGAGGTGCAGGTGTCCACCCAGATATGCGAGAGAGATACATTTCCTTTCCTCAAAAAATAAATTTACCGTCCAGCAAGGCGTACAGCCGAATTGGCGATGGCGTTCTGTGGACTCCCTGGCAGCGTTGCAAGACGCTGTCGCGTTCCACTCTTACAGGCGAAGCTTAACATGTTAACCAGACATCAGTAACACACGCAGACAGCCAATGGACGCGTCATTCGCTGGCAGCACTTGAATCATCATTCACAACCACATTCGTGACAGAATGCTGTACTAAGGCTTTCGCCTTGCACCACTGTAGTCGCCAAAGTGACTCCTAATTTTCCACCTTACATTAGCCCTCCAGCACGCATTTCACTCCGCCTTGGTCATCCGCTGCAAGTTTTCCGTCCACAGACTCGTGCCACAACGTTTGCTGCATCATTCTTTCCTCGCTCAGCCAAAGTCTGGAAAGGCCTTCCACACGTCGTCGCTGCAACCACCTGTCCATCCTCATTTTTAACGTGAAAATGTGTTATGTTAACCTTGATGGTGAATCTATATAGTTTTCGAGAGTTGGAAGTAGATAATAATAAATGAAACTCTCTTCCGTGTCTGTTATTTGAACTAAGATCAATATATATATCTCCCATAACAATGCCAGAGCTCTGCTGAAAAAAAAACGTGGATGACAGAAATGTCTAAAAAAATTGAAAACAAATCATTCCCTTCGCCCCAACGGTTCCCGCTATACGACGAGTATTATGAATTTCTCAATACACATGGCTTAGCTTTCAATATCAGCCGATATAAACGAAAATCTTCCAGAACCTCATTACCCTGTGTTTCCTTGTAGTATGTTGCAAGTCCTCCTCCCGTCATATGCTTTAGGCACATGTGCACGAACCTATAACCGTAGAAGTAAGGTGCAGATTGGCGTCTTGAGTGCAAGATTCAAAAAACATAAAACATGGAAACTTAGTGATCGGGAACCAAGAAGGACATTGATATCATCCACCTTAAGCTCCTAATCTTTATTTCAAATGCTGAAGATACCTTGTTTTTTTTTTTTGGGGGGGGGGGGGATTTTAATATTAAGAACAGTTACAATACGGAAGCTGCTTTCCATTGAATTCAAGTGAGTTTACATGAGACTTGTTTATTTTTAATTTTGATACCTGTAAGGCCTTACTCTTTTCGCACAAGTATGGCTTCATTTTGAACCCATACGTAGCGATATTCTTTATCCTCACCAAAAATTTTTGCCATCTAAAGAAACTTTTTTATGCGCACTGTCAACTTTTCAATAAGGTATATTTCTTCACTCATGAGAGTCTTCCTTTTTCCAAACATCTTATCTCTAATTTCCCTTCGCCTCATCTGACCCACCCCTAATCCTGTGTACAGCTTCGATCTCGACATCTACTAGTGCAGGGAGCTTCAGCTCGCCAGCAAGTGATGTTACAAAATCAGGCTAGTCCTCGTTGTCGTTACGAGTAACACCATGAATTTTCAACTTGTCTCTCGGTGAGTAAAGCTCTTGTCTACCTGATTCACTCTAATGCAACTTAAACTTATGTAACCCACTATTAATCCACCATAACCATTCGTAATGCACCTTAATACAAACCACTGCGAAATAATTCGGTGTAATTCACCCAAGCTGCCACAATAAACCGAAATTCAAATTCAAATTCACGTTATTTCTGGTAGAACGCAAGTATACATCAAGAGCAAGAGAGTTTAAACGGGGAATATTCTACCAAGGAAGACGAGGCAAAAGGCGTTTCAACTACGCCTGACAAGGCCTCGGCTCCTGGCGAGAAACGTTGTACTCTCTAAGCTATAAAAAGGCGTTGAAAAAAAATTCATTGCATCTTTCAATACGTGCAGAAAACAGAAGCATTGTGAACAGGCATTATATGAAATTAAAACCGTAAGTACTACAGAAAACAAGGGAATTTTTCTTTAAAAAAAAGCTTACATCACAACCTGTTAAGTTATTATTGTGTCAAAAGGCAAGAACCACAGTTGCATAAATATTTATCTCAACAAAAGATTAGCTCCTAATTAGAAAATTATTACAGTGTCAAAAGCTTGAAAAAGCAACCTTTGTATCGACATATTTCAATAATATAACAAGAAACACACCAATAAAAACGAAACACAAACTCGAATGAGATAACAACACAGAGACAGGTCATTCCACTTCCACTTAATCTATCCTACTCCCAATTCGTACAATGCAATCTTCTCTTAATCCTACAAATTCCAACTAAATCCAACATAATGCAACTTAATTCAATGTAATCTACTCTTAATACACCTTAATCCAACTTAGCCCTCGTAATACACTCTTGATTCAACCTAATCTAGCGTAAACATCCTGATGTAAGCAATGCTGATGATGTCGGCGTGTTTTTTCGCACCATCTCCGTACACAACAGACGCAGCATGGCTCTTGGCTTTAGCCTTAACTGGGAATGAAAAAAATTAAAACACCTTTCATCAGAAGTATAAATGCGAAGCAATATTAGAACAGAGAAGCAACGCCTCGCTAATGGAAAGCACCGTACATCAACGCCCTGGGACCAGAGACTTGTAACGGCGTGGTAACAGAGAACGGCGCAGCGCAAGCCTATTGCATGACACTTGTTTTTCCCGGCTCTGTTCCCGCACGGCGAGTGTCCCACATGGCGCGCGCAGAGAGCCGCGAACATTGAGGCACCCTCTTTTGCGTCGAGCGCCAGCAGCGGAACAGACAAACGCCGCGCACAGAGTTCATCAGGCGTGTCACGTGACAACGCGAGAGTCAGGGCATGAGTCAGGGGTCAGGGCGAAGGCTGTCGTCAGACGGGCACTCTAGCAGGGAGCACACGACGGCGATAGCAGCGTCATCGTGAGGAACCTTAGCCGCTGCACGGACTGAACTAGTGGGCGGTGTATTTTTGAAAACGGCTGTACCTCTGAGCGACCAAAGAATGCAGTAGATTAGGTGCTGCATATCTGGAAGTCATCCCATACATGAGTGAGCAGAATGCCGCTTGATAATGTCTTTCTGTTGTCGCGCAAGCGGGTATTTGTGCATCACCCGGTGTTCCCTGTGCATCGGCTCCAGCCAGACAGTGATAAACATTTCGGAACTCCACTGGGGCAGGGAAAAAACTTAAATCGGTGCGCAACACCGCATCTTCTTATCTACTCAGTCGTTTCTTTTTTTTTTGTCCTGCTTGAACACAAACGCTTGAGCATGATGGGGAATGAGTGACCTCCACGAAATCTTTATCTTCTGGCCAAATTCTTTAGCCCATAAGGAATGAGGTGCATGCAGCAGAATTGAAAATTTCTTACTTTAAGGTCAGCGAGTAAAAAAACTAGCTTTAGTGAGCGACGATTTCTAAACAGCAATTGCTTACACTCATTGGCAATGGTTTGAATGAACGCGGCGTGACGCTAATCTTCCATTCAAGGATAGCCAGAATGGCAGTTACCCTGCTAAGCGTACTCTCGAGGCTAAAGAAATATAAATATACAAACAGAAAGTCGGGAGGTGAGGCTCATTCTATCATCGATTCGTCCACCTCCTGGATGCTTTTCTAGACTATCACCCAGGACGCACGGAAGTTGCTTATTGCAGTAAGTCACTCCAATGGCTCGTCGACCGGCTGCCTGGCGCAAGCCGCCGAGGCACAGGGACAGCTTCGCGCTTCCCCATGGCCTAAAAGCGAGTGTTGTACAAAATTTATTTCTTAAGGTCGGTTAGCTCGTGCGTTGTACACGTGTGCCGGCACGTCGGTGCGTCGGTCATCGAGCAGTAATTCAAGGGTTTGAGGGCTTAAAACAGTGTGTTTAATTTGCGGCACCAAGAAACACAAAAGGGTAAAAACGAACTGCGGGCGTAGCAGAAACACCTATATAAAGCACGACACGGGACAAGCAGCAGATGAACAACAAAAATGTAAGCTCACCCAACTAGAGGAAGAGCAATTGAGGCGTACACCGTAGTAGGGGTACGAATACAAAACACGACATAGGCAAGAAAAGGAAAAGTCCGGCGGGCAGTCCACATACGGGGCCGAGGTCACGACTCCGGTTCGGGTGGTTGTCGATGCGGCGATGGCTCTAATGCGGCACACCACCCAACCTATTTTGCCGCCTGTTTCCTCCCGACTTCCTCAGCTGCTCGCAACCCGGACGGGCCGGCAGCCAGGAGAGTTTTTTCCTTCCATAATCGGGACGCTTTCTCCTCGTTTCTCAACATGGTGACGGCGGAGCATACGGGACGCCGTAATCCGCGAAGCTTCCCCGGAGCTCGTCGGAGAGACGCGCCGTACGGGAAAGCAGGAGGGCGCGCAAAAGACTTATGGCTTCCATGACAGCCATCGCCGAGTCGGCCAGGCCTGCAGGCTCTAGTTCTTAAAAACCGCATGAGCACGACCGCCCTTGAAATCGCCGCGCAGCCTTGCAACTCCAGTGTTGGTTTTGTTCGTCGATGGCTGAGCTGCGAGAGCGACTTCAATGGATCGCCCGCAAACAGTCGTGCTGCGACCCTGCTACTGCTCTATATAAACACTCTCCCCTGCTCTCTCCCGATGGGCCACGTCTCGTTGGTCTGTGACAGGGGGGAAACATGCCCATGTACTTTTCGCATAGCCTAAAGAGAAATTTGCTCATCATCTGTCAATATACGGAGAGGATGGATAGTTATTTCGGGCTCCTTCAAGGTTATGTTCAGTGTATTATAAAGATGAATGCTGTGTAGCCTCTGATGCTGCGGTTACTCAGCGAATAGTGTCATGACAACTTTCCGGACTGACAATAAGCTCGGGTAGTGACTGAGCTGCGCTGGTGAAGAACTCCTCATCGTTTTTCACCTTCACGTTTGAAAAAAAAAGAAAAATGGTTTAGTTTGTATCAGTCATTTTATCTTGTTGGTTTCCTTTAAGATTTTAAAAGATTTTTCACACGCTGCATCTTGAGCGGTTAAGTTTTTCTTTACCCTTGTCGCTTACGAGCGTTCAATGAAGGAGGAAAAGAAAATCTGGCCTGATATACTGAGTAGGACAGACACAGGGTAAGAAAAGAGGTCTGTGGTGATGCCTGCGCAGTGAGAAAAGAAAACATGTATACAGAGTTTCAGTGAAAATGTTCTTGGTGCATGATCGAAAGAGCACGAAGCTGATACGAACCTAACGACCGCGAGTTCTTTATTTGATGAGCGAAGCACCAGCGATGTCCGACGAACTCCAAAGCAAACTTTTCAGTCTCGAATTTCGTGAAATCCTCAAGACGCCAACGACGCCATGAATAAGCCTGCAGCGGAGGTGTGGTGCGGCCCAGGCGCCGCATCTGCCTCAGGCAGTCTGCGACCTCGGACGCTGCAGTCGTGTTGGGCCCAGGGCGCCCTTTTCAGGGCAGCCGTGGTCTTCCTTCTCGCCTTCCACTTCCTGCGCCGCCTCTTTCCCCCTGAACTCATTTGCAGGCGTGTGCGCTATTCGCACGAAGCGGATCGAATGCCCCCAGGGGAGGTGGCATCGGACGCTCTGTACCACGCAGCTGAATAAACGTGCATACGCACGCTGTTTGCACTCCGGCGGGCACACTAGGCTCAAAATACAGCTAATGCGCATCAAATATCCATGAGCTGCCTGATGCGCACATGCGCAAAGCTGCATCCTGCAACGCGCTCTGTGTAGTTTGACGGCTGCAACTTTATTCCACTAAGCTCGGCTGCCACCAGATATAGTTTCCTCTTCTTTTTGTATTGTCGCCTTTTTATTTCGGCGTTTAAAAACAATGAGACATTAATCGTGATTCCGAATTAGAAACGCGACTGGCTTAAGCTTTCAGATTTAGCAAAACATTCGCTTCAAGCACACGCCCCGAACGAATACAGTTCATTTACTCCAAAGGAGTAAATACATATGAAATTCGAAAGCGCAGCGTGCTAATGACTTTCAGAAATGCGTTCCTTTCATCCAGTAAGAACAGAACGACGAAAAATCTGAGAATCACAGTCCACGTTTGGCCCTAGTGTATCTCCATGTGCGTCGCTGCTGCAGCTCGGACAGCATAGCTCGAAGGCCTATAATTAACGTCTAAATTATATCAGGTATGTGTGGCATCTCTCAGCTTCTCGAGGTCGCGTGGTGTGCGTTAACTAACTACAGTCACGGGTACGTCTAAACTCTCGCAATTCTTTTTCTGATTTGCTGATCTTACAGCATGAATATATTTTCACCCCAATGTGAACCACCACTTTCTCTTCGTTTGCAGATAAATGCTGAGCTATGCACGAAAAGCAGCGCAATTCTTTTTAACTTTCGATGCAGTTTCGGCGGCTGCGTGGGTCATTACCTACGAACTCCGGAATCCCAAAGACGCGCTTTTTTGCCGAGTCTAGCGCACCTCATTAGTTAGCACTCTGCGTAATAAGCACTCACCAAGACAGCGCACTCAAGTGAAAAGAGGAACAAGATCCCGGATGAAACGAAAAAGCGTCATGACCGTCTGATGAGATCGCCAAATACGACGTACCATCGGCTGCACTAGAGTGATGCCTGCGACCGTATTCGAGAGAGCCATAAGGACGAAAACCTGACATCGTTAGTACCTTACGGAACATCCATTGCTAGCACCTAGATTACTGGAATCCTAATGCAGCAATGGACGGTTGCTTGCGTCGTTCGGGATAAGGTCGAAATTGCCACGCGCTGCCCGGAAACCCTGCAAGCGCGGAGGTTGCAAGCTCATAACGACCGCTTGGAGGAAGAAGTGCCGAAGGCGGCGTTTCAGCGTACAGCCCAGAGAGCCATCCCGCAAATGCCCTGCACTCCGGACGGTGAATAAAAAATAGAGGCTGACGTACGGAAAATGCCATGTGGCATGGAAGGGAAACATTGAAAATGAGCTATCAGCGTCAAAAGTTAACGGGAGGCGTGTCTCAGAGAAAATTTTATTGCAGCTAAACATGACAGCCAAACCCAAAAGTATTGTTACAAGTGGAGAAAACTTCGACATCCTCTCATACCTTCAGTATCATATGTTTCATTATTCGCTTTAGCCTTATTCATTTCAGGCGCTTGAACTACGATACCGTGCTGAAATAAATGTTTCCCGCAAACTAGCCTCCTGTGAACTCTTGCTGCCGATGGTACGTCGTACTGGACAATCTCAACCAAAAGTCATGTAGGTGAGTGCTCTAAAACGCCGTGGTGGTTTCTGAATAGAAATACATGGTATGGTAATGAAGTTATAGCGCTAGCCTTTCAGAACATCAAGGCCGAAAGTAAGCTAATGCCTTTCGCAATTTAATCTTTTTCTGCGAGCAGAATGCGTGGAGCAGCATACTGCGCAAATCAATGTTCTCCGTCGCCATCGCCCCAAGCATTTAAAAGAACCTTTTTTCTACGGCAGCAGTGATGTTCCTGGGTGACAGCTGCTGTGATGTGCAAGACTGCTGCCGGTTTTCTAGGCGTTTTCTCTAAAGGTTCGCTTCCAGCTTTCAAGGGTCGATTCCAGTCCAATAAACAGTTGTAATACAATTCCAGGCTTTTCGCAGCCGTCCACGTCTGCGGTTCGTCCTGTTAACCCAGCCCTCTGACAATGTTGCCGCGGCGACCGAGTTTTGATGAAAGTGAGATCCAAAAAAAAAATCAGTGCTCTGTGTGGTGCCTGTGGACCTTTAAGATAAGTTCAGACTAAGAGACCCCTATCGCAGACGATCCGCGTGGACCGCCTACCACGTGACGCAACCGTCATTCCTCTGCGTGACCTTAAGCGTGGTACACTCAAATGCAGACGGCGAAAGACGCTCAGGGTCGTTCAGAGAAACGACGTTTGCGTCACATGATAGGCAGTACGCGCGGACAGTCTCCGATCGGGGTTACACAACTGAACCCAGCTTAATGAACTCCACGTGTACGCGATTATTCGAGAGCCGTCCGCTACGGCCCCTTTCAGTGCCGCTGTCCAGTTTTAGGATCTCTATCCCAGCATACTACACCAAGGGCATATTTTTAACAAATATTTTCTCTAGCTAGGACGACGAAGACCTTCGTAACACCGTATGCACAGAGGGGGTACCGAAGCTAGAATGGCTGCATGAAAGAAGCAAATGAGCATAGTTCAGGTTTGAACGGACGCTAAACTAAGCGGAAAAAGTGGAGAATCGGAAAAAGGAACATGAATAATGCACACAATAATACCGCTCCGTGTGCAGAAATGCCATTCTACAGCGTGCGCGCACCGTTTCATCGACAGCGATGCGAAGTGCAGCTTTTAAATACAGCTTTCAGCGACGAAATAAGGCAAGCCATCCACCGAAAAGCTCATATACATTAATGACATCGTTGCCTCAGTTGACACCGCATCCGTTAGTATAAGGCTGTTTGCAGATGACTGTGTCCTGTTCAAAACTATCCGTTGTACCAATGACCAAATCGTTTTGAACAATAACCTTAATGCTGTGAACCAGTGGTGTAATCTTTGGTCGATGGAATTAAACAGAGAAAAATGTGCCCTTCTTCGGGTAGCAAACAAGAAATCTCCGGCTCAGTTTTTGTACAAAATCAACGAATATCCAAAAGTTCAGGTCAACGAGTGTAAATACTTAGGTGTTACGATAACTAACAACTTGAGCTGGACCATCCACATCAATAAAATCTGTACATCAGCCCTTAGGAAACTAGTTTTTCTTCGTTTCAAATTAAGGTCAGCCCCTTCCAATGTTAAGCTGCTAGCATACAATACCCTTCTCAGACCTCAGCTGGAATATGGCTGTACAGTATGGGACCCTCACTTGAAAAAAGACGTAAATAAACTAGAAATGGTACAGAGAAAGGCAGTTCGTTTCATATTCAATTCATACCGCAGATTAGATTAATCATCATCTCTAATGAGTGCTAACAACATTTTGACCTTAGGAAGCAGAAGAATGATTTCCAGGCTGTGGTTTTTATATCGGCTCTGCAATTACCAACTTGGTATCAACGCGCGATTGTTCATTCATCCACGTGAGGGTCGTCAAACTCGGCACTCTCATCTTTATAACCTGGAACCAATCTTTGCGCGTACTAACAGGTTTAAGAACTCATTTTTTCCTCGCACTGTCTCCCAATGGAATGCACTCCCAGTAGAAGTTTTTTTCCGCGCATGATGTAAATGTTTTCGAGGAACGTGTACGAAAAGCTCTGGGTTGATGTTACTCTTTGCTTTTGCTGATTCATTTCTTTCTCCTCCTTTTTCTGTGTTTGCACTGCATGCTGCGCGTTTTATACCCTTTGATTGCTTATGATTGCTTGTGTTGCTTTTTTGTGATTGCTTGCTAATGGTGGCGCTGAATTGCGTTTACTTATGACCTGTATTGCCCTCCTGCTTGGTCTTCAATGACTGCAGTATGTTTTAAATAAAATAAAATAATAAATAAACATCACATATGAGCTAATTTGTTATGAATTTCTGCACAGAGTTAGGTGATTTTTGGAGTTCGTTTTGCTGCTACCGACTCAAGAATCCAATGAAGTTAGCTACGTAACAGACGTTGAACAAGCAATGTTTTGTGCTACACTCCGAGCGTGCTTTCACAACCATAATACTGAAACGCACTGGAGGGGCATATACTATTAGCGTATTAGCCCCAAAAGTGGTTATGTAAAAAGAATGGAGCAGGCCACCTAAATAGAATTCGCGCGTAAAAGGAAGAATTGGTCATTTTTATAATTCATGAAACAATTGGTAAAAGAACATGTCTACCTGCAACTGTTTCAGCTACAACGATAACGTAAGAGAACTTCGGACTGCCCAGGCTATTCAGTTGTCCAGGCTTGGTGTCCTAGAGATCGCCCTTCATACAGATGACGCGACTGCGGAAAGTCTTAAGCGATTTCGACATCTTGGGACAGGTGAGACACGTATCACACTTATAGAATATAATGAAAGAAAATAACGCCTTAGATGAGGACGACAGAGAGGAAGACAGGGTGGGGCTTAAGACGGGACATTTGCATGCGACGTATCTTCTCCTTCATGGTCCTCGTCTGGAGCGCCAGGCCATATCTTTTTTAGGATAAATTGCCAGCAAGCCGAGCTTTCCGCTTTGACTGACATGACTGCTGCCCCAATTATCAATTTTTATTGTTCCTCCAAAATAGATCTTGCCTGTAACATTTATTTTGGTACGAGTCAAAAATTAGTCTACATGGCCTGTTTGCTTTCTTATTAATGCAAAAGCACTCGCACGCTCATCAACACCCTGCAAAAATCTTTCACCTTTGGATCTCATGCCGTTGGCTAGCTGCAGCGACGCCGCGTTAAGATAATAAGAAGTTAAATCAATACCCATGACTTGGAGGTGAAATAGCGGCGGCACGAGTATATCAGCTTCATGGGCCACCGCGCGACAGTACTAACTGCAACTCTAACCGAGCACTAACTGCGCATTGCACACCGCCTTCTTCGGGCACTAATACTGTCCGTGCTTTCGCAATATAATCTAGTTAACCGAAAAAAAACTATGAAATTTTTTGCAGGGTTGTAAATAGTGTAATGCAACGCAGTATTGCATTTCGTGCTTTAGAAGGCATGGTAGGCAGTGATGCATTTCTTGAGCAATGACTTTCATAGCGTAGCTATCATACGCTCGTTACATAACTAACCACGCCTGGCCCCGTTCCATGATCACGTGACTATCCTCTGCACATGCCTCGCGCTCCCCTGGTCATCTTAAGGTCCGCGCTAGGAAGTTGAAGGAGGTGTATACACTCTGGATGCATCCCGCATTTCGTTTTGTGTGCAATCTCAGCCGTCATCGGGCAGGAGGCGTGGTCGTGAGACGCGTCAAATGCTTGGTAACGCCTCTCAGACAACGTACCTATGAGCGGGAATCAAGAAGCCGGTATTATGCGATGGGTCATACCACGGCCGCTCGACCGTGGTACAAAGCATGCGCTTGAGACGCTGCCTACGAAGGCGTTACCCGATAACGCCCCAAGAACTTTGGCCACATGTTTGATGGACAGAACGGGACACCGCTTACGTCACACGGCGTCATGCGGGGCTGTAAGATATGGGTAGCGCCTGTCTGAAATTTTCTACTCCCAAAAGCCGATAAGAGAACATTCACGTAAAACTAACCGCTTGTTAAATGCATGCAGGCTTCAGTTATTCACTTTTCTTTCACGATGTCACTAACTATTCTTCATTGCTTTTGTTCTATTTTGTTTCTTTCAGAATCTTTTTTTCTGAGAAAAGGCTCCACAAACTCTCCAGAATAACTGAGGATTGGGCGAGTTGGTGGTGATCCACCGTAAAAGAACCAGCGCTTAAGAACACGGACAGAGGACAGGGTGAAACAGACTGACGGCGCTGAACTTACAACTGAATTTTATTCACTAGTAGTTAGTCAATTTATACATTTACGCAGACATGCGCAAAGACATCTTGTCAAACCCAGATACACTGTTGCCACTCACATGCGTAAAACTAGAGAAAACAAAAAAAGCAATCATCCATTCAAGGCACGTGTGTCATTACCTCACCCTCCCTACCCAGGTAACGACAGGTGAGGTAATGACACACGTGCCTTGAATGGATGATTGCTGTTTTTTTGTTTTCTCTAGTTTTACGCATGTGAGTGGAGTGTATCTGGGTTTGACAAGACGCCTTTGCGCATGTCTGTGTAAATGTATGAATCGACTGCCTACGTGTGAATAAAATTCAGTTTTAAGTTCAGCGCCGTCAGTCTGTTTCACCTTGTCCTCTGTCCGTATTCTTAAGCGCTGGTTTTTCTGCGAAGGACAAACTCTCCGTGTCTGATAGGACCAAAATAAGACCTTTACCTGTAATAGTTCAATCATTAAAGAAGTCGATAATAAACGTTATAGCCTCGATGCTTTGCGCAATCATCGTGCAGTATGCGAAAAAAATTGAAGCGCGTAGTTTGAAGGGAAACAAAGGAATTAATTTTGTAGGTCCGATTTTCGAAACACTGGCAGGCATAACGTTAAGCTATAAGTTTGTGCACGGTTCAGAACAGTTAGAAACATTAACAAACTTAATCTTGCAGAACACCGCCTTTTGCTGGCCGGCAAAGTCCAATTTTGTCCCAACACTATAATTTTACTCGGAAAGCACGCATCGTTCGAATTATATCAGTCAGTCTGTTGCAGTGCTCAAAACCACAACCTGAACCTCTGTAAAAATTAAGCTCAGGTTCACATATCAGATACATGGGTCAGGTAACGAAAGTCTGAGCCACCAAATGCGACTCTGTACTATCGTCCAAGAAACAGCGCATTGCTTACTGCCAATGCAGCGGTGCTGCGCAAAGACAAGCGTGTAAACGTTATATATGAAGGAGTGCAGCGCCCCACGTTGCGCACTCAAACCGCCGGCCACTGTTCACTCCGAATGCCGCACACGTCGTGGATGAAGTTTGCACCAGGCCTCTCACTGCAAGCGGTGTGATTGATGGAACACTTCGATACCCACCGCTGTCCGGGCTGGTTGCTAACGTTGCCACTGCGCCCATTCATTTCTTACGGTAAACTGAGACACATCTCCAACCAAAGCTTTTTTTTTTGTATTTGAAACCAAACGTTTTGTAGAGGGGTGACTAGGGGCTGCGGCTGGAGTCTGAAAGAAGGCGCAAAGAAGGAATGTTGCGATATGAAGGGCGCAGGAGGGGGAGAGGGCACTGAGACTAGTGTTGACGGCACTGAGTCGCGTTGACAGGCTATGCGGTGATCGCCACTGGCACTTTTTCTTCTGTGGGCTCAGGAGCTAAGGCCCTTCGCTTTTTGCGGTAAAAGTTTCTTTAGGGTGGTTTGAATATGTCGAGAATCGAGTGAGAGCCCTTTTTGGTTATTTGTTTCCGTCTTAAGGATGGCTTTTTCTTCGAAGTTGATTTTATGGTTTGCGTTTTCGAAATTTTCGGATACCGGACTGCGCTCTCTTGCGAAGTTTTGTACGGCGTTTTTACGTTGCAAAATTCTGTTAGGTTTTTCTTCGCCGATCTAGCTTGAGTCCAAGTCGCCGCAAGGAATTTCGTAGACAATGCCTTGGGCTCGTTCTCCAGTAGCTGGCTTTGGGAAGTGGCAGGCAAAGCGCCACCGTGTTCGTTTGTCCCGTGGAATGTGCTCTACTTGAAGCGTTGCTTTTTGGGCTTGTTTGTACATAGTTCCAATACACTGTAGAGCAGCAAAAGACGAGGACACAAGAGACTAGAGACGAACACCACGTCCCTTGTGTCCTCATCTTTTGCTGCGCTACAATGTATTGGATCTACTTGGAGGCCCCCTCTTTTGAGGACACGGGCGATAGTTCTGCTAATGCCTCGGGCGGAAGACAGGGGAACGCATTTTCGTGGTGGAGCTCATCGCTGCTATCTGATTTCTTGGCGCATGTTGTGTTTTTGGAGACGAATAGATTTCCCAATAAACTTCCTTGAATATCGTGATAGTGTTGTCTTGATCTGCCGAATTCAGTGCTGCAACGCGTTTCAATTCTTCATAGAAATGTCTTGACCATTGATGCCTTATGGATTGCAGGGTGGCTTGTAGTGAAGTGCAGACATCTACCTGTGTGGGTTGGGCTGCGGCAAATGATAAAATGAAGGGAGCTGTGTTTCCGGATTTCGAGAACATCCGAAAACGGGAGTTGCTTTTTCCATCTCTAGCATCGACTGATTATTCGCGTCTATGAAGTTTAAATGAGGAAACAGATTTTGGATTTCGGACCTCTCGATGACTGCGAAACAGTTGTCCGCATACGAGAGGAAAATTTTTGGTTCAGGCTGGAATGAGCAGAGGGCTCGTTTCTCGATCTGGTCAATGGCTAGACGACAGACATGGCGGCTCCCATTGGTGCTTCTTTCACCTGTCTGTAGGATTCTACTTTATATGAGCAATATGTGCTTGATAAGCCTAGCTCCAGGAGGCTGCACACTTCGTCTGTGCTCAGTGGGGTTCGTGCGCTGGGTGTGTAGTCGCGGTAGTGGTGCCTTGGGTAGGGGTCAATTCATAACGCATCTGTATTGAAGGCATTATTACAAAGAGATGAAACACTTTTCAGCACTAAACTCGAGACAACAGAAAAACAACGCATGATGATCAAGGAACTGACGATGGACGGCTACGCAAAAACTTTTCTTTGGAAAACCACATGCCTCTAAAAGCACAACAACATGCTCCGGGAAATCAACAGCAAACAACCACACAACAATAAGTCACTCCGATGTTTTTGAGAAGCGTCAGAGAAACCAAGTAGACCATTAGCCTAAGAAAATGGTGCTGCTTTGCCAACCTGTTCCCAAAGACCGGCTACGTAGCGAAAGAGGCCAAAGGCATTGTCTAAATAAAGAAATGAGAATGTTAAAAGTAAGCATTCAGCAAGAAACAAAAGGACGTCAAATACTTCGAAAGAGAGCGCAGTCCGGTAGCCGAAAATTCAGAAGACGCTGACTATAGAATCAACTTCGAACAGACAACCATCCACAGAACGGAAACAAATTACCAGAAAACTGCCTTACTCGAATCTTAGCACACTTAAACATTACGGAAAAATCTCAACCATACAAAAAGCGAAGGGATATGGTTCTGGAGCCTACAGAAGAACAAAAGGCGCCAGCGGCGATCACTGAGCAGCCCGAAACGTGACTCACAACCTAAATCCCAGTTTCAACGTCCGGTCCTGCCACCGCTCCCTTTACATCGCGCATTACTTCTTTCTTCCCATTTCCGCCTTGCCATATATACCTAAAGATGATACCCACAGCAACCAGCTACCTCTAAAAAAAGCCGACGGGGTTGCGAAACCTTAGATTCCAGATAAAAAAAGTTTTGGTGGGAGATGCGTCCCAGTTTACCGGAACTTTTCGAACCGAACCAGGCAAGCAATTCTGTCGAAATGTTTGGTGTTCATTTCTGCCGTGAATTTCTAGTTTCGGCCCAATCCTGAATTACTTCATTTAACATAACGTTTAACGCCCGGAGCATTGTGAAGAAGTCTGAGGATTTGGAAAGTATAGTAGTGGCGCATAAACCGCATATCATTATAATCACCGAAACCTGGCTGCACTCTGATATCTCTGACGAAGAAATTACACCACCAGGATACCGAATTAAGCGCAAAGACAGGACTTTTCCCGGTGGTGGTGTTGCAATTCTTTTTCAAGAATCTTTCCAAGTAATCAGGCTACCTGACGTACAAGGAATTGAATGCGTCATTTGTAAACTAATTCTAAATGAACTTAGTCTTGTTATTGGCGAGTTTTACCGCCCACCACGAAGTGACGGTGTTTTCTTTGAGAAACTCAATGAATTCTTATGCACTATGAAAGCACAATCAAGTAATGTACTGTTGGCTGGAGCCTTTAACATGCCGGTCGTCAATTGGGAAAAACAGTTGCCAGAGCCGCTCTGCACATCAGCCGAGCTTCTTGTAGACATCGTACTTGATCACGATTTAACTCAATTAGTAAAGCAAGCAACGCGTATACAAAAGGATAAAAAATCCATTTTTGATCTTTTCTTCGTTAGTAACGGTGTCTTTCGTCGCGGTCCTCTGCTTCAATATTTCGAAGGCATATCAGACCATGTTATGGTATCTTTAAACATTCCATTACTTCTTCCGAAAATTAAAAAGAAAGAGGTACGCGTTGTGCCAAACTTCTCGCGTGCTGATGATGTTGCAATCTTAGACTTACTTGATATTTCATTCTCAGATTTCTTGGTTCTGTACGAATCCTGCGACTGCTCAGTAGAAAATCTCTGGGTTTTCTTTAAGAACCTTGCTCTGAATTGCATTTCGCGTTTTGTGCCTACCCGGGTAATTACCCTACGCGCCAGCAGCCCTTGGATGACGAGGGAACTTGTACGCATGGGACGAAAGATTAAGAGAGTTCGCAAAAAACTTCGGCGAAGCCAGTCGGCACTTGATGCAGCTAAACTGTCTGATATGCGCTTGAACTTAAAACAAAGTATGAAAAAAGCAAATGAGTGTCACTTCAGCGTATCCATGAAAAACTTTCTCGTTTCGTCCCCAGCAAAGTTCTGGCGGCAGTTATCAAAGAAAAAGAAACCTCTGTACCGCGTCGCCGTTGACGGCCAACTGATTACTGATGCGACACAGATTGCTTCGTCTTTCAACCGTTTCTTTTGTACTGTGTTTACGCACGATGATGGTAGAAAGCCTCACTTTAACTCAGCTTGTCCGCCTATTACTGATGTTTCTATAACTGAAGAAGGTGTTTTCTCTCTGCTTCTCAGTTGTGACGTAAAAAAGACGCCGGGAATTGATGACATACCAAATACGTTTCTCGTCAGATATGCCGAATGGTGTTCCAAGTACTTAACGCTCATATTTAAGAGGTCTCTGTTAAGCGCCGAGCTCCCGGAGAACTGGAAGCACGGAAAAATTACTCCAATTCCCAAAACTGAAAATTCATCTCTACTTAGCTCATATAGGCCAATATCTTTATTGTGTACTTCTTCAAAAATACTTGAACATATACTTTTTGGGCATATATCAGCCTTCCTGGAAACCAATCACGTAATTGACGACCGGCAACATGGTTTTCGCAAAGGCTTCTCTTCAGTGACCCAACTTCTGGAGACGATTCAGGATTTTGCCGCAGACATTGATAACCGGTGTCAAATTGATGCCATTTTTTTTAGATTTCGAAAAATCATTTGACCGCGTCTCACACAGAAAGTTCTTGCTAACGCTAACGACTATCTTGAAAAACGATCTACTGTTGGCGTGGGTGCAGGCATATCTATCGTCTCGATCTCAGTCCATATCAATCGGCAATACATGTTCGAACCCAGCTTTGGTAAGCTCCGGTATCCCACAAGGCTCAGTACTTGGGCCATTGTTCTCTTTAATTTTAGAAATGACATTGTTAAAGAAATTCCTGTCAAAATCAAGCTGTTTGCCGACGATTGTGTATTATATCTTGACATACGAACTCCTGCTGACCAGCTTTTTCTTAATGACGCCTTGGCTAAAATTCATGATTGGTGCTCAACGTGGCAGATGAGTATAAATACTAAAAAAAAAACAGTTTCAATGTCTATTACGCGGAAGAAGCAGCCATTAAGTTTTGCCTATACTATTAATAGCCATCCCCTGTGTACCGTGGACAGATACAAGTACTTGGGATTAACGATTAGCTCTGACCTACGGTGGAACAAACACATTTCTAATATTAAAAATAAAGCAATGAATAAACTTGGCTTTTTAAGAAGATCTCTCCCGTACTCCACGCAGGAAATTAGGTTACTAGCTTACAAAACTTTTATCCGACCTGTTTTAGAGTGCGCCTCTGTTGTGTGGGACCCTTATACTAAAGAAAACATTAAAACACTCGAAAATATTAAAAGAAAGTCAGTGCAATTTATTTACAATTCATACAGCTGGCAGACGTCCCCTACCATGCTACTTGAGAAAGCAAATTTGGAGTCTTTGCAGCTCAGGAGATACCGCGAGAGGCTTAAATATATGTTCATGATTGTTCACACAAATTGGGAATTAACAGCAGCAAGTACATTGAGCTCGTCCCGGGTCGTTCAACATGATCCTACCATTCTTTAAAAGTGAAGGAGTACTCATGCCGCCCTTATGCATACAATAATTCTTTCTTCTGCCGTACTGTGCGGGAATAGAATGTCCTCAAAGCGAATATTGTGGAGGCTTCTACTGTGGAGTCGTTTACGGCGTCGCTTAGGAATTCGTAACAATTTTGCAGCACTCAACATTTCCTTTTTTTCTCTCTTTCCCCCAGTGCTCATTTTGACGCGAGGTGTCTAATATTTTATAACGTTGTTTCTTTTCGTCGTTCATTTTTTCGGTATTGTGTGCTGAGTTGCGTGCACCTCAAGGAGGTTTTCTTTTTGTCAAAGTGTATTTTACACCCACTCCTGCTTAAGGCTTTGCAATAAAGCCAGCAGTCTTCTGTAAATAAATAAATAAATAAAAATTATGCCCAATAAAAAGGATATTTTCCATCAGACCTCATGAATGATTTCTTTTCTTTCATATCCGCCAATCACATCCTAGCAATTATGGCAATGGGTTAGCCCAAGTGGCTGCCGGCAGCGGCGGGCGATATGGCCGTCTGTACACTTCTGTTCTTTTCCTTTGATGGTAAAGTTCTTAATACCTTATATTTTACCTATTTTATGCAGCACCTTTGGTGTGAGAGCAAAGAGTGCATAAAATTATTTATTTAGCGTCCCCATGGGTTAATTATTCCTACCGTTTTTCCACCCTGAAAATCGCTTGCAACTTTATTACGTTGAATTGCAGATTATTTTTTTATATCAGAAAAATTGGGTTATCCCCTTCTTTATTTATTACTTGTACGACTCTTTGGAGTATCTCCGGCTTCATTTTCATATCTCTCTTAACGGATGCTTTTTATTTAGATATTACCCAATATAATAACACGGTCATAGAGGTAATGCTGCTCGTGCTGTTTTAATTGAAATGGGGAAACACATAAGTGGCTTTCTTTCTAATTTTTCTCGCTGAATATCCTTTTTTCCAGTATTTTTCTCCTTAGTTTTATTATCGATTTTGGTCTCATTCTTTCCGACTTGACATGAGTTATTTTCGCCGCTCTTCCCTTTCTCATTTCTTCTTTTAAAGTTGCATCCACATCTTCCACTCTGTGATAATACTGTTATAAGATGCTGCTTGTAATATGTTTGGTTTTGTTTATTAGGGTTTAACGTCCCAAAACGAATAAGGCTATGAGGGACGCCGTAGTGAAGGGCTCCGGAAATTTTAACCTCTTGGAGTTCATTAACCTGCACTGACGTCGCACAGTACACGGGCCTCTAGAAGCTCGCCTTCACCGAAATTCAGCCGCCGCGGCCGGGATCGCGCCCGCGTCTTTCGGGTCAGCAGCCGAGCGCCGTAACCACTGAGCCACCGCTGCGGGCCTGCTTGTAATATATGTTATGTATGTATGTATGTATGTATGTATGTATGTATGCATGCATGCATACATGCATGCATGTATGCATGCATGCATGCATGTATGCATGCATGCATGTATGCATGCATGCATGCATGCATGCATGCATGCATGTATGTATGTATGTATGTATGTATGTATGTATGTATGTATGTATGTATGTATGTATGTATGTATGTATGTATGTATGTATGTATGTATGTATGTATGTATGTATGTATGTATGTATGTATGTATGTATGTATGTATGTATGTATGTATGTATGTATGTATGCATGCATGCATGCATGCATGCATGCATGCATGCATGTATGTATGTATGTATGTATGTATGTATGTATGTATGTATGTATGTATGTATGTATGTATGTATGTATGTATGTATGTATGTATGTATGTATGTATGTATGTATGTATGTATGTATGTATGTATGTATGTATGTATGTATGTATGTATGAATTTATGAGTTGAGTTTAATGGCGCATAAGCAACTAAGGCTATCATGCGCCAAGCTCAGGGCATAGAAAATTCTTTTAAATAGATGTTATACAAAAGTCTAAATGAACGGCGGTGTGAAGGGCCTAAAAAGTTAATTCGTGCAACCTAGTAAATATGCGACAAAATTTTAGAAGATACTTATGGTAAATGCTTTAAAAAGGGTTGGCAACCTCAGCAGTTATCCTTGGCTCTGCAAGGATCTCGAAGTCCCCAACCGATGGAATAGTGACCTCAGCCGTCTTCTCACGACGAGAGGGTGGCTGAGGTGTGGTTCGAAAAAAATTCGCAAGTTGTAAAAAACTGACCATTAATCAGAGTTTCGGGAGTACATTGGCTTCTTTTAAAAAGTTAAAAACGCTTGACATATCATAAGAGTCTTCACCTGAAATCAATGACGGATGAAAAGGGATGTGTTGGTTGTAAAACGGGGTAAAAAACTTGTTTCTGAGTGTTTCAAGTTCTCTGCATGATATTAAGATATGAGTTACTGTGAGTTCATCTCCGCATTTTTCATAGGTAGGTTTGTCTTCTTTTGTTAGTAGAAAGTTGTGGTTAACGTGTGTGTGTCCAATACGCAAACGACATAAAAAAACTTCAAAAAACCGTTCCTGATGTGTGCATGACTTCCATTCTCCTAATATTTGTTTTATTAAGTGTAGCTTGTTATTTATCTGACTGTTCCATGTGCTCTGCCATTTGTTCCTCAGTCTGCTCTGAACTAGCTTCATACAGTTATTATGTGGCATGGTTATTTTCTGTATTTCCTTGTGGGCTTCAGCAGCACATGCGTCCGCTGTCTCGTTACCATCGATTCCAACATGGCTAGGAACCCAACATAATTTTATGTTGTGCCCTTGTGTTACGATCCTTGTTATGTTATGTATGACCTTACCTAGTGATGGCATGACTGCATTTCTGGACTGTAGTGCTTTCAATACCCTGAGGTAGTCTGTGTATATAATACTTTTTTCGATGTTCTTGCTTATTATTTTCTCCGTAGCAAGAAACACAGCATAACACTCGGCTGTAAAAACTGATGCACACATAGGACGCCTTACTATTTTTTCCCAGTTCTCTTCCACTACTACACTTCCAACATAACCTGTAGTTTTCGATCCGTCTGTGTAGAACTCGGTGTAGCTATCATATTTTTCCTTTAGTGTAAGGAACTCTTGTGTGTAATAAGGGAGTAATTACTCATTGGCATCCACCTGAGCGCAGCCATACGGCTATAAAGGAAAGCTATACAGATTTCTCAGAAACTTCGTAGTTAACGAAATATTCGTCCTGGTCCGGGGTTCGAACTCAGGACCACCGCTTCACCGGAGCAGTCGCTCTACCAATTGAGCTAACCAGGACGGCAAGCTTATGGTAGGGCGAGAGCGAATTGATCAATAACTCGAAGTGGGAACTGTGTTGGTCAAATGTTTAGGGGAATCCCCCAAGGTGGAGTAGATTTGTAATAAGGGAGTAATTACTCATTGGCATCCACCCGAGCGCAGCCATACGGCTACAAAGGAAAGCTATACAGCTTTCTCAGAAACTTCGTAGTTAAAGAAAAATTCGTCCTGGTCCGGGGTTCGAACCCAGGACCACTGCTTCACCGGAGCAGTCGCTCTACCAATTGAGCTAACCAGGACTTTTTTTTTTTTTCTTTATTGCCTGGCTTTGACACAAAACACTGGACAACACAAACAATCAACAAAAGACAATAACTATGTACACACGACTTGTGGTCAGCCAGCATAAATCTGGCTTCGTCCAATTAAAATTCACGCAACGTACAGAGCGGCTCTAGCCTTGAGAGCCACTCCGGAGGCTCCGCAGCGGCTTTCTGAATGGCCAGAAACATCTCCATACTTTCGCGAAAGTAAATTCTGGCAGGTCTTGCGTCACTGTCAGAATGCCAGCCTGCCATTCTGGAGCGCCATATACAGTGGAGGCCTGTCAGCATTATTAAATCGAAAGGCACCCCATCCTCATTTTCAACACATAAGAACCGGATGCCATACGGGTCTAGTGGAAATTCTTTCTTTAATGTTCGCTGCAATACATCCCAAAAATAAACCCCTTCCCAACAGTGTAAAAATACATGGTCTATTGTTTCCGGCTTTCTGCAAATTAAACAGTGAGATCCCCAGGGTAAAAACAATTCCTTTCCCTCTAAAAATTTTTTAACCGGTAAGGTCCCGGTGTGCAATTTAAAAAAGAAGGTTTTTGTTCCAGGCGGCACCTGCATTTTTTTAACTCTCTTTAAAACATCTTTGCCTGGGCCTCCACTGTACAAGGCCCTGTACAAGGGCTCGGGGAAAACTACATCGCACAAGGCACGGTACAGTTTCTTTCGTTTCACACTGGACAGAAAGTCATTGGAAAATCGCGCGGAAAGAAACCTTACACTGGCTACGACTTCCCGGTAAAAACCGGTGACCCTACTATACACCTCAGCAGTTCCGACTATGTACTCTGGAAGTAGATGCCGCAGCCTAACTTGGCATACGGTACGCAAAAAAGGGTCTCTTGTGTCCCTAAAAAACAAAAAACGATTGACCAGCTGTCGCAAAAACAAATGGCCCAATCCCAACCCCCCGTCTGGTACTCGTCGGAACAGGTTGGTTCGGCTGCAGCGCTCCCATTCAGACGACCAGATAAAGACGGCGAAAATTCGGTGTAGCTTTTGAATACTTAACCGTGAACAGTGCAACACCTGCATTACGTACCAGAGCCTGCTGATAAAGAACAGGTTGCAAACAGTGGCTCTGGCGAAAATCGACAAGGTCGTTCCTTTCCACTTATCAGCTCTCTCCCGTGTCTCTTTGACCTGTCCTGTCCAATAATGTTCACTGTCACGGTAAGCAACGAGCGGAACGCCCAAGTACTTATCTGGTGTCGTCGTCCAAGGCACGCTAGCAAACCGTTCGGGCGTAGATGCCCACCGTCCATGCCAAAGCCCGAGGCACTTCGACCAGTTAACCCCGCTGCCTGTAGCTTGGCTGAAATCCCGTACACATTGAACAGCCTCGCTTATTCCTCTCTTGTCAACGGCAAACACAGCAATGTCATCAGCGTACGCCAAGAGCTTCACTTCGGCTGCTTGTAATCTGAATCCGGTAATACTCCTGTTTTTCAGTATCTTTAAACAAAGGGTCTCCACATAAATACAAAATAAAAGGGGGCTGAGGGGACAGCCCTGGCGCACCGAACGCTGCACGCTAATGGGGGCCCCCAGACTCTTGTTAACGATCAATCTCGTCGTGCAGTTCCGGTATGCCAGGGCCACACCCTCGCGAATAACAGAACCAACGTTAACATGGCCTAATACTGCAAACAAAAGTTCATGGGAAACGCAGTCAAAAGCCTTTTCTAAATCTATCTGGAGTATAGCTACCTGATCATTAGTGTCATCACAGCATTCTAATACACTGCGCGCAACGTGGATATTTGTAAAAATGGACCGCCCTTTAATCCCGCAGGTCTGATGCGGACCAACTAATAAATGGATCACGGTCTGCAACCTTCGTGCCAAAACCTTCATGTAAATTTTGTACTCGACGTTAGTGAGTGCTATGGGTCGATATGCTGCTACCAGTCGTAATCTGTCTGTGTCGTCCGTTTTCGGAATCAGCACAGTATGGGACGAGCCATAGGACGGAGGCAGTGATTTTAGTTTAAAGGCTTCATTAAAGATGACCGTCAAGACCGGGGAAATTTCATGCTTAAATTCTTTGTAGAATGCCGCGCTGAACCCGTCCGGTCCAGGCGACTTACCAGGGTTTAAGCTGTCTATTGCTTGCTCAACTTCCAATTGAGTTATCGCCTGCTCTAATCTGTCTTTAGTTTCGTCGTCCAGGCGCGGCATCTCGGCCAGAAACGCCTCCTTAAAAGTGACAACGTCTACCGGATGCAATGCGAAGAGCGCCTGGTAATGCGCGAAAAAGGCTGCTTTGATATGATCGATGTCCGTTTTTGAAACACCTCTCCATTCTATTTCGTTAATGTGGTTTCTTTCGGCACGGGCTTTTTCTAAACCAAGCGCTCGTTTCGTTGGCGCTTCCCCTGCGGCCACGTCTTCTGCCCTTGCCCTCACCAGCGCTCCCCGATAACGTTCTTCTTCGATAAGCTGTAACTTTTGTTTGGTTTTTCTTATGTCTTCTATCCATTGACCAGGCGCTCGGCATTTTTGTTTGATCATCTTCTGAAGCAGTGCCTTTAGCTCCATTTCCTCTTTTTTTTCTTCATGACGTATACAGGTGGCTCTTTCTATTGCTTTTAATTTTAAAGTTTCTTTAGTGAGCTCCCACTGCTGCCAAATCCTAATGTTGCTACTTGGTTCTATTTTTGCTATTTCTTCCCTTACAGCTCGGTTATAAAATTCGTCCTGGAGTAGCTTGTCATTTAACTTCCACATTTCCCATGAAAAACCATTCCCCTTCTTAATGAATCCTATGCAGCATTGAACCAAACAGTGGTCAGAAAATGAAACCGGCAGAACTACATAACTATTGCATTTAGGGACAGTTTCCGCGGATGCATAAATTCGGTCTAGCCGTGCGTGACTTGTGCCCTCGAATCGTGTGTACCTTACAGCACGCGTTCCTTCAAGACACTCTGCTACATCCTCGAGGTTGCAGTTCACAATCATTCGTAACAACACTTCGGTGCTTTTGTCCCTGAAACCTCGGACGCTTGTCTTGTCGCGCGCGCTAAGGACACAGTTGTAATCGCCCATAACAATCAGCTGCCTGTCCGTGCGAAGCCGTTCTTCGACGCTTTCAAAAAACGCGGCTCGGCCATCAACCACATTAGGTGCATACAGACAAACAATGCGCCAGTCGATGTTACAGAGCGTTGAGCTAACCAGGACGGCAAGCTTATGGTAGGGCGAGAGCGAATTGATCAATAACTCGAAGTGGGAACTGTGTTGGTCAAATGTTTAGGGGAATCCCCCAGTATCACAGTATCAGTATCACAAGAACAAAAATGGTACTACAAAGTTATGATGCAAAAATTGAATTAAAAGGAAAAATGAAAAGATTATAGAACCAGACTAATTTTTGAAGCGCACGAAATGCTTACAAAGGTCACGGATCGGCTTACTAATCACGTTCATATTTTTATGATATAACGTGTTTAGGTGTTTAGGCAGCTCGAAGGCAATCATTGGTAGCCCGTAGTTTCTTCTTGGAGTTTTAGTCTGCCACGGGGAGTGTTGTCTAGTGTTACACCGCTTCTCGCTCGGCCTTAGGCAGGCCAGTGTCCCCAAATAATCAGTATGACGAAGTAGCTCCTTCTTATACCTCGAAAGCAATTGAAAACTATAGATGTCAAAAATTTTCATAATACATGCATCTTTAAAGTAGTGGTTTGTATGCTGGTTGAAACTAAGCAGGAATATACATCTTATCGCCTTCTTTTGAAGTAGAAAATTTTATCATGATTATTTAGAGTGGTCGTGCCCTAGACAAGGTGACAATAATTCAATTGGGATAAAAGCAAAGATTTGTAAATTAGCTCCTTAATCCTCGCAGGAAGCATTGTTTTCATGCGATAGAGGTGTCCTACAACTCGAGCGAGTTTAGGCAAGATGGCATCTACATGATGGTCCGATGACCTTGTTTCGTGAAAGACGACTCCAAGTCTTTTAAATTTTCCTACTTTCTCAATCTGCTCTGAATTAAATAGTAGCTTTTTATTTGTATGCAGAAGTTTATTCTTTGGTCGGAAGATAACAGCCTTGCTTTCATTCACATTTATTTTTAACCCATTTAGTTCTGTCCAGGTATTTAGTTGGCATAAAATATTGTTTCCGTTGTCTATCAGGGAATCGTAGTCATTCGTAGAGAGGAAAATACTTGTGTTGTCTGCATAAATAAAAAATGATGCTTGGTCAGTGATGTTTACTATGTCGTTAATATATAAGATGAAGAGCAAATGCCCAAATATGCTACCTTGTGGCACTCCACATTTAATATTCTTTAAGGAAGACTCAATACCATTAATGCGATAAGAGTGAGAGGGTGGTTCTCTATGTATTTGGGATTAATAAAACTGGAGAAAAATCCCTAAGCACTCCATCTATTTCTCTTTCACTGATTGAAATCCCTTTTTTAATGCTACGAACAAATTTCTGTTGCCTTCTACGTAACGTTCAATGCTTGGCTGCACACTCTTTTCCAATCCCAAAAATAAATAAGTTAACTTATTTTATCCTGCTGCTATTATTTATTTTAGTTAACTTATTTTATCGTTCTCCTGTACGCTTGTTTCTTGTTTCTGCCCTGAAGTGCATGCTTTTACGTGCGCTATAGCACATATTTATCCGAACACCACCTTCGATTATTTGGACGGATTCTTCCTATCCTTTCTGCCATCTCTGTTGTCAATTTGAGTTTCATTCTACTTTTCCCCGTCGTTTTTGCACAGGCTGATTGTTTCCGTTCTTACTTTAACGAAAAATGTTTTTGCTTTGTCATGAAGCTCCAAGCAACATGACCCCTTGTTGCCTTCTCGCAATTTAGCGATTTTGGTTTTCGTGCTTTGTTTACCCAAGTAAAAGAAAATACGGTCACTCTGTGCTACCTGTTTTCAGTTCTTGTGAGAATGAAAAAGGTGGTTCGCGATTCGGTACTTCACTTATTTAACATCAGCTGTTTTCCTGTTTATAGTTCATTTTTCAGCTGCCACCACCTTGCCATGTTGTGTCACCTACCTGCCTTGCCGGGGGTCCCTGTCCTCATCTTTATCTTTTCGTTCTTTTTATTCCTTTTGCTTCCTGGAACTACGACGACTTGTTGAATTGGGCGTCCGCCTTTCTCCCGTTTTTTTTTTTTTGTTTCTCTGCACAGAAGCTTATTCTTCAGAATGTGATTTTTTCTGTTGCTGAGCGCTTAGCTTCCTTTTTCTTATCGTGATTTGGCCGTAAGCTCGAAAAAGCCTTGCTGCTCCCGGCTTCCTCTCCTTTACATCGATTTTTTAAGCAACCAGTAAAAAGCGACAAAAGGACTTTCTTTTCCTGTTCTAGCACCGACAGGCATGGCGATCCGGCTTAGAACAAGCAGCCTTATCCGCTTCTGCTTTAGACGAAGGGGACACAAGCAGTTCAAATTGCAGGCAGAGCAGCGCGAGGGAAGTAGCTATAGTTGGTTCAAGTGGTTTGTTAGTAGCTGCCTAAATCTGGGGGGATTAGATTCGACGGCAATGGTTTCAGGAAGGTTGTTCCATTCTTCTATGGCGATGGGAACGAAAGATTTGTTGAAAGCGTTGGATGAACCGTGCAACCGCTGAATGCCGAGGGAGTTGAGTAATCGGCGAGATGAGCGCGAGGGAGCAGATAACACAGTTTGGCGTAGTGCTGGGAAGTTAAAGTATAATCTATGTAAAGAACAAAGAATTGATACTTTCCTGCGGATTGCTAATGGTTCAAGGCCGAGAGACGATTTTAGCTTGGTAACGCTGTGTCGAGGCGAATACTCCGATCTTATGAAGTGAGTTGCCCGGTTCTGGATAGCTTCGAGCAATTGTATTAAGTAGACGTCGTGAGGGTTTCATATTGCTGAGGCATATTCCATTTTAGCGCGAATGAATGTTTCGTATGCTTATTGTCTAATGGATGCAGGGGACATTGATAGTGATCTTCGGATAAAGCCAAGTGCTCTGGAAGCGCTTGCGCAAAGTTTGATAATGTGGTCAGTCCATGTTAAGTTGTTCGTTATTTCGACGCCAAGGTACCTGTATGAATCGGTTACTGACAGCACCACAGAGTTCAGGGAGTACTGGAAATTATTAATGGAACGTTTGCGTGATATGTGCATGCATTTACATTTCGAAATATTAACCCTTTGTTGCATGCGGAATAATTACGTGCGCGAACTGTGATTTTTTTCTTGTTTCGTGTCTTTCTGCATCAGAAAAAACGGGAAAAAATTTTTCATCTCTTTCAAATGTTTAATACAGAATGTCCACTACAGTGGACAACATGAATACCAGCTCCGGTAGGGGAAAGTAAAAATGTTTATGTTTGCCTTTTATACCAGGCAAAGTTCTTCCAATAACAAAAGGGCACTTTACTCTTCATTATGAAATAAAAAAAACAGTCACTTTTGCCGTCAATGCACAAGAACACTTTGCACTTCCCGCAGAGGTATGTTGTCTTCCACTTGCAGCCATTCATTTTGCACCTTTGTGCTGCACACGTTTGCTGGCGGGGGAAGTGGCTTACGCTGTCGTACCGCACTTCTGCGGACACAGAGCTTGCTTTCGCAGGCGGCCTTCGTTTCGCTGCGGCTGAGCATGCTAGTGCATTAGAAAAATCAGTTTCATCAACCGTGATCCTTGATTCTGCCTTGATCAGTGCTATCGCCACCGATAACTTGAAGTGGCTTAGCTGCATCACAGCGGTATCGCAGCCATGCGTTTAAGACAGCCAAATCGGTCAGGTGAAAAATTACTCTTTTGTACCATTTTTTTGTCGTGAGGTGGGTCCGGTACACAGAAAGCAGCATGTCGCACTTGTCGACGCCGCCCATATTTTCATTGTACCTTGCGATTAGTCTAGGGCTTTCGACCTCAACGTGTTTTTTTTTGTTTTCAGTCAAATTGCTCACTTTTACAAGTGGGTTGACCCCATGCACATTTGAGGCCACCATTACAAGCCTGTTAACGTACCACTCACAAACGATGATGCCATGCTCTCTATCGACTTTGTAGTCGAACGAGCCCTTGCCTTGTTTTCTCAGCTCTTCTTCAGGCATCAACGGGCATTTAGCTGTCCTGTTTCTGCGCAGGGTGCATGTCGCATGCAGTCCCTTATCCTTTAGGTGGGCCAGGAGCTCTGGGGACGCAAAGAAATTGTCAAAAAAAAAGGAACGTACTTGGAGGTACAGCTCTGGCAAGGCGGAGCACTACGCGTCCTGACGGGCCAATAGTCTGGGGTGCGTCAGGCGGGTCGGACTTCAGGTTGTCTCCGTGAAACTCTATTTCGTGAACATACCTGGACTGACCGGCCCTTACCCAGACTTTGTATCCCCATTTTTTTGGCTTGTTTGCCATGTACACCTTTAGCGAGTGCCTTCCTTTGAAGGGGATGATCTGCTCATCTATTGCCTGGCAAGACTCTGGTTCAGCCAAATTCTTGAATGAAGCATTCAGTTGGTCGATCATTGGACGAACTTTCTGGAGGCGATCGAAGCCTTCCTCAGAACTCTTCTTTTCTAAAGCAGCATAGTTGAGGTGGAGAACTGATAATATTTCCTCCCATCTGTTCACCGTCATTGCGTCAGCAACCATGTCCTGCCTAGTGTTTGAGGACCAGTACGAACGCCTAAAGGAGATGTCGACTATTGACATGTACATGCATATGCCCAAAAAAACCTCCATTTCATTCTTTGTTATCACGTTCATTTTTGGACGATTAGATATTCTGTGCCTGTTAGATTCAAATGTTAGCAGCTCAATGAGATCCTCACCATACATGAGCTTGAACATTTTCAGTGGAGTTTTGCCTTCAGCAGCTGCAGCCTTAGGCTTCAGCTCGTTGTGCACTTTGGTGCAATGAGGAATATCTCTCTTATCCCAAAGCCATACTTTCGGCTTTTCCTTCTGAATGCGACGCTGTTTTGGTGCGCCCTCTCCTTCAGCATCGCTGTCAGTGTGAATGTCATCCTCCTCACTCGCACTGCTATCGGTTATATCACTCCATCTGTCCACTTCTACTTCGTTCTGACCATCATCTTCACTGTCAAGGTGATCATCGTCACTACCAGATGGCAAGTCTTCTCCAAGTAGCGCATTCACCTGGTCCCGTGGCAACGGGACATCCAATAGTTTATCGATTTCCGCATCGGTTAATTTCTTCTTTGAAGCCGGAATCCTCCTAAAAAGAACAAAGTAAAGCTGCGTTAAAAACTATATAGAACATAATAAATAATGCACTCAAATCTGAGCAGCAGCAGTAAACCCGTACGAAAAGCCTCACATGGGCATGTCGTTTTCCCGCCATGCTTGGTGTCCACCACAGTGGACATTTGAAAGAAGTGTTTCGGAAAACCGACCTATGTTTTACTCAGTCGTAATATCAATGGCGCGTACCTAACAGTATCTCTTTTCTTGTTTCCGCATAATTATACGTCCAAATTAGGGAAATGTGCGAATGGTAAGCCAAAAAGTGAAGACAAACGTCACTTACCCGCTCGAGCAGGGGGCAGCCATCTTCGTACCAAAATTTCGAGGCAGCCGCAGTATGGTCGCGCCATCTAGCGCATCGAAAACGTTCCTTTTTTGTCCACTGTAGTGACCAGCATGCACAGGAGCACCTGGCGTGCACTGAACTTGCTCTAAAAATCGCAGAAATTTGTCCACTACAGTGGACAGCATGCAACAAAGGGTTAAGCTGCATGAGGCAGTGGAAGCACCATTTCTGTATATAATTTAAGTCATCCTGTAATAATTCCTGGTCAGTGTTATCATATATGCTGCGATAATGACGCAATCGTGTGCAAAAAGACGATTCTTGTTTTCAATACGGAACAAGTGATCGAATCAGATTCTTTTCTACGACTTTTAAATTATTTTTCTCGCTGCATCACACACGCTATGCAGAGCGAACACAATCGTGCATTAACGTTAGTGACTTATCGAAAAGCGAACCACTGTGCAACGTGGAATTTTCTATAAAAGGCTGCACGTGACACTTAATGCTGATCGCTGCACCGGTCTCACCTCCCATTTTTTTTTTGCGCCTCTTTTGAAAACACAGTTCGGGTGAAACCCTTGCTCAGTAGCCTTGATAGCAACCGTAGTACACTTCGAGAAGCACAAAAGTACCCGTAAGGAAAGCCTTTTCACGCTGGCATCGATTGTGTCGTTTTCTCCGTTTCTATTGTGTGCTTGAAGCAGTATTCGCCTTTTCCTGTGGCTGTAGCAAAAAAAAAATTATTTGTCTGTTACAAACTGCTAACATTATCTTAAAGCTCTGAAATTTTTCATTGCTCTGTTTGGCGCAACCTTAGATCAAAAATTCACTGAAAGAAGGAAAATTCACCGAATGGACCGTGACTAGTGAAAAAGAAAGCAATGCTACAGACGAATACAGCGGCACAGAAGTGCTGACTACCGAAGGTGAATTTATTCTCGGTGGGAAAAAATTATGTAGGGCCGCGGAACACAAATCGAACAAAAAAATTTTAGTCGGAACGAGCGCTGCTAGTACGATCTGGCGGCTAGTCAGCATATATCGTATTGAGAGAAAAACAGGGATGGGCCATTACTGTAGCCGGAACCGTTAATTTGTAGCCAGACCCCCAGGACGAGTTCAACGGTGGTCTCATTTACTGAGAAAACACTCATGTGCTCCCCAACACCGACTAAGAATCTTGCCATCTTTAGATCTTATTCCTATTACCAAGCAAAAGCGACGCCACGTTAAGTTAAACGGAAATCCCACGGATATCCACGCCTAGCGTCCAACCCGCATCGACGCGAACAGATCAGCTTCAATGGCCACTGCGGGAGAGTACTAGACTATCGCTGATTAGACTTTTTTAATGATATTTGCAGCCGAACACGCGTCGTGTTAAACGGAAGCACACTCTCGCTCTGTGCATTGAACATCGATGCCTTCGTCCCCTTCCACCTGCGGTGCGACAGGTCAGATCGGCTTAACTTCGTTCAGAGCTTACCCTTAGTTGAATGATGTCGCCGGACGTGCCGACGACGCAGAAAAGCAAAGTCGTGAGCCAATCAGGCTAAACACACGTTTTGGCACGTGTATTCATTTTAACTACGTTAAAACCATACCAACTGCTTTATCTACAATGATAGCTATTAAGTATTAAAACTGCATCTTCGTTAACGAAGTGGTAAATTCTCGTCTGCTGTCCCTACACATCTTATGATTTTTCATCGGCACCAAAGGTACAGACCGATATTGACCGCGCCTTCCTCCAGGAGGACTGCGGCAGTCTTAGCTACATATCCTGTGACAACAACTCGATAAGTTAGTCGAGAGCATACCCCTTCAGTGTCCAAACCTGGCAGTTCCTCATTATCATTGCTTGTAACGATAATATAATGGTCGAGAAGCCTATACGCAAGTACTAGCCATGTTCATATTGAGCAACATCAGGGGATCAAGACCGATTCGAAAGATGTCTTATCAATGCGTAAGCATTGCTTGGCTCACGCGTGGCGTTAACAGAAAGTGTGAGGATAAAGTGCGGACACTTACCCGAGCTTATTCGAATTACTTGGTAGTAACTCGGATAAGCTCGGGTAAGTTAGGAGGCGCGTCACGCAAGCTGCAGCCAATGGGTGGAAGCTCAGGTACGTTCGCAAGAGCGTCGCGCCAGCTGCGCGAGAAGTTGCGCAGGAAGAGCAACATGGGCCGCACAATCCCTATGGGTGGCTATGACAGGAACAGCCGCGCTCCAGTGCAGTGGCGCATCGCTTAACCGCTGCTCCAGTGCGCTGGTAGTTATATGAGGACTCGCCGCTGTCTATGAATTTTCGGGCGAAAGCCTTTAATGGCTCATACTGTCGTCCGTTAGCAGAGAGTTTCACACCTTTGGCAGATTTTAACTAGTGTTAACTCGGGGACTAAGAAAGATAAGTGAAAACTAATAGCTGCATCAGATAGAGGAGGAAAAATAAACCAATAAGCCTCGTTTGATGACTGTAGATTATTTAGGTAACTAATTATAGGCAAAAACGTTAAAATTGCGCCGAAATAGCGCGGACGTCGATACAGCCACGGGAGTGGTGTCACGTCACATCCACCGGAAGACGTCACGACATAGGAAAAATTGTCACAGAATGGTCGGAACAACGCCGAATTTGAGTCGAAATAGATGAAAAAATGTGTAATTAAGCGTAATTAACACTTAAGATCCCCGAATAGATGTATAATTTGGTTATCGATATAGCCACGGGAGCGGTGTGATGTCACAGCCACCGGAAGTCATCCCGGCATAATATCCTCGGCTTTCGCCTGTCAGCACTTTAGTTGCCAAACTGTCTTCGCAATTTCTTAGTAAAAAATTACCAAATTTCTATATACGTAATTTAACCCACTGAGCGCCGAATGGTGTGGAGTTTGTTGGACAACGCGAACTGATGGTGTCTTCGGCTGACACGCACTGCTTCCGTGCAGGTGCGCTGGAAGTGGCGCCAAATACTACACTAGTGGCCCGTCTCCTTGCACATCAGCTGAACGTGCGAAACAATCGCAGAGTGCCGTTGCCGTTTCTGCTGCCTGTTAACCGAGGCCTCCGAGTCCCTCGGTAATCTCAGAGGCTATGCCTACGAGCGGCCGACGCCAACTAGCGCAGTCAACAGTTTGTATAATTAGCAACAGCCTCTTCAGAACAGTGCAGTACCGCGCTTATAACTGGCGTTTATAGAATCGATGGGAAACGCGGTACCCACGAGCCTGCTCGTGAGATACTGCGATTAATTATGGGGGCTCAGGTTTGTAAGGCACCACACCAAGGCGTTATGCTTGCCGGTTTCGATGCACACACCTTTAGAGCTTCAGCTAGAGTGACTTTCGAAAATATCAGCAGGTGATTCTCAATCCACTAAGCGCCCCACATTGTCGCTTTATTGATATCCTTTTTTTTAACCTGTGCATACGTTGGCAAAAGGTACGATGTTATAAACTGCAGGCATGCCGGATGAACAGAACATGCCGTTCGCTGCAATAGCTAAGGCAAAACTTTCGAGACTAAAAATATTGACAAACCTTTAACTTCTTTATCACGGAAAGCACATAGCTCGCCGGCCAGTGGCTGCATGATTGCAGCTCGAATAAATGCATTGAAGCTGCTATAATATTCAACATTTCTTTAGAATGTGCCCACTTGTTATGATTCGTCCGTTTTTCCTCTTCGTCGATGCTGCGTCAACCAACGAGCGCGAACAGCGTCGTATGCTAGCGAACGCTGCACGACTGGATTGCACCGCGCTTCACCGTCGGTCTCCACGGTGGCTCGGGATAGGGGGTAGGGATGGGTTCTGCTGGCAGGCCCACACCCCCTACCCCCTATCCCGAACCCCACCCGAGAGGACTGGGAGGCGACCCTGTCCGGTTGCTGCACCCTCGAGGCCCAAAGGGCCTTAACGCAGCGCGCCCGGGCTGCGGCAAACGCCAATGGTGTGCCTGACTAGGCATCCCACCTAGTGGTTGTAAGGGCGTGACCCTTCAGGTCACGACCCCCAACACCTCTCTCTATGATTAATAAATGTTTTCACCACCACCACCACGGTGGCACGGCGGCGTGCACGCGTGTCGTGCTCGTCCCACCCGAATGTACGGCACTGCACGAGTGGCATCCAGCCGAACGTGGGGAACCGCACGAGTGCGTAGAAAACTCCAGGAGTGTCGTCAGCCGAAGACACCATAAGTTACACAAACGCACGAACCACAAACGCAACAACAGTAACAGCAGCAGCGCCCAATGCTTTCGAATTCATAGCACGTACCCAGACTTACGTGTCCCGGTAGATTTTTTTTTACGCATTACAGCTCACTTTCCGCTTGTGCTAGTTAATTAAGCGACCGAAGTGTAATTCTTTCAAAAAAAAAATTTGTAGGTTCAAGTGATGCAATATTGTGCTTCCCATCCGTAAACAACGCAGACCAAATTCACATGACTTTTCTAGGTGTTTTGTTTTTTTAATGCAATGAGTCGGGGCCATCGTAATACTCTTGAGTTCCACAGCAGTGAAGTTAAGAGCTGCGCTAAGTACTTTGTAATACTTTTGTAGTGCAGATAGTAGTTTGCGACATAATTTGGCGATATTCCTTTGAGCTTACAGCACCATCACCTCCAATTTCCTCTCATAAACATATGGTGTTTTTATCGAGATCAGTGTACAAGTCTTGTAAATCCAACGGCTCAGGTACGCAGCGGTGCCACTGTTTCCTCGAGCTTTAACCACCCTAACCGATGATAGCATTGCTACAAGACTCGCGCTGCTAAACTAACATCGAAGTGAATTAAATAACGCAAAGTCGTGAACCAAGATTTATTTCTGTTGGCCAGTGCTCTTGGGAAGGCCGTCATATGTGTTTAGAAACATAGAAACCCAGCACGTTCGCCGCGAAGCTTGAAGCAACACAGGATGCTAAGCCGCATAGGAATAAGGTTGCACATACCGTCCAGCTAATCTGCCTGACCAATTTGTGAGGGTTCAAGTTTACGTCTCCAGATGATGAATGGTCGACGGGGTGCCGCACAAAGCAGCACTCAGATTTTTGCCCATTTTAAGTCGGTAGGAAAGCTGTATATTCTTCCTGGGGAACCCCAGTAGCCATATATTGTCTGGAGACGTAATCTCTATCCCTGATCAATTGCTCTGGTAGCTCACGGAAAAGAGAAAACAGATGGGCGGCCTTTAAAAAACAACCTGTCATGAGCATTCTGCCTGTTCATGGCAAAACTATGCGTGCAAAGGAAGCAGATGTGTCTGTGCGGGTTTTGGATTGAGGCTCGATATTAAGGCGAAAGCCTTTAATGGCTCATACTGCCGTGAACAAGACGTGTTAGCAAATTTTTCCGCGTTTCAGATTGGTCGAAATGTTCGTGACGTCTCAGCGCGCGAATTTTGAAGGGTTCCCAGCGAAATATGAGACAGGGACTACGCAATTTCCTTTCCTCAAATGTAATTTTCGACTGGTGTCCACCGAGATATGTGATCTATCTATTGAAGCAGCGCAACGGCACAAGGCACAAGGTTTTTGTTGTCAGTTCAGCGCTGTGTTTGTCCTCTTCTTCCTTTGGCCTTGTGCCGTTGCGTTGCTTCACTAGATATGTCAGACCAACTCGCCCACCAGTTCATGTTGGAGATATGTGAGACAGTTACTGCGTAATTTTCTTTCCTCAAATACAATTTTAATTTTCTTCATTACGGCCCCTGTTCCTCTTTCTTCTTTATCTCCACTTCCTCCCATCCTGTAGGGTGCGGTTCAGGTGTCCACTGAGATGACAGAGATTCACAGCGCCATTTCCTTTCCTCAAAAAGCGTTGCGTTCAAAGGGCAACGCATCGCGCCGAACGGGTGGTGGCGTTCCGTGGACTCCCTGGCAGCGCTACAACCCGCTGTCGCGTTCCACTCCTAAAGGCAAAGATTAAGCGTCATTAATTGGCAGTTAATTAATACACCAACAGAATGTGAAGTGAACAATCGCGTAGCAGAATGCCGCACTTATGCTTTCGCCTTTCGCCATTTTAGCCGCTAAAGTATCTCGTAATTTTTTTTTTCTAGATGCTTCACTCGGAGCGTCTTTTAATTGTGACTCCATGCTCTAAACGACCGGCGTCAGCTGGACGCTGAAGTAGAGCACATTGGAGACCTACTTCAATAAAACGGAGAGTTGAGCTAGTTGGTACATACTGCTGGGGAAAAAAAACAGCGCTGAGACGAGGTACAAAGAGAAAAGAAGAAAACAAGACCGGAGCTACCTATTAAGGACAGCATTCGCTGAGCTATTGAAGTTTGAGGTGTAAACCCGAAACGCAAGGTAGCATATTGCGCGCCAAAGTGAGTTGGCTGTTACCCTAGAAAGGAGCAGCTCTTGAAAAAGAGATTTAAGGTTTATCACGCCGTTTACTGGAGCGCCGGAGGTTATGCAGGTCTCTCTCAAATGCCTCTTTCTAGAGATACGCGCGCCCATTTATGGGTAAGTGGTCCTGCTCAAGCTGTGCCCTTATGCTTGCAGTAAGTATTCTTTTCATAGATCATACCGTCAGAAGTTCTTGGGCTTTGCCACTGATGGCTTGACCGCCCCGATTGCTTCACGTTTTATTCCTCTTGATGGAAGAATCAAACTTAGTGTTTTTGTTGCCGCTATGCGCAGTAGCATTCCCTTTCGGGCTAAAAAAATTGTGTCATATATTACAGTAAAAGCCTAAATTCAGAAATCTTCGTTTGCAGCGACTTAATGCAAACTTTCCAAACTTGACGGTTTTCAATAAAATGGAGCCAGCAAGCGTAAATAACGTGGCTCTTCTTTTGGATGTCTGTTTATTGAGGCTCTCAAGATGAGAGATTGACTGCATTTTATTGCCATAAAACTTCAGAAATGCGTTAGCGAAAATCCTTGTTGGAATGTTTTTGAAATGCACGCGAGATATTGAACAGTTGCGCCGAATAAAGTTCCTGGCAGCATGCTCCAATGCTCAAAAATCGGAAGCAACAAACGCGTTTTAAAATTCTTTTCAAAATACTGTGAACAGAATAGGGACATTTTGTCCTTTGACAGACTCCTGAACTTCCTTATAATAGTAGCCAAATAGTGAAAGAAGTTTCTGTTTTCAAATTTATTTATTTATTTTTTTTATACCACAGACTAGAATTTCGGCCATAGCGGGAGTGGCGTACATGAAAAATTCCGTAAAACCAAGAAAGTTAGGATGACACAAGTCGCCCGCGAAACTGACAAATAGAGGCAATGCAGACGTAAATATTCGGTAGAGCAATACCCGAAGAAAAAAAAGAGGTATCACTATATAAAAGCGACTAAGGTATGAATACATGTCCACGCGGCGAAAGAGCAGACAGCCGAGCGCTCTAAAAGCGTCCTTTTCCAATAACGAGGGTCCATAGCCGACAAGATTATATTCGTTGAGACCTGCGAAAATGCCTTACTTTTAGTAATATAACAACTACATTTGCCGCCATGATGAGGAGACTAATTGGTAAAGATATTACGCCTAATACCGCGGTTGATCAGCGGTTATGGTGCTCGGCTGCTGACCCAAACGACGCGGGTTCGATCCCGGCCGCGGCGGCTAGAATTTCTTTGGAGGAGAAATTCTAGAGGCCCGCGTACTGTGCGATGTCAGTGCACGTTAAAGAACCCCAGGTGGTCGAAATTTCCGGAGCCCTCCACTACGGCGTCTCTCATAGCCTTAGTCGCTTTGGGACGTTAAACCCCATAAACCAAACCAAACCATATTACGCCTAATACATTATTTGGGAACTGACCAAAGACGGCGCTGCGAAGGCAAAAACTTATTCCACACTGGCTATAAGGCGCGCTAAAAAAGGTTGGCATTTTCTGCGCATAAAAAATTGATGACATCGTCCTCCTTTCTAAGGGCACCTAACATTCTTAACAACACTTGGTTTACGAAACCAATGAGAACCTTGCTGGTCGGTCGGTCGGTCGGTCGGTCGGTCGGTCGGTCGGTCGGTCGGTCGGTCGGTCGGTCGGTCGGTCGGTCGGTCGGTCGGTCGGTCGGTCGGTCGGTCGGTCGGTCGGTCGGTCGGTCGGTCGGTCGGTCGGTCGGTCGGTCGGTCGGTCGGTCGGTCGGTCGGTCGGTCGGTCGGTCGGTCGGTCGGTCGGTCGGTCGGTCGGTCGGTCGGTCGGTCGGTCGGTCGGTCGGTCGGTCGGTCGGTCGGTCGGTCGGTCGGTCGGTCGGTCGGTCGGTCGGTCGGTCGGTCGGTCGGTCGGTCGGTCGGTCGGTCGGTCGGTCGGTCGGTCGGTCGGTCGGTCGGTCGGTCGGTCGGTCGGTCGGTCGGTCGGTCGGTCGGTCGGTCGGTCGGTCGGTCGGTCGGTCGGTCGGTCGGTCGGTCGGTCGGTCGGTCGGTCGGTCGGTCGGTCGGTCGGTCGGTCGGTCGGTCGGTCGGTCGGTCGGTCGGTCGGTCGGTCGGTCGGTCGGTCGGTCGGTCGGTCGGTCGGTCGGTCGGTCGGTCGGTCGGTCGGTCGGTCGGTCGGTCGGTCGGTCGGTCGGTCGGTCGGTCGGTCGGTCGGTCGGTCGGTCGGTCGGTCGGTCGGTCGGTCGGTCGGTCGGTCGGTCGGTCGGTCGGTCGGTCGGTCGGTCGGTCGGTCGGTCGGTCGGTCGGTCGGTCGGTCGGTCGGTCGGTCGGTCGGTCGGTCGGTCGGTCGGTCGGTCGGTCGGTCGGTCGGTCGGTCGGTCGGTCGGTCGGTCGGTCGGTCGGTCGGTCGGTCGGTCGGTCGGTCGGTCGGTCGGTCGGTCGGTCGGTCGGTCGGTCGGTCGGTCGGTCGGTCGGTCGGTCGGTCGGTCGGTCGGTCGGTCGGTCGGTCGGTCGGTCGGTCGGTCGGTCGGTCGGTCGGTCGGTCGGTCGGTCGGTCGGTCGGTCGGTCGGTCGGTCGGTCGGTCGGTCGGTCGGTCGGTCGGTCGGTCGGTCGGTCGGTCGGTCGGTCGGTCGGTCGGTCGGTCGGTCGGTCGGTCGGTCGGTCGGTCGGTCGGTCGGTCGGTCGGTCGGTCGGTCGGTCGGTCGGTCGGTCGGTCGGTCGGTCGGTCGGTCGGTCGGTCGGTCGGTCGGTCGGTCGGTCGGTCGGTCGGTCGGTCGGTCGGTCGGTCGGTCGGTCGGTCGGTCGGTCGGTCGGTCGGTCGGTCGGTCGGTCGGTCGGTCGGTCGGTCGGTCGGTCGGTCGGTCGGTCGGTCGGTCGGTCGGTCGGTCGGTCGGTCGGTCGGTCGGTCGGTCGGTCGGTCGGTCGGTCGGTCGGTCGGTCGGTCGGTCGGTCGGTCGGTCGGTCGGTCGGTCGGTCGGTCGGTCGGTCGGTCGGTCGGTCGGTCGGTCGGTCGGTCGGTCGGTCGGTCGGTCGGTCGGTCGGTCGGTCGGTCGGTCGGTCGGTCGGTTTATGGGGTTTAACGTCCCAAAGCGAATCAGGGTATGACAGATGCCGGAGGGCTCCGGATGAGTTCGACCACCTGGAGTTCTTTAACGTGCACTGACACCGCACAGTACACGGGCCTCCAGAATTTCTCCTCCAAAGAAATTTAGCCGCCGCGGCTGGGATCGAATCCGCATCTTTTAGAACCTTGCGATTTGAGGCAAATGAAAATCAAAGCGGGAGGGGAAAGCTGACGCTGGATATTTTTGTGATGTGTTTTTTGTTCTAGTCGCGGAAACTATGAAGCGGCGCACACAAATGTGGTGCCTGGACATTAAAGTATGAAGTAAAAGCAAAGGGTTCAAGATTGGCTTTATGTTTCTACTGATAACGTGGGGGTGACATTACTAAATCAAGCGTGACGTACTCTTGCCAACTTTCTCAAACACATTGAACTTGCGCGGCGTCAAAGCGTGTATCCTTCTTAAAATATTCCTTAAAGGTGTCTCAGACCTCTCCGAGTCTCCAGGTGAGGAAGACTGTAAAGGTTTTTGTGGAGAAAAGGTCCCGTAGAAAGGTAATTTTAAAGATGTAATAGAGCAGAGTTACCAAGCACCAAGATAGTGACTCGTATTGACAAATCTCTTGAAATTGACCACATGGATGGCGGCTCTAAAAGCACAAGACAGCGCGAACGTTTCAAGTGGATCTCCTGGACACCGCAGGAGACTTCCCGAAAAGACTTCCCGTCGACCTTCACCCATCGAAAATAAACATAGGGTGATAACACAAACGCTCCGTTGAATTTCAATGCGATAGCATCGGCATTGCACTCACATTACAACGCCGCCGATGTCCGAGACAAAATTCGTTGATTGGGTGATTACGTGACTTTATGACGTATTCACAGCCTCCCCTTATGCGCCGCCTTGATCGAAGGAGTTCGGCCACGTGGCCTTGTGGCGTCCTCACAATCTGGCAACTCGGATTGTGAGCAATCGGACGTCCGGTTGTGAGCAACCTAGTTTCTTGACAGCAACCTAGAAAAGGAATCTAAACGAAATCTAACAAGATATATTATATATGCAAATGTCGGCACCATCGCAGCATAGCGGATGCTTGCTATTGCAGTTAACGGTACCAATATGGCAGCTAATGGATTAACAATTGCAAAGAAACTGGCGCTAACCCACACGATTGTTGCGGCAGAAGCTGCGAGAGCTATAAAATACAAAGCGATCTCATTCCACCCTAAAGGAGACTGAAGCCACACCGAGAAATTCTGGACAAACGGAGTTTCAACATTAAATAATTTACGAACGCAGTTTTTTCATATATTGTAAGGCTTCGCTATACCAATGATTATATCCGCTAATCTCCCCTCGGCAGGCTTGCACTTTTTTGGTACTAACGATTTTGCTATCGCAAAAAAACGTTCCTCATTGGTTTTCTACGCAGTTTTAACTACTCGGTGCGAGCGACAGAGAAACTTAGAGAAATGCTATGCATCACAAGAATGCACCACTAGCCTGATTATTGCCATGAGAGCACCTTGCAATATTCCAATATTAAATTGTTTTTCCCAAGAATGCTGGACTTGCGTCCGAATCGATTTTCTGGTCTTTTAGCTCGAGGTAAGGGACAGACGGTAACTACGATTTCAAAACTGACTACGGCGGGTAAAGCGATACGTCCATTCGTTTGATGTAGCTAGGAGAAGCACGAGGCAGTGGCGCTGCTACGAGGAATTTCGATATACATGTACAAGACGTTTCTCTCATTCACTCTTATAAGCGTAACTACGGCGCTTCGCGAAGCGCTGAAGCCGACATCCGAGGAGCAGCGTCGCAAAGATGCATGCGCAATAAGGCCTGGCGGCTGCTCTTTCAGCTCATAAGCCTGGCGATGCCAATTCTCGCCGGCTCTTGGCGGCAGCGGATCTGGAAGCGCGGCTGTCACGCGCTCCCCAGTTTCGCTGTAAGCGTCAAGCAGCCTCTACCCGCCGGCGCGACGATAGCCGGTAAACAAAATGGATTTCTGGAACTCAGCAAACTTGTAACCCAGAGTACCCGGGTTCGAACCCGACCGCGGCGGCCGCGTTTCGATGGAGGCGAAACGCAAGAGGCGCCCGTGTGCTGTGCAATGTCAGCGCACGTTAAAGATCCCCAGGTGGTCGAAAATATTCCGAAGGCCTTCACTACGGCACCTCCTTCTCTCTTCCTTCTTTCACTCCCACCTTCCTCCCTTCCCTTACGGCGCGGTTCAGGTGTCCGCCGAGATATGTGAGGCACAGATACTGCGCCATTTCCTTTGCTCAAGAACGAATTTACCAATTTACCAATTTGTATCCCATTGTTTCATTTCCATTCCAGTTGGTTATGACATCATGACAGGAGAATTGGGGTTGAGGGGAACTCACACCGCATCTAGTGCGGCCGTGTCACAGTGGGCATGCTAAGCCAATCCTTCACATCACCACTGAACAGTATCTGTCTCAGAGAGGAAATAGCCCCGAAAAAGATCTTAAGGTGGGTCAAACGCGTGGTCGTGCAGTTTCATTTGGTGCTTAGGGCCCGGTCCACGAGTGAGGTGTTTGGTTTATGGTTTATGGGGTTTAACGTCCCAAAGCGACTAAGGCTATGGGAGACGCCGTATTGGAGGGCTCCGGAAATTTCGACCACCTGGGGTTCTTTAACGTGCAGTGACATCGCACAGTACACGGGCGATGTCAGTGCACGTTAAAGAACCCCAGGTGGTGGGCAAATAGGTGCGTTTATACAAGTGGCATCACGGGAAGACTTTTTCCCCTAACAGTGTGATGTCTTCCCCAAAGACTGGGCCGAAGGGAACAGCTATCAACGTCAGCTTACCAAACGGGACAACATGATACAAATAGAGGCCGTAGAGCTGTGTGAAACTTAGACTCAGATTCAAATTCTATTTTGGAGTAGTTACTGGACGGATTTTTTGGCTAAAAGCCACGTATACATCGATTGACAAATGCAGCGGAACAACTTACACCGCTGCTGACTGGAAAAACTTAATGTACAAGCAATGCTTGAAAATGGTACTAGACAAACTGCACGCGGCAAAGAATACAAAGAGCAAACATGTCTTTATGAGTACATCATAAAAAAGAAAGAATAAGACAACAGACAGAAAACTCCTACTTCTTACTAGTATCAGGGCATGCCTTCAAAACAAAGAGAACAAAGAGTGAGGTGTAGCGTTCGAAAACACAGCGCGACATTCTTCAGCAACCAAAAGCACTTAGCAGCTAAATGGTGCAAGAATTCTGAAAATTTAAAGAACAAAACATCTATTGCATAGAGAAATCGTAGGTGTCACACATTGCAAACAAAAAGCACAAATCAAGCAACTGAAGTAAGCAACGAAAATGCAAAGAATAGAGAGGTAGTTGAAAACGAATTTACGGAGAGCACCGGACGGTATAGCTACGCTTTCACAGAAAACATAAGCACATGGTTATGAATTACATCCTATGGAGTTTTTAAGTTATCGAAAGTGGTAGGGATAACATGTCGTTCAGACAATCAACTGTGACTGGTTCTAAAGCGTGGTATTGCCCAGATAACGATGTTTCGTGTGTGGAGATTAGTATTGTGATGTTAAAGATGCAAGCGATATTAAGAACCTGAAAATTTCCGGGCATAAAGAATTCATTTTTTTGCAATGAACGACAAAATCTTTGTGCCAGTAATTTCCATTGCTTTATTTCTGGCTTGAATACGGTGGCTTCTTATCTTGGTAGAATTTTGTTTTGAGGGGGGGGGGGGGAAGAGTGGGTTCAGTTTTGAAGAACCGTTTTATGGATCAGTTTTGGAGATCTGCAGCACTTTATTATGTTTGACTAATTGATCACATTTCGACCGACTACGTGCAGTGTACCCTCATCTGCGAATATAACAAAATCAGTTGAACAATTCATTCAGATATTTTCTCCGACATATTTATTAAATGAAATGAAGCCCATTACGCTACACTAAAATGCCCGCATTTTATTATTGCTAAGCCTTGTGTTTGGTTAATTACACACGCGGTCTGCTTTCTAACGCAAGGAAGGATTTAAGAGTATAGACACTCAACCTTTGGGTGTTTGTTTTCTTCTCTGTAATGATGCGTAACGAGTTATGGTACGTGGACTTGCACCTGGTATTCTTCTACGACCACTAAATAATTTATAATCGAATTTCTTTCACGCGCTGTTTAGGGTTTTGGTTTCAACAGCCGAAGGATGACTTCGACGTTAACGTGTGCTTATAGGTCACGTGAGGAATGTAAAAACTGCGATATAATCGTTGCTTCGCCGTTTTAATTCACTACAGTGAGCCTGCCTGCTTCAAGACAGGGAATTACCACGAACGCAGAAGCAGCGATTGCAGTTCTTTGCGTGAGCTATGAAGACACATTCACGTCAAAGTCATCGCTCGGCTGTTGAACGTGAACCGAAAGAGCATGATAGGAAAATTTGTTTATGAATTTTTTTTAGCAGTGGTAGGCGGTTAACACGTGGTGATTCAGGAATAGTATTGTCTTCCGCATCGTTGTAGAGAACAAAACAGTCAACATGCCACCATATTTAGGTATCTATACTCATTTAAGCAAGGTCAAATGCCAAAAACTTTTCCTTGACCAAACAGGCTACTCTAAACCATCTTCTAGACCCGATGTAGTCATTAAGCCAAGAGATAAAGATTGTAGCATATTTGCCCTGCCAGCCAAAAAATACAAAAAAAGGCCATCAAGAACTCAACAACATTTGCCATTATAAGAAATTAGAATCCGATCCCACTTCAGGCTTTTGCGATGTAATTCTACGCAAACTGGCAGACCTTTTATCCAGGAAATTTATAACCCACTTAGACTACAACCTCCTAAATCCGTCAAAAACACAAGCCCGACGCTTCTGCTTACTTCCTAAAATTCATGGGGTTTCCGCAGAAGACTTCTTTACTACAGATATCCCGGGAATTCCTATCGTTTCAAACAATACTACTCCTTCAGAGAACATGTCAGTTTTTCTGAGCCAATACCTTACAGACGTTTCAATCAACCTTCTTTTCTTTGTCCAAGAGACACCGCACTTTCTTCAAATAATAGGGTCGCCTAATCACGCTACAGTTGTCCCGGCGGGCAGCATACTGCTTACGCTTGACGTCGACGACAAAAATATTCCCATAAATCAAGAGATCGATGTGCTCTCCAACACTCTAATTCAAAATCCACACCCACACACGCGAAACTTCAATTGGTACTCAGGCTCAGCTGTTTTGAATCAATTCTTATTATTACTTTCAATTGTTTCGAACAAGTATGGGCACTGCTTTCGCACCGACTTATGCAAATATTTTTATGGGGCTCCTGGAGTCTAAACTTCTAAAATCATTTTCAGAAGAATGGCTCATATAACTGCGTTACATAGACGATATTTTCATGATATGAGAACACGGATCTGAGGCCCTAAAAGCATTCGTCTCGCACGTTAATTCGTTCCACTCTAGCATTAACTTTACCGTTCATTACTTTACAACGTAAGTGAATTTTCTCGGCACTACCGTCTGTTTAGAAAATAACTAGCTACCATTACACTCTGCAGCTAACCTAGTGACCGAAAGCAATACTTGCATTTAAGTAGCCATTATCCAAGACACTCTATGGAAGGCATATTTGTAGGGCAGGCAATGCGCCTGAGATGAATATGTTCCGACAACGATCAACGTTTGAAACACCTCTATTCAATAAAAAAAAAACCTCCTAATTGGTAGGAACCGTACTCAGAACTCCCTTAATAATGCTTTACAACGAGTAGCCACTCTAAAAGGAGGCAAGGTACTCAAAAAACAAAACAAAAAGCTACCAGTGAACGCTTTCCTCTACTTATAACAAAATGCTAGAACGGCCTTCCGAACACATACAGTTTTCTTATTCAAATGGCATCGATCGCCCCAAGAAAATATTTCCCGACGCACCAAGGGTAAGATACAGGCGCAACACAAACCTGAAAGGCATCCTAGCACATGCTAGGCTTGATAAGAAGCCCCCGCCGCTGGTAAAACTATGCTCTCGACCAAGACGCTCAGAAAAGTGGCGGAGAAGGCTAGTTGGTGCACGTTTGACATTTTTCGAAAGCGCTAGAGCAACAAGGAAAAAGAAGAAACAAACAGGGCGAGCGCTACTGCAAAAGTTCCAGAAGGCCGCCGCACGAAACCCCGGCTTCATTTTGAAAGGAGACAGCAGCGAACTGATCGACGTTGTCCTGAACATGATCTAACAAAGCGGCTTGCGAAAGTGAGCAGTACAAGTCTTTGACATCGATGAAGAATGCTTGAGGGCTTTTGTTGGGTTGGGATGACACAAAGTCTGACACTTCCTCTGAGGTCTCAACTACCCCTCCTCCCACCCGGCCTTCCTGCTCGGAGGGATGACCCTATTTAAACCCCGCCAATGATGAACGCTTTGCCCAAATGAAGATAAGATCTCTTGTCGAAACGTTTTAAAGCGCCCTGAGGTTTTCCCTCCCTTGGACGTTGCGTGATCAACTATCTACAGGAAATCAAAGCAAACTGGCTCCTGGGCAGTGCGTCGCGCTGATTGTCGAAGTGTAAAGGCATCCAATTGTTAGTTTTAGTGAGTCGTTCATAATTCATAATAATTCAGCTCGCGCATTCATCATCATTACCATCACCATCATCAGCCTGACTACGCCCACTGCACAAAAAAGACCTTTCCCATATCCCTCAGTTTGGCCTACCCTCTGCCACTTGCGGCCGGAGCAATGGAAGAAAGCGCCATGAACACTGAACGTTGTTGATATCAAAACTGTCTTGAAAAACTGTCTTGCGCGGGAGCTGCGACATAACAGCGATAGTCCAAGCAGGAAAAACAAACTGACAAAATCATATTGAAAACCAAGTAGAAATGGGTGCTTTTTTACGATGCTTGACGCCCAAAAGCGACTCAGGCTGTAAGGGGCACCGTACAGTGGAGACCTCCGGTTACTTTCGTCCAGCTTGGGTTCTTTAGCGTGCAAAGTGCACATATATTCTCCCCATTACGTAAAGCGTTACCGATGCTCCAAGCAGTTTGTACTCTCCCCCTAGTTCACGCACCGGCTCTACTGTCGCCCCACTGCCAGCTAAACTATAACAACTTAGAACCACAGGTTTTCTCGTAATTTATCAGCTCAGGTAAAGTGAAAGTGTTATCTGCCTCTCTCTTTTTGCTTTCCTTCAACAATAGTTGCCCTTGACTGCCTTGAACAGGTATCGTTTTCTTTAGGTGGTATTAAAGGTCCCCTCTTGATACAGCGAACACGGGCGGCGCTCGAGGCTTCGAGGGTCGTAAACCTCGGGGCGGCTGCTGCTTGCACATAGCGATGTCGGCCGAGATTAGCAGCAGTCTATCTTCAAAGAAAAAAAGATTTTGCAGGTTGCAACATCCGCGAGACCGCGCAATTTATTTCAAGCACACATTTCAGGCTAGTTAATCGGACATTAAACAAAAGAGTGCGGAACGAATGGCAGTTCAGAATAAACAAGCTTCAAAAAGCATTTTTAAATATCTACGCTCTTGCGCAATAGGAGCAAGCTCGAACATAAATCATGGCCACGTTCGCGATTGCCTGCTGCGCAGTTATAAGAATTCCTCGTTTATTAATCGAATATTGAGCCACCCTCTGAAAAATGGGGGATAACTGCACGCATACCGCTCTCCAAGCACTTGAACAAAAGCGGCTAGGAACTTCGCTTCGTGCCCCACACGCCCCTGCATTCTCTGGTGCACGTTCTGAAAGTGACCGAAGCACCTCCGATCGAAAGACTGCTCCTTTATTAAACCCCAAAGTTCGACTCTCGTTTGAGGGTGTCCTGAGCCAGTGCTTTAATTTCACGCTGTCTCAACCGATCGATATGCAATTCAAAGGGCTCTACTCCGGTTTGGAGAGCACCCCTTCGATTCTCCTCTTGCTTAAGATTTGGTGGCCGGAAACCCATTTAGCACTAAGGCGAAGACTGAAAGAATGAAGAACCTAGTGAAAGTTTCTTCCAATGCGCCTTAGTATTCAAGACTTCCGGTTTTAGAGCATTGGATAAAATCAGGGTGAAGTTGGACGGACAGCACAATATAAAAGCATCATCATCATCAGCCTGACTACGCGCAGTGCGGGGCAAAGCGCAATCTGAATAATGGATGGGGACCTACCTTCACGCAAGTGCCCATTTGTTTTCATGTAGCTCGATGCACATTTTCAGTATGTGTGCAGTATTTTATAAATTACCTTCCATGATATATTTTCTATATTTTTTTAATTAGTGGGAGCCAGTGCATTTTACACACAATTCTGTGACCTCCACTCGCTTCAGCTTTTTTCCACCTCTGCAGGCTCTTTGAAATTTCCTTTAACAAAAAACTCGCGATTCTCTTACCCTTACTCAGACTCAGATTCTCTTACTCAGACCCTCAGTTTATGACAAGCAATTGCTGTGTGCTGGAATTCCACCTACGAAGACATTGCTCAAAGCTGACTACGTAATTTATTGGCTCATGCTTGGCGAGTGCAATGTGGTGAATGTTTTGCGTAGATCTTTTCATTTGACGTGACCTGCTCTCGACTGCTTTAGGGTCCCGATAAGCTATTTTGGGTGCATTTGGCTCGAATTTTGGATCCCTTGATATGTGTATTGACTTCTTGCTATGTCGTCGTTGAAACCTCTTTCGCACGAAAAGTGGTTCTGGGAACAGCTCGGAGTTTCGCTGCCAGCCATTTATTTCACGCCACCGCGGTGGTTCAGTGTTTATGGTGCTCGGCTGCTGACCCAATAGACGCGGGTTCGATCCCGACCGTGGCGGCTGAATTTCTTTGAAGGAGAAATTCTTGAGGCCCGTGTACTGTGCGATGTGAGTGTACGTTAAAGAACCCCAGGTGGTCGAAATTTCCGGATCCCTTCACTACGGCGTCCATCATAGCCTGAGTCGCTTTGGGATGTTAAACCCCATAAACCAAACCAAACCATTTATTTCACAGAAACTCGCGTATGAACTAGCCTAATGCTTGCAAAATTGATGTTAACCAACAAAAGCACCTTCTTACGAACGAACGGCATCGATTTGCTGGTAGATTAATTATTTGGGTACTCTCCATTAAATCTTATCCCCAACTGTTCCCAATTCAGGCCCTGGAATACCTCCTGTAAACGGGCAGTGAATAGCATTGGCGAGATCGTGTCTCCCTGCTTCAACACCTTCCTTATTGAAATTTTATTGGTGACTTTATGGAGGACTAGGTAGCTGCGCTGTTGTTATGGATATCTTTGAGTATTTTCGCGTGATACTTTTCTACACCCTGATTCCGCGATCAGACTGTAGATAATTACGCGCTGATTGGCGCAGCGTATTTTGTTGTCACATTTCACACTTTGGCTTACCTACCATGAGCTTCGAAGTCGTGTTTTCAGAGCCAAGCATACCGCACTAGAAAGCAACAACCAACACAGGCACTAGAAGGCGAACTTGTAAAAACGTCCTGCCCACCATCCAAGCAGTCAGACACCTCGCACTTAACCACCGCCAAAGGTAAGGCGAGTTATTGCGAATGAGCGAAACAAACTGCGATGACACTGGAAGAAATAGCTAAAGCCCACAACTAAGAAAACGCCAGAAGAGCTCATAGCGAAGACAAAAATCGCTTAGTTCATGTTAGGCAACGTGAACGTTGAATTTAGAGCGATTGATAGTGCACGGGTACGGATTATTATCACGGCCACATTCAAGCACTCGCTCATGAAACTGATCCTCAAGCGCATGGGTACGGATTATGATCACGGCCACACTAAAGCACTCGGTCATGAAACTGTTCCTCAAGCTTGGGAAAATATGCAACATGATAGCATATTTGCTACCCACTGAGCTCATTACCCCACTATATCAGCCAAAGAAAAGCAACGCACTCAATCCCTTTAACTACCACCTAGAAATCAAGACGCCATATTGCGGCCAGCATTAAAACGTTACGCATTATTGAGAGTGCACCCTACATGATTCAATCCTCTCCGCTCTTCAAGAAAAACAATATATAAACAATCAAAATCCTTATTAACAGAAAAATCACAATTACTATATTTCACGCCGTCTAGATTAATCAAATTGAATTATGTGGAAAATACCTCCCGAAAGAACACGAATACAACACAAGGGACCAAAGTTACTACCAGGGGAAAATATTGAAGCGGGTAGACGACGACGACGACGACCAAGAGCGTGGGAAGAGTAGAAGACGACAACGAAGTTCGGACTGTGTTGTCGGTGCCGCTCGCAGCTGTTCTTTTCTATTCGCAAATATTTGTAAATATATTCTTTCCCGCAACATATTTGGTGGAGGTGCGGCTTTCCCTTACATCTACCGACGACGGAGCTCCGAAGCGGCCGCCAGTTGCCTTCACTCATCATGACCCAAGACGCCTCCCAGCAAACCTCAGCCTCGGCCATGACATCACTCGTTCTTTCTCCCCCTCGTGACCCTGGGACATTTTCTGGTACCGACAACACTGACGTCGACGACTGGATCAACATGTACGAGCGAGTGAGTACCTACAACCGCTGGGATCCGACCCTTATGCTCGAAAATGTAATATTCTATCTAAAAGACATCGCCCGGGTCTGGTATGAGACCCACGAAGACCATCTAACCAGCTGGGACGTGTGCAAAGAGAAACTCCGCGAATTGTTTGGACGGCCGCTCGGCCGAACACTTGCCGCTAAGAAGGACCTCGCCTCCCGAGCTCAAACATCTACGGAGTCCTATGTGTCGTACATTCAAGATGTGCTGGCCTTCTGTCACAAAGTTGACGCCAACATGCCCGAGTCTGACAAAGTCGGCCACGTGTTGAAGGGAATCGCCGACGATGCCTTCAACTTGCTCGTATACAAGAGCTGCACTACAGTCGACGGAATTATTAAGGAATGTCGACGCTTCGAGGAAGCCAAAAGCAGGCGTATTAGCCAGCCGTACACACGCCTCCCCAACACGGCTGCGACTTCTTCATGTGAAGACCTGCGACACCGGGAAACTCCAGCGCCCCGAGAAAATGTGACCCGCATCATCCGACGCGAGCTCGAAGCTGTGTCCCCTGCCCCCCTGAATCTACATGATGGCGACAACCGCTTGCCTACCATCTCTCTGGTACAAGCTGTCGTCCGCCAAGAGCTTGCCAACCTTGGTTTCCAGCCCGTCAGCCCTGTACGGTCTTCACCACCACCCGAAATCACTGCGATTGCTCCTGGACGACCTTCGTACTTCACTCCACGTCGCCGAAACCCTAACGACTGGCGGAAAACCGACGACAGGCCCATTTGTTTCCATTGCCACCGCATTGGCCACATCTCCCGCCACTGTCGAAATTATTGGTCCCGTCGCAGCACATACCGTCCTCTCAGCTCCCACCGCGACGACGAACAGCCCAGCCACTACACGCCCCCACCAGCCCAGCACAGTGCTACAGTCGACGGCCAGATTCCCCGCTCCAGCCGCTCCCCGTCCCCCCTGCGTCGACAGTCTCGTTCGCCCCAACGCCGTCGCTCCTCTCCTGGCCCCTACGGACGCTCGCAAGCGGAAAACTAGACGGTGCAGTGTCTGGAGGTGATGCTGCAGTACAGCCCCAGTCCCAAAATCCTCGATTGGCCCTTCGCGCACACCATGTTGTTGGACTATGCACAGCCCGTGTGACCATATCCGGCCGCCATACATCCGTTCTGTTCTCTGTTCTGGACCAGTGCCCTCATGAAGTCATTCTTGGCCTCGACTTCCTGTCTGAGCATTCAGCCCTCATTGACTGCGCCACTAATGTTGTTCAGCTTGTCCTTCCTCTTTCTGCTGAGTCGCCGTCCCCAGTTATACACCGTCTTTGTGCTGTCGACTTTGTCCGTCTACCGCCTCAAGCAGCAACTTACATTTCTTTCTCATCTGTTGCCCCTGTACCTGATGGTCACTACGTAGTCACTCCGGAACTTGACGTCGCCCTGACGCGCAGCATTGCGCTTCCACAAACTGTATTTACAATGTCGGCCAACCGAGCGTACCTTCCGGTCTTGAACATTGGTTCATCCATCCAACCGCTCCTGCAAGGTGTCTCACTCGCCACGCTGTGCCCTGCTGCCGAATGTGTGATATCAGTGGTGGACAGCTGCTTACCTTCCACTCAGCAATTCCGGTTGCCTGCGGCCCCATCAACAGCGAACCCAACGGACGACTACGCCGACATGATCGCTTCTGACCTACCGCCGATGCAAGCTCGCGACCTTAGGTGCCCCTTATCATCTTTCCGCGACATCTTCGACTTTGATAGCCGTATTTTGGCTCGGACCTCTGTGGTGACGCATCACATAAACACCGGTGATTCCGCTCCTCTCCGCAGACGTCCGTACCGAGTGTCCAGCGCTGAACGCACCGTCATAAATCAAGAGGTGGACAAGATGCTCGCAAAAGACATCATCGAGCCCTCGTCAAGTCCTTGGGCTTCACCAGTCGTCCTGGTGAAAAAGAAGGACGGCAGCTGGCGCTTCTGCGTTGATTATCGGCACCTCAACCGCATCACAAAAAAAGACGTATATCCACTCCCAAGGATCGATGATGCCTTAGATTGCCTCCACGGCGCCAAATATTTCTCTTCAATTGATCTCCGATCGGGGTACTGGCAAATTGCCGTTGATGAAAAGGACCGCGAGAAGACCGCCTTCGTGACGCCTGATGGCTTATACCAGTTTAAAGTCATGCCGTTCGGCCTCTGTAACGCCCCGGCTACCTTCGAACGAATGATGGACTCCCTTCCTCGTCGCTTTAAATGGTCCACCTGCCTCTGTTACCTAGACGATGTTGTGGTTTTCTCGCCTACTTTTGCCACGCACCTCGAGCGCCTCTCCAATATTCTGACAGTGTTTCGCAACGCCGGACTTCAGCTGAACTCATCGAAATGCAAGTTCGGTCGTCGCCAACTCACTATTCTCGGACACCTCGTTGACGCTTCTGGTGTGCGCCCAGATCCCATCAAAATTCAAGCTGTGAAGGACTTTCCTCTTCCAAGGTCGTCGAAAGATGTGCGCAGCTTTGTCGGCTTGTGCTCGTATTTTCGCCGTTTTATCATAGATTTCGCCGGCATCGCTCGTCCCCTCACCGATATTCTGAAGAACTACACCCCCTTTACCTGGGGCACTCCTCAAGAGAACTCATTTTCATCCCTCGTCCATTTGCTGACCACTCCGCCCATCTTAGCACATTTTGACCCGTCGTCTCCCACAGAGGTTCGCACCGACGCCTCCGGATATGGCATCGGCGCCGTCCTAGCCCAAAGTCAACAGGGTCAAGATCGTGTCATCGCTTATGCCAGCCGCCTACTTTCAGCCGCAGAGCAAAATTACACCATTACTGAGCACGAGTGTCTTGCCCTTGTCTGGGCAGTAGGTAAATTCAGACCCTACCTGTTGGGCCGTTCATTCGCTGTTGTCACTGATCACCACGCTCTCTGTTGGCTGTCTTCACTAAAAGATCCCACCGGTCGCCTTGGTCGCTGGGCATTGCGCCTCCAAGAATACTCATACTCCGTCGTGTACAAGTCAGGGCGCCATCACCAGGACGCTGACTGTTTGTCCCGATACCCTGTGGAACCACCTGACCTATAGGAAGCTGAGACCCTGCACTTAAGATTTTTCAACGAGAAGCGGCTCACACATTGCTCTCAAGAGAAATTCTCACTAATAATATTTCTAAACAGAACACTAGGTTTGTGAGTTTTTACTCCGAAAGAGACGTTCAGGTAGTTTCTTCTACAGCTGGAAATATCATTGGCTAGCTCAGTCAAGTTTAGCTATTCGTAGAAGTTCATGAACTTGGTGTTTACACGAACATCGCCTTTCCTCACGCGCACAAAGTTTTTTCAACGGCTTCCAGGGCTCTTTAGTTGTAAGCACCCTGCTGCAAGGCGACGAAGCCCCCTTCTTTGTAAGCCTGCAGTAGGCCGGCGCCGCCCTAGTGTCGTGTGCGCACGAGATGTGCACGCCTATACACTCTTAACTGTTCCGGAAAATAAAGCCAGGTGTTAGTAGCGTTCGGGTTTCTGGTTTCTTCCTCCTGTGGTCGTCTTGTATTGCGATATCATTTTATTCAAGTAGAGTGGGATGAGCGGCTAAATCTATGCAGCAGAGAAAGCTGAGCGCGTGGCCGTGATATCAGCCTCGGTTAGAGTAAGAGGATTATGCTTGACTTCCTGGTGTTCATGCTAGCTTAGAGGTGGTAAGTGTTTCAAGAGTTAGGGCGAAATGTCGCAAGCCTAGGTTCTATTTTAAGGTTAAGATATCAATGCTGTCTAAGTAAGATCGCTTCAAAAAGCGTAACTAGGTGTCAGCGCTACGTAGTCAGAACGGGGCAGGCGGTGATTTCAACTCAGGCTCCTATCTTGTCTGCACCGCCGCACCATCACGCGCAAAGATTTTTTTGGTCAAATTATCAGGCAGTGTATCAACTAATCGTGTAAAAAGGGAAGAATGATGTCCCCAGAAAACATCCCTGAGGTACACCGGTGGAGACATCAGGAACACTTGATACATATTTTTGGGAAGAATGATGTCCCCAGCAAACACCCCGGAGGTACGCCGGAGGAGACATGAGGAACACTTGATACATACATATTTTTGGGAAGAATGATGTCCCCAGCAAACACCCCGGAGGTACGCCGGAGGAGACATGAGGAACACTTGATACATATTTTTGTTTTAAATTTGTACTAACTACTTTCTTTTTTAGAGATAAGCGCTTATCTATCGAACAGGTAAAGGAGGTAAGTTGAAGCTTTCTAACCTATAATTCAGTTTGGCATGGGAAACTTCATGAAGAGCGTTAATAAAATACATGAAAACCAGGAATAGCATGTGAACCTTTCGAGACGTGTGAAGTGCACGTGAAAATCGTTTACCATCCAGAGAAGCCGATAGGTTGTAGACATCCCTTCCGGAAAGACATGCTGGCAGGAAGGCAAATTTTTGTCGGCAAAAATTTTCACATTGTATAAATTGCTCTCACATCATCCAGGAGTTTACAAAAACCAGTAGTAATTGAAGCTGGACGGCAATTTAAGACCATATCACCTTTAGTGCACCGGAACTACGCGCGCTATCAGGGAGTCGTTCGGTAGAAAACCGGGATTTTGTGATTTTGTGAATAACTGAAACATAACAATTGCACTTCTTATTCAAGCAGCCCACCTGAAATACCCTCACAAATTACTTTCAGTACATCCAGCCCAGTGAGCGCTTGTTTGAAATGTCATATTCTATTTTTCTTAAGAAGGTTGTGTGAAAATAATTAAAACAATCAGCAATTTTATCAGTATCAGACACCATTGCAAATCAGCTGCTCTAAAGTGCTTGCTTGCTGTCCCCTAGGTGCTTAAACCCAGACACTTGTACGAAATATGTGCACACAAACCCTCACGTCTATGGCCTTCCCATTATTGATCAAGAATTGGAGGTCTTGACAACCTCACTAAAAAAACCAAACACTGATTAGCAAGGTGTAGCATCATAATGACGGGTTTATTACGAGTGCTGCCATCCCACTTGCTGAAGGCGGGGTCCACTTGTCGCTGGAGAGATCCTTCGCCGAAGTTCTCGCCAGTTCCAAGCATGGCAGAAAAATTGTTTAGAGAATAAGTTAGGGAGTGAGAAGAAATCGAAACGGGGTTTAGTTAGTTAATAGAAATTAATTTAGAAAACAGGCCACTCAATGTTTAGCTTCTGTCTGCCTTGCTTATCTGATCGCCGGTTCTTTTAAACGGTCACATTTCTTACGATCCCTAGTGGAGAAAGTGTGCCTACCTATGAGAGAGCGTGAAGTAGAGCTTGCGTTTGCCCACGATTATACACGCCTGCACTTGCTGAGGAGCGCTTTCGAGGATTGTTGCCTTCGGGCGAGGGTAACACCTTCTATTTTATAAAGACTACGGTTTGTGAGTTTCTTATCCATGGACAGGGGATGTTAAAAGTGTGGTCGCTAAGGGGCCCGCACATGGCTCTCACTTGCTTTGAAAATGAACAGCGCGTGGCCAGTAGGTCAAAAGTTGCCAGAACAAATTTCTTTGTTTCTACACATCAACAACACATTTCTCGATGGTAATGCCAGCCCACCCGCGACGAGGCTTCCGGCGTCTCTCCGCATGGTCCACCAATACAGCACTGACTCGCTGTTTTTCTCAGTCACAAATCGGACGCTGAACCACATGCACGTTTCCCACGAGAAAATTGCACCGGAGCACGAGAGGCGAGGCTCGGGAAATGCTGGTCTTGATACCTCACATAAGCTCTCTGTGATGCATGCCGCAGCGGCACAAGCGTAGAGGATCGATGGACACGTTGTCAGACTCCGTCACTGAGTCTGTTATCACACCAGAACGAAGACAACGCCAGTAACTGTAAGTTCAGTTAAAGTGCATTAGAGAGGGTATGGATTGGATAAACCTGCTCAAAAAAGGGAGACAAGCAGCATTTAACTAAAAATTATAGCAAATGTTTTGAAAATCTCATATAGCTAGTTGTTACTGTACAGACCACTTTTTTAGACCTGTACAAATTAAGGTACTACCAGAAGAAAATAGGTCTTAATAAGGGGGTAATTACTCAATATCATCTACCGAAGCGCCTCCGTATGGCTTCAAAGCAAATCTATACACCTTTTTTTGCCGAGTGATTGCCCTGGTGACTTTATATCCTGAGTTCAATACCCTAGCAGAAAGCATATTTATTTAACTACAGAGTTTCACTGTGAGCTGTATAGCTTTCGTCTTAGCTAAATGGATGTACTTGGGTGTATGATAATGTGTAAATTCTCCGTTTTTACAAACGTGGTCCATTTCGGGAGCTTCTAAACGTTGGACCGACAATAATTCTGGTGATTTGACGGAAGTTAATATTTCTTCTCTTCAATGAAATGAAATGCGCCGTAATTTGTGCTCTTTTGTTAGATACCAGAATCATGCCGCTGGTGAAGTGGCATAGGCCAGCAAAAAGAACAGAAAAAGAAAAAAAGCACGGCTGTGAAACACACTGGACTTGTTTCGTCTACCTGGGCTTTTTCAACATGGGGTGACATGGCACACCACACCGGCGTTTTTCCTTCCGCCTCCACGGAAACGGTGACGCCGCTACCCGAATGTCGCACTCTATGGGAAACGCCACATCTGCTGAGTCACAGCGGCCAATTGATACTAATGAAATTGTGAAACCTGAACTATTGGACAGACAGTTCTTACCGTCAGTGGTAAACATATTTAGGTGCAGTACAACTTCTTTTCTTTTTCATGGACATCGTGAAAGGAACAGGATGAAGGCCTTTGTTCTATGTGGCGGGAAAGCTCGGCCCACTAGCCGTCGAAAGCAAAGATAGTTTCGAAAAATAAATGCAGTAGAAAAGCAACGAATCAAGCTATGCCTCCCGCGAAGGAATTATTGGGACATAATATTTTTTATTCCTTTTTCGAATGTCTGTATACCATAAGAAATTGTATACCATTTGAAATTAAGATTCATATCTTTGTTCTCCGAGTCCTATCGAAGTGCTCGTACATAGTGTGAGGTGTGTTTTGTTTTCCCACAGTCTAAACTTTTATTGCGCAGGCAGAATATTTGTCTCTGCGTAGGCAGCCCCATTTATGACAACAGTGAACGACTGCAGCAAGCATGTTGGATTCGTGGAGTAACTTGGCAGGCATGCATGCCACGAAGCTACCGACACAAGACCCAGCTGCCACGGGCGCCCAGCAGCCTACTCGTCGATTGAACGCCTGCCTCTAGTTCAGAGTGATAAAAGGAACCAACCCGTAGGAGATGAGGATTGCTGGTCACTGGCCAAAGTCAATAAAGAAAGACGTTTCGGGAGCGCTATGGCTCCCTCCCGGGAGCCGTAGCGCTCCCGAAACGTCTTTCTTTATTGACTTTGGCCAGTGACCAGCAATCCTCATCACCATGATTCCTGACCAGACGGTATGCCGTCAAACCCTCGACTGAACCCGTAGGAGGTTGGGGAGTGCGCTGCTAGTGCATGGGGCCTCACTTTCGGAATGAATTATGCGGTCTGTATGCCCGGAAACGCTACACCGATGGCCATCGGTGGCAGGCAAACTTCATCTACTTACGCGCTGCCTTCCGATTGGGCTTTATTCCTGTCGGTACCCACGGCTGTGCCGTATGCCTCGCAAGAAAGACGATATTGCGGACGCAGTTGGTCAAGGCTGGCGGGAAGAGGAACACCTTTCTTGTCACCACTACCCTCTGCGATGTAGATTAAGCGAAAGCGATGAAGGGCGATATGCAGCCCGCAGTAGAGGGCCGAAGTCGCCGTCGAGTGAAATTTTCTGCCCTGTCTTACGTTGCTCAATCGCCAACATGACCTCTCTGTTGCGAAAAAGTTGTCCTGAAAAGTTTATTATGAAGCTTACTATTATTATGAAGTTTATTATGAAGTATTCACAAGTATTCATAAATGGTGCCCAAGAGTTAACTGGCGGAGGTGAGGACATACTTGTTGCATGCACTGGAAAGGCAATTTTCCTGCATGCTTTTTGAACGGGAACGTCTTTTTTTGTGCTGGGTTTAGTGGCACATAAGCGTCCTAGGCTATCCTGTATCAAGCTGGAGGTGTAACAAAATTGTTTTCTGCATAATATTACCAAAAAGTGAAAAACATCAGTGGTGTAAACAGCCTAAAAAGTTAGTTGCAACTACACTGTAATTCTGGAAAAGAAATTTTATAAATGGCTAGTATTAACACCTTTAAAGAAGGTCGAGTTACCTCACCGGCCATTCTTATCTAGACAAGGATCCCGAGGTTTCCCAAGCAATCAAATAAAGATCTCAGCATTCTTCTCACGCAAGAGATGTCGGCTGAGGTCTATAAAAAAAAGTGAATCAAAGCAGTGGATCTGAGTTATAGTCTCTCGAGAAAACCTGCTTATCTTAAAAAGCCAAAAACAGAAGATATGTCAACAATTGTATTGCTGCTTAAGACCAGTGAAGGGTGAAAAGGAATGTGTTCATTGTAAAATTGAGTGGAGCACTTTTTGCTTATTTTGTTTCAAGCTTCACGCATGAGAATAATTGTAAGTTCATCGCAAAGTTGTAAGTTAATTGTAAGTTCATCGCATTTTCACGGAGTGGTTCCTCTTGTTTTCTCAGTATATAGAAGCTGTGTGCGTGTGTGCGTGTGCGCGTGTGCGCGTGTGCGTGTGCGTGTGCGTGTGCGTGTGTGTGTGTGTGTGCGTGTGCGTGTGCGTGCGTGCGTGCGTGCGTGCGTGCGTGCGTGTGTGTGTGTGTGTGTGTGTGTGTGTGTGTGTGTGTGTGTGTGTGTGTGAGTTGGCGCGCGCGCGCGCGTGCGTGCGTGCGTGTGTCGGATACGCAGACGACATAAAATTACTGCTATGAGGTTAATCCCAAAAGTAAGGTCTCCAAAGGGCTGCGGCCGCATGGAAACTATTTGCGTGGTTGCTCGCCATACTGCTGTGTTTATTGTTCCTCGTCTTCCAAACAAGCCATTACTTAGCGCGAAAGGAACTGTCAGTCTTGGCACGGCAGTGATTTGAAATGGAGCCCTCGTTTGTCGCTACCGCCAGGTGCAAAGTTCACGCAGTTATTCGATTTTTGAAGGCAAAAGGCGGTCAACCAATCGAAATTCATCGGCAGTTGACGGAAGTGTGCATGGATGTTAAAAACGTCCGCAAGTGGTGTAGGGAGTTCGCAGCTGGTCGCACTGAAATTCACGACGAAGAAAGAAGCGGGAGACCGTCAATTTCTGATGAGACAGTCGCGAAGGTCGAAGAAATTATGCGACAAGATCGTAGGATCACATCTCGAAAAACTCTGAATTTTGGTTCCTGGCGTTTTTCGAAGCACTATTCACAGGATTTTGACAGCAAAGTTGAAATATCGGAAGGTGTGCGCAAGATTGGTTCCGCGAATGCTCACAGATTACCAACAACGGCAACGCATTGACTCCTCCCGCGAATTTCTTCAGCGTTCTGGAGATGAAAAGGAGACCTTTTTGGATTCCATTGTTACAAGTGGCGAAACCTGGGACCTGAGACCAAACAAGAATCACGTGAGTGGCGACACTCCTCTTCGCCGAAGCCGCGAAAATTCAAGCGAACACAGACTGCTGGGATAGTCATGGCAACTGTGTTTTGGGATCGGAAAGGGGTATTGTTGGTAGACTTCATTGCTCCTGGGAGCACAATAAACATGGACAGATATAGTGAGACCCTTACAAAACTCAGACGGGTGATTCAAAATCGCAGGAGAGGAATGCTGAGCAAGGGCGTCAGTCTTCTTCATGACAACGCTCGCCCCCACGTTGCCTGCCAAACCGTCGCTTTACTGCAACAATTTGGCTGGGACGTAATCAGCCACCCACCTTACAGTCCGAACTTGGCACCAAGTGACGACCACTTTTTTCTTAAGCTTAAAGAACATCTCGCTGAAAGGCGCTTCACCGTTGATGACGAAGTGAAAGATGCGGTCAAACGCTTTCTCAACGACGTGGCGGCGAGCTGGTATGACAAAGGGCGTACAAAAACTGCCACAGTGTCTGCAAAAATGCATGGACCGCAACGGCGAATATGTGGAAAAGTAGAAGAATAATCTGCCGTTTAAGTGATTTCTAAATTGCTTAAAATAAAGATTTCTTTCTATTTATAAATAAACTGGAGACCTTAATTCTGGGATGACCCTCGTATAAAACCTGCCTGGTGTGCGCAGGTCTTTCATTCACCTAGAACGGCCTTTACAAAATGTACCTTGTCGTTAACTTCGTTGTGCCATGAAGCCTGCCATTTTCCTCTTAGTTTCTTTTTTACAGGTCTCCTGCTGTCTTTATAGGTATATGTACTTCTTTTATTTGTACATTACGCGCACATGCAGCACATCCATCAGCGCTCCCGATCCTCCTGATTCCCACGTGACTACGCACCCTGCACACCTTTATTGTAAGTCTTTTTGTTTCAGTTTTCAGCTGTTATGTATTATGTGTCCTATATGGGTTGAAATGCATTTCTGGAGTCTAGTGCTGTAATTACGCTGGGGGAATTGGCGTAGATGGCAATATTTTGTATATTTTTCTTCGTTATTGCTTTAACATCGACAGCTGCTGTGAAAACTGTGAAGCGGCTGGGAAAATGATGCGCACTCAGGTAGGCTATTTTTTCTTCTTTCCCTTGTATTAGCGCACTCCCAACAGAGTGTGCGGTTTTAGAGCCACCTTTGCTAAAATTTGTGTAATTCTCGTACTTTTTCTTCAATGTCAAAACTCCTGCAGCCTTTATTCTTGTGGAGTTTACTTTTTGTGGATGTATGCTAACGTAGTATCGCATAGGGAAGCTGTACCAAGGTGGCAGTGGGTGGGGTCACGCGGCAATATTGGGCAGTATGTTCAGTATACCAATTCTTCGCATTTTTCTTCAGAGCGGACGAGCAGTCGTTTGATTTCTTGGGGTTTGCTGTTAAACAGTTGTTTGGATTGACATTTTGTAATTATGCGGTAGCAGAGATGCTTTGGCGTTGAACGGGTCTTTAGGATATATGCGGATGTTGACATGGTTCTTCTGTGTTCTACGGAGGGTTCATTGGTTTCGACATAAAGATTATTTATAGGGGATGTTCTGTAAATGCGCCAGTTGAGAGATGTAAACCAAGGTTATGGACGGGGTCCAGTCGTTTCAGGTGTGATCGTCTCGCATACCCATGCACGAGGCACCCGTAATCTGGGCAAGATCGTACTAGAGCACTATAATGGAGCAAAAGGCATATCCTATCGGCAGAAAGGGAATGTATTTTAGCACAACGTAGCTAAATTTTGTTGAGCCACCGCGCCGATGATTATCGCGTGTTCTAAATTCTCATACTGATACGGCTATTACTAACGACCGGCAACAAATTTATAATTGCAACTACGCACCTAAATTCTAATGTTTAAAAAAATTAGTTCACGCGCTTACTATTAAAAACGATTCACCGGTTTTCTGGTGTCCACTAACAATTCTAATATTATGCCACCGAAGCCATATTTTTACCCCGAAAAGCCTATTTTTGAAAATTTTTCAAAATCTTCCCTGAAACATCTGGTATACTCCAACACAGAGGTCACTAGTGCAGAGCGAAAGTTCTGCAAGCCGGCACAAGTCGACGGCTTTGAGAGGTATGAAGCTTTTTCGTATTTTCTTCTCCTTTTGTGTCACATTTCCATTGTTTCACTCCATTGCAACAACTTGTATGATGGAGCATAGACTAGTTTATTCAACGTTCTCAAGGCAAAATGCTCGTATCTCGTGCGAAGTTGAGAAAAGCGCCGCATCTCCTTTTCTCTCGGTTCTCAAGCCCCACCGTCGTTCTCGTGGTCTGCAGGGCTTCGGGGCTCGAACCGAAAGCGTGCTAAAGCTCTGCTTTGAATTTTGTTCGTGTTCTCTGTGCAGTGATAAATCTTTCACCACTGCGGCCGCGCCTGTTTTGGAGCCGGAAGTAAAGGCTCTGGCGTTGAAGTTTTCTAGAGTCAGAACAATGCATTTTGACCATCCTGCAAATTCCTGCCGTGCGTTGCACTACCATCGAAGTAATGAATCCTCGCGATGCGGAGCGAAAAGGGCATAGGGCAGCGGGGCCAAGCTCCTGTTCTGAGGTGCAAGCAATAGGGGGGATGTCAGTTTCTACGTTTGCGACCATACATAACAGCCCTAGGTCTAAAAGTGGCAGTTTGTACATTGGACCACGTAAGTTTCTTGGTGACATTCTTTCACCAAGTTTATTGCGCACGTTTCAACTATCCATCTGTTCAGGTACACGTCCTGACAGAATTAAGCGGACACAAGTTATTGTTGTTCACAAAGGTGGTTCAAAGCACGGCTTGATCACTTGCCGCCCAGTACGGTTTCTACCAATATTGAGAAGGAAGCCTTTAATGCCTCATCGTTGTAAGCAGGAGTTGTCGACAGAAATATCACGCTTTTCAATTGGTCGAAATGGTCATGAGGTCGCAGAGCGCTAATTTCAAACGGGGCTAATTGGATTGTTGAATTGTTGGGGTTTAACGTCCCGAAGCAACTCAGGCTATGAGGGACGCCGTAGTGAAGGGCTCCGGAAATTTCGACCGCCTGGGGTTCCTGCGCACTGACATTGCACAGTACACGGGCCTCTAGAATTTCGCCTCCATCGAAATTCGGCCGCCGCGGCCGGGATCAAGGCCTCGTCTTTCAGGTCAGCAGCCGAGCGTCGTAACCACTAAGCCACTGCGGCGGGTGAAATGGGAATTGTTCCCTTAGTTAGATTAGCTCAGATTTCCAACACGGCGCTCCGTTATAAAAAATGGTGCCCTTGTTCTTTCCTAGTTATCAAAACAAACATGCAGATATGCTTGCTAAATAGGAATTTCACGTCATGCAGAGAGCTCCAAATACAGCGTGAGGAAGGGGCGCGCGTGTTGAGGGTAGACGGTGGCGCGCCAGATCACAACAGCGTGTGCCACTGGCCACGTCAGGGACCATACACGTCCGACTACGTCCGTGTAAAGGCTGGTTAACATGCATGCAAGCGACTGAAAATTGAGCAGTGCAGAGCTGCGAAAAATTTGCCGTTTGTTGGAATATCGCCGCTCTGACTGCTCAAGCCGTCGCGATGGGTCTAAACAGCTTTTGCGCTGCAGCAACAAAGCGTTTTCAAATGCATGTGAAACAGGCTTTACTCGAGCGCGCGGAGGTGTTGTGCGGGCCTCCGTCAGTTATAGAGAAAAAACAACGAAAAGCTTGTACTGTCTTCACAATTTGACGGAGAAAATAAATAATTCTCCGAGCAAATTAAATTTCCCTAGATTATGCAAAAAAAATCCTTTTCCCCTATAAGGCGTCCAAATTCCCTAGATCCAGGGGAAAATCCCTAGGGTTGGCAGCACTGTGTTGTAGGTATGCGTGCATCAGGTGTAACAGAAACGTTCTCAGCAAAGAATGGTTAAGAATTGTAGCAACAAGGTCTGAAGGAATAGGATCACAAGAGGAGTCGATTAGGATGATATTTTCATCAGTCGTAGGATTAATGACGCGCCAAATTTTGTGGTATTTGTTGTGAGCATAAACGGAAGGATCTGTGAATGGAAGTGTTTTTTTTTTGCGTCTTTAATTACCTGCACGTATTATTCGGATGCAGCCGAGTACAAAGCCCAACGTTCTGTGGTGGGGGAAAACTCAGCGATGCGATAAAGTCGCTTCTTTTTATTAGATAAGCCCTTGATATGATTGCTATACCAGGGAGCGTGAGTGTGGTTGACGATGGTGGGTTGAGGAATGAACTGTCCAGTGCTGTGGTTTACTTTGGCAGAAAACATTTTCCAGTTGGTTTCAAGAAAACGATTGCCAAGGCCATCAAGAAAAATGTCAATAAAAGAAGATAGTTCAGTGTTCATTGCGTGAAAATTGGCTCGCTTATAATCGCGTATCAAGTTACCTTTTTGTTAGATATTTGACAGGTTAACTTAATGGAAAAGTTGAGAAGAGAGAGATCGCTAAGGCCAGGGAGATAAGTTATAGGTGAAACTATTTCGGGTCGACTAGTGAGGATTAAGTCTAATGTATTGGCGACATAAGCTGTTAGTCTTGTTGCTTGCGCGCTCTTTAGCTGTAATGAGAATACTGAGCATACATCCAAAAATTCAGCGGCTAGAGCCAAGTAGGGGGGAAAATGGGAATGTCGGAGTTCCGTGTGATGTTGGGAAAAATAAAATCACCGAGTAGAATTATCGGAGATGGGGCAAAGCGTGTAGTAACAGAATTAATGACATCGTGAAGCTGATTGCAGAAGGTGGGGGAGAAAGATGGTGGGCGATAGCAAACTCCTATTATGGCTTTCTGGTGATTAAGTGTTATTGCTGCCCATACCATTTCTGAGTCAGTCTGAACATGTACACATGATGAAGTGGTATTATTTGAAATCGCCAGCAGCACGCCTCCACCTCTCTGTTTTCCACAATCACAACGAAAGAAGGCAAAACGATGAGCGTTAAGAAAGATACCAGAATCACGGAGAAGCGCGGTTAGCCAGGTTTCTGTTAAAGCAATGATTTTTGCAGAACATGTGTCGATAGCAGATGATAACGAGTTATATTTGTTAAGAACACTTCTGATGTTAATGAAAAGAACCGATAAAAACGCTGTAGGTACCCGACCAATACCCCTCACGTGTGCCTAGGATGTGCTGGGTTAGCAATCGGCTGCGGTGGAACCAGACCCTGCCCTGCGTGTCAGAATGTTGACGATAGCGTCCGTGGCCGAGTCATACATGTAGCAGTTATCACTAATATGCAACTTGTAGCGCAGTTTGTGTTTTGGGCACCAGGTTGGCTTTTAGCAAATTCAAGAAGCTTTTTACGAGCGACTCTTATTGCAGCTGAGAAGTCTTCAGTAAGGGCGATTTTCATGTCCTTGAAACTATTACCTTTAGCGAGAATAGCATCTTTTGTGTTCCAATTTAAAAATTTACCAATGACGGGGCGACATTTATTCGGCCTGAAAACTCCCAAGCGATGCACGCGTTTGAGTACATCAGGAAGAAGGGGATCAACTAGGGGAACGGGATCAACTGTTAAGAGCAGAAGTTAGTTTTTCTTCTGTCTCTTGCCATGTCTCGTCAGAATCTGGAATGCCGTAGAATATTCATTTGTTACGTCGTGACCTGTCATCATGTTCGTCTATTCGTGTTTGCAAAGTGCTGACTATCTCGGAAAGTTCTTCACTTTGAGTTTGTATGCTGGAAACTTCATGGCTAACTTCTAGATTTTTTATAATTCTCTTCTAGTACTTCAGACTTTTCTGTATTGCCGCGATTTTGTTTCGATGTATTTTTGTCCCGTTTTGATAGCTTTAACATCGGCTGCAAGTTCTGTATGGGTATTATAACTTTGCACAGACCGCGTATGAACATCTTTAAGCAATTGAAAAATAACTTTCATTTGATCCGCGGAATCAGAGGGCAAAGATTCGATGTCAAAACGGGAATCAGAGCGCAGGGTTGCGGGCCCGGGGTTGCTCTCAGTGTCACCGGCGTGTAACAACAGCAGAGCTATAGAAAAGCATTCACGGAAAACCTCGCTCAATACCCGTGGACACGGGAACAGCATCAAGGAGACGTTATTACTTCTCTTCGCGTAAAAAGGAAGGTTTGTAGCTACCTGCATTGTAAAGGAAAAACGTTTGAGCGTGTGGTCGAAGGAGCTGTTCCCATCTCCAATGATGACCACAGATAACTGCAGATAAGAAAAAAATTATTGCTTATGCCGAGGACACTGCCTTGTTTCTATCCATTTAATCTTTAATTGCATTGCTTATCAAAGAAAATGCAATTCTTTAAAGTTTCTGCACTGGTCCATTATAAACGTCTTGAAAGTGAATTACGCAAAATACGTTTAAAGTACGCATTTCCAGATCAATAAACCGCACCGTTATCACACTTAGGTCTCTAAGCCTGGGACCATTATCCATGAGCCATCGCGGTGGCTAAGTGGTTCTCATTATGGTCTGTTGCAGCGAAAGACGCCATTCCGATGAAGGCGAAAAGATAGAAGCCCGCGTACGGTGTGCGGTGTGATGTCAGTGCACGTTAAAGAACCCCAGGTGCTCGAATTTATCTGGAACCCTCAACTACGGTGTCTATCATGCCCCCAATCACTTTCAGGGCTTACCCTATAAAAACCATTAGCATTGAGTCGTCACGAAGCAGAACAGTCCAGCCGTCATCTTAATCGATTACTAATAGTAGTTAATATTTAATAATAGTCAATCGAATACTGTGGTGTCAACTACTGATGTCGCGATGCACTGCCAGTAAAGTTATAGGGAGTAATATATCATCCATTACTTCGCTGTCAGGTTAAAGGTGCTCTGAAAGGAGCTGTAATTAAGTTGCTGAATGCCTAGGATTTTAAAGCAAGCCGCCTAACGAATGTTGTTAAGGAAGAATTAATGTAATCTCTGTTGTAGTAGCTGAGTTATCCGTAGTCAAAATTTGAATTTCAGCCCCTTCGCACCTTTTCCTCTCCTCTTGTCACTTTTTGCACGCAGGTAGGTCGGCGCTCCTCCGCCGGCGCCACCTAAGGAGGCGGAGCTTCCTCACCCGCCTGAGCTACACTGCTTATTGGTCGCGGCCATGGTGGCTGCCTGATGTCTGAATGAATTTTACTAATAGCCACCTCTGACCTTTCATACGCAGGTGCGAGCGACGGAGGAGGGTGCGAGCATGAAAAAGTCGCCGGGAAGCGTTCGCCAACTTTCGCGCGTGATTGTGGCTACTCTGGTTCGTGTAGAAGCGTATTATGTGGATCAGGTTTTCATGACAAGACAATGCAGTGATTGAATGAGTTGATGCGCTCTCCTCGGAAGCTGTTTCAGAGCCCCTTTAGCTGTTTTCATTTCGTCTTGGGAAGCGCAGGCCTTAGACATGCTGGGCAGATTCATGTCATGCAAGAAAGGGCATCAGTGTTATTTCATTTACAGATGGGCTAGCACATACAACCCTGCTATATATTTTACACAATGCACAATAGTCCACCAGTATACGGAACGTTAGTGCATCACATCCCGCGTCTGATGAAATCTGTCACCGCGCAAACAAGTAAATTCCTCCCCAAACTTTTATCTTTGCAACAGAAACCCCGCCTCTACACTCCCTTTCCCCAGATTCTATATGTCAAAAAAAAAAAGAAACAGACAGTTTCTCAGGTTCGTATAATTAAAAAAGGGAATAGTAAAGTTCTTTATTTCTAACACACTGAGTTGAAATCAACGGTAGAGTGAAAATACTCATCACAAGAATATCTTCATGCGGAATTTTCTAACACATGTGATGGATGATGACAGTTTTTTGTCTTCAATATCCTGTGTTGTACTCTTTATATCATTCGGAATGCGTCTCAATGCTGATGAGCAAATTCCGCATTTCTCTGTGTGTACCTCATTAAAAATCTATTTCATTTCCGAACCTATTTTGCATGTCGGCCTTCAATATTTTGCAAATTCTCATTCGCACTGCGTTCTTTAGCTTTGATACTGATCTGCTTTCTTTATAGTTCTCACAGTGTGCCATTTGAATTTTATTTGATAGGTTAAAATGCTTTGCATACATTGCAAATATAGCCAGAAATGTTTGTACTCTCTCTTTGAACATTCTTCAAAGCTACCGGCAAGCGGCTTTATCTCCATTGATCGCATTCAGGCGGAACCAATTGTACCTTCTTCCACACTGTCGTGATAACTTTGCGCGAGTCAACGTAATAAATATAACAGCTCTACCAGCTAAAATATAGCAGCTAAATATAGCTAAATAACTAAATAAATAGAGCTAAATACCAGTTAAAATATAGCTACACAGCTGTCAACCTAATAAAAGTTTCGTTTGAAGCTCGTCACGCTGCCTTCCGGCATGCCGTGATAATATGACGCATTCAGTTTAGGTCACTTTCCCAGTTTCAGCCAGTGGTTTATTATTATGAGTGCTATATCCTGTATGTTGCCATGTAAAGGGCTCCGTGCTTAATCAACGTACTTTTAAAGTTGCTTTTCGTGCAGAGGCCTTTTTCTCTCCTAGAGAAAGAAAGAATTGTCTGAATTCAATTCAGCTAAAAACATATTGGTCTTCCTCTGGGCGTTTCTCAGCTGAATAAAATGAATTTAAATTTAGCCCGGTTTGGCGTGAGATATTTTCTGTTTGACGTGACGCGTGGATTTCACGTTCCCTGCAAGGCGCACAGCTGCCCTGCCATAGATGGACTTGATTTTATGCGACCATACTTGAAAAAAAAAAGTTCTCCTTGCTAGCATCCTCTTTGTAAAGCTCAAACTTCAAAATCCTGAAACCTGGAAGCCTAGCCCTCGGCACACTTCTTTCTTCCCATGCTTGTGATGCGCTGGTCACTGCTGCACTCATAGAAGGAACTCTTGAGAGTAGCGACCACTTCACAAGAGCAGACGGAACTTGATGGGAGCATCGCGAAAACAGAAACACAGGTTTTTTTCGCGCAGCTTGTGAGTGGTTTTGACTTTTCACTCCCGTTGTACCCAGTGAAACCACCTACTTAACAAAGCAATGACCCTAAGTGCTTAATGACAGATACTGAGCAGAAAAAGCTGTGCTCGTAAAATGTGCAAAGAAGCAACGCGCAAATTCCGGGGCTTCTGAATGCAAATAAGCAACAATCACCTTCTAAAGCCGTAGCCTCTTCCACTGTGCCTCGTACCAGCCTTCTACTCAGGAGGGAGGTGTAAAACGGTAGATCAAGCAGCCGCCTTTTAAAACCAGAAGCCACCATGACCTAGCTTCTCCGAGAACTTCCGGATATCTTGTTAGTTAACTCAAACAAACTCGCTACGAGTTTCGAAACAGTAACTTTCGCGGGCTATCGCCTAGTACATTCGGGGGTTGTTTTACTTCTTTCGGTATTTCTTCGCCAGTGAACTTTAATTACCTGCAGCACTTTCGCCTAGGTTTTGTGTGGAGCTGATTTCTGCTTACTCGGTGGTTCTCTCTCGACGAACCTTTTTCGTTCTATGTGGAATGAAGTTTTGTACTCACTAGCGAGAGGAGCATTTGCATTTGCTCCCAAAACGAGCCAGGGCACTTCTCTAAATAAAATGTGATCCGAGCACAATCCGCACAAGAATTGCTCGCACCAACAGGTCTCGATTTGCAAGAGGTACGCAGGAATTAGCACAATACATTTGGGGGTTGTTTTAGTCCTTTAGGTATTTCGTCGCCAGTGAACTTTAATTAACTGCGGCGATTTCGCCTACGTTTTGTGTGGAGCTGATTTTTGCTTACGTAGGGGTTCGCTCTACCAACCTTTTTCATTTTCTCTGGAATGAAGTTTTGTACACACTAGCGAGAGGAGGATTTCCATTGGCTCCCAAAACGAGAAAGGGCACTGCTCTAAATAAAATGTGATCCGAGCACAATCCGCACAAGAATTGCTCACAACAACAGGTCTCGATTTGCAAGAGGCACGCGGGAAAGCACATCGTCTAATTATAATTACAGATTGTTAAATCATACAGATTAGTTATGAGCAAGATTCCAGTGTGAATCCAGGTCGCCTCAAAACTCCAGCTATAATCACTGTTTTGCCGCTGTATTTACCTTTGAAGAAGGCGCTTTTTGATTGTTTTCAATTTCCAGTAGCGGAAAGGATCGAGTCCATGTTTCACAACTACAGTAGTGCCACTGTTTGCTTAACGGTATTTCCGATTAAAACAATGCGAACGTGGATATCAAGAACTATTTGAATATCTACATGAAGCCACGTTCCTCAAATGATAGCTGTTTAAGGATGATGTGCCAGAAAATGCACTGACGCTGTCTGAATTAATTCCACACAATTTGCGCATTCAGTGCCGAGAAGCTCCAGCCCATGCTTCTCTCAAGTGCGGTCCTCTCCACTTCCTTAGTCCTCCTTTGCGTGGTCATCTTGTTTAGTATCTTAAAGAGATACTGAAAAACGTTTAAGCGAAAATCAGGCTTCCAGCTCCATTCTAGAATTTTTCATGCTGGTACTGGAATATAAAACTCGAATTAAGAGAAAGCAAGCGCGAATAGTCTTTTTTAGCTGAAATATGAAGCCCGCGCCGCGGAACACACCTTGGGTCGTGCCTCCGCTTGTGTTTGGTCGAGAGGTCGTGAAGACATGTTGAAGACCAGAGAAGCTACCAATATTGATCCGGCGTTGCATTCAGTACAGATCGCAGCTTTCTGCGGTGTTGTAAAAGCCATTATGGCGACTACTTTTTCGCTGATCCCCGATAGGCTCATTCCGCGTATCACCTGAAGCCAAAAGAGATGGAACCAACAGAATTCTACGCCTAGCACAAGCATACGAAAGTCGGGAAGACGCATACGCATTCCATGCATGGCGGTTGTGGTGAAACGTTATTACAAGCGGATACAGAGGAGCGACCCGAATCCTCCCCCCCACTTAAATGGCGGCCGCTGTTCCTTCGGCAGCGGTGGTGTCTTTGGCCAGCTGGAGGAGCTTGATCGTTGTCCCCGTCTCGAGGCTGAGCATTAGAGCCTCCCAATGTTCAGGGTCGGTAATGAATTGGCTCGCGGGTAGGGACTGCGGTCAGTTCCATACCATATTATTCAGATTGGCTTAGCTATCACAATTTTTGCATTTGTCTGAGTAGTGTCCTTCCGAAGAGATACTGCGCAATTAGAGATTTAGGCACACATTAGATTCCAGTTTAGGCGAGGCCTTGCCACATCGTTTGGAGAGCGTTTTATCTGCTGGGGAGGGTGTGGTGGGATCTGAGCCTTCCATGCGTAAAAGGTTGAAGCGAAACTCGGCTCGTATTCTCAGAAAAGCAGGGGTGCGAAAAATATTCAAGCCGATTTCCACCATCTGGCGACCCCTGATCGCCCGAAAGACCATCGCCTTAAATAAAATGCCCAAGGCGTTCTGTACAGGATATTTGGAGGATGCTTGAGCTTCGTCTTTATGAGTGGAATTCGACAGCGTGTTGAAGCGCTGCCAGGGAGTCCACGGAACGTAAATTGGAAAATTAGTTTTTGAGTAAAGGAAAATGCGCAGTATCTGTCTCACATATCTGGGTGGACGCATGAACCGCGCCGTAAGGGAAGGGAGGAAGGTGGGAGTGAGAGAAGAAAGAAGTGCCGTAGTGGAGGCCTCCAGAATGATTTCCACCACCTGGGTATCTTCAATGTGCACTGACATCGCACAGCACACGGACGCCCTTTGTGTTCCACCTCCATCAAACGCGGCCGCCGGGGCCAGGTTCGAACCCGGGTTATACCCGGGTACTCCAGATCGGTAGACGAGCGCCTTAACCAGTGAGCCACCGCTACGGGTAGCAACGTAATGCCATCGCCCGCGCGGCGCAACTCCTTGGGTTGGACAAATCTAAAAAAGTTTTTTTAAGGAAAGGAAATGACGCAGTTACAGTCTCACTTACCTTTGTCGACATCTGAACAGCGCATGATACGATTTTTTTTGCGCAGAACAGTACATTTACGCTGCACGAAACGCTGAACCCTATGACACTATCTGGAACATTGTGAGGAAAACGAATGGCATGACGCAATTGCTTTTACGCAACCCCCGATTACTTCCGACACGCGGTGCCTACTAGTACTGCACTGCTACGCCAACGGCTTTTCGACCGAACGAGCTGTATACGCTATGTATACACTCTCAGTGCCGGCGCTACACTTTGGGGAAACAAAGAATTTCGCGGAAAGGATGAAGCAGCACTAGGCTGACGCCAAGGTGACCAAATCGCATTGGCCGAGCACAGCGATGCATGTGACCGCAGGATAGACTTCGACGGAATGATTGCGGTCGAGACAAAGCCAAATGCGCACAAGGTTGCTGCTGCAGCTATGGCGCGTTCAACAGACAAATGAAAGTATTAATCGCTCCCTCGGAACCCTTTCCTATTCCTAGATCCGCGGTTGAAATTCAGTGACCGGGCGGTCAACTATACGTGTGTTTAAAAGCCACCTGTAACTCGCCCGCAGTCACACATTGAAGAAACCTAGTAAGCTTTCGAAACGTCGTGTTTTCTTAGAACTTTGCTGGCTTTCATTTTCACTTCAGTTTGTATCCCATACCAGACGGACCTGTGTGAAACGTTCTTGCTTGAATCGCGTGGCTATGATTAGCAACGACCGAAGCTGCAAGAAGTAGAGAAAAAAAGATTCCGCATAAGAACAGCTTCCCTGCTTGCTTCCTTGGAAGCGTCGAACCGAGCCTTTCTCAGCAAGCCCTCGAGGTCTGGCCGCACCTGTGCTGTGAACAGCGACACATGCCTGATCCTCCATTAGGCTTCTGCGCGCGCTACCTGAGCATGTCAGGCGCGTTCAATGCTGGATAGGATATCGCAGTAGAGCCACGGCAACCTCCGACAAAATAGTGGGCTCTTCTGAATAGCCCGCCCGCAAGGGAATAGCCATGCCGCTTATGGGCATACACGACATTGAGTACAGAAGCATGTAGTGCCGCCGTGGTGGCTCAGTGGTTACGGCGCTCGGCTGCTGACCCGAAAGACGCGGGTTCGATCCCGGCCGCGGCGGCTGAATTTCTTGAAGGCGAAATTCTAGAGGCCCGTGTGCTGTGCGATGTCAGTGCACGTTAAAGAACCCCAGGTGGTCGAAATTTCCGGAGACCTTCACTACGGCGTCTCTCATAGCCTCAGTCGCTTTGGAACGTTAAACCCCAATAAATCAAACCAAACCAAACCATTGAAACAATATTTTTCCGTGCAGTGACCCTGTATTCAAAAAGCGCGTACCAACCAGAAGCATGTAGTGTGTTCCCCAGAGTAAAAAAAAAAGAAGACACGCAGATGCACACACGCCCTGAAGCTGTCTACTCGTCCCATTGTGGGGGACGTCACTATCAATAGACTGATTGCTGAAAACACGTCCCGCAAAGTTTCGCGCACAAAGAGACTTGAACTGCGCAAGTGACGAAGTTTTAATTGGATGTACAAGATTTTATCTCATTTTTCCTTATAACAGAGGCGCTTCTTGGCTGTGACGATACGCATCTCGCATGCGAGAAAATTGGAGGAACCATGTCGTGGTTCAGCCGTACCTTTCTGACAGAGAGTAAAGGTTAACAGATTCGAAAGTCGCTTCAGTATCTCTTTAAGATACAAGACAAGTTTACAAACAGCTTGTCGAAGACAGTTTTCAGCTTGTCCCCTAGATCAGCTAATGCTCACAGTTGTGTTCCTCCGCATACTTTCCCTCAGACTGCCGGCACATAGAAGGAACTTCCCAGACAAGCGTCGGATAAAATATAAAGGTTTAATTACATGATTAAAGGTGAGACAAGGAGGGAAAGTAGGGAGACAAGGTAACAAGGTTGAAGAAAAAGCCTCTTTCTATGCCGAAAAGCGGCTTAAATATTGTGTCCTGTCCTCAGGTCCTTAGTTGGGGAATTTGGTTAATTAAAACTGCTTCCAATCACTGTGAATTGGGTCACGTGTCCATTTGTAATGGTCCGCCCACAAGGACATCCCCCAGTTCACCCTTGCCACTTCCTCGAAGATCCCGTCCGGCCGATCCCTCGCAGCAACGACGACAAGCCGTTAAGGTCGAGCCATTCGTCAGCCAAACCACAGTCTGACACCTGTACTTCACAGCGAGCCGCGGGGACGGAGTGCCGGTGTCGCACTTACGCCGAAAGGTTCCAGGAAGACCGGAAGTCGTTACCGAAGCGCGAGCACGCCAGCACCCACGCTGGCCATAAACAACACAGAACAACCGCCGACACACCATGCCGTTGCGTTTCGTTTGGGTTTGGCATCGCTAATGGGAGTTGAGCCGATGTGGTGGTGGTGGTGGTGGAAAACATTTATTTACACATGCACTACTGGAGGTATTGCATGAGCTGACCCAGAGGGGGCCAGCCCTTACAAGTACTAGGTGGAGGTCCCTAGTTCGGGACCCCAGTGGCGTCGGCCGCCGCCCGGGCTCGCGCGACCAAGGCCCGTTGGGCCTGCAGGTCAGAGCAGCCGAGCAGAGTCGCCTCCCAGTCCTCCCGGGTTGGGTTGGGGTGAGGGGGTATAGCAGGGTTAGAGGCGCAGGCCCACACCATGTGGTAAATGTCCGAAGACTTCTCCGCACAGTGCGGACAGCTGCCCGAGAAAGAAGGGTCGAAGTGTTTGAGAGCTGCCGGGCACAGCAAAGTATTGGTATACAGGCGAAGCAAAAGCCGCTCCTCCGCCTTTGAGAGACCTTTACACGGGCGGGGATAAAGACCATGGCCAGATTGATAATGTAAAACAATTTCTTTAAAGTAGTAAGCGGGAGTGAATTCGAGTTCCTGATCGTCGGGGTCGGAGGGGAATGTCCAGTGAGAGAGCGCGCGGGCGGCGGCGTCAGCTGCCTCATTTCCCTCAAGGCCCATGTGAGCAGGAGCCCAAACGATACGCCGGTGCGAGGGGTCCCCGGTGTAGACGCTGTTTTGGAGAATGCGGTAGGCTAGATATGGTACCCAGCCCTGCTCGACGTTCCGACATGCCCCTCGCGAGTCGGAAATAATTGTTTTTGAATTGGAATCAGATGCAGCCAACGCAATGGCGACCTCCTCCGCGTGTGTTATGTCACGGGCTCTGAAAGTAAGGCCGTTCACTGTTTTGGATTGGTGGAGGACTGCGGCCGTGTACCATCCCCCGTGGTGGGGGCCGGAGGCATCCAAGTAGAATACGCCGGGTTTCGATCCATAGTGGCGGGCCAGGGCTTCCGCCCGCGCCAAGCGCCGGCCATTATGGTCTTCACAGTTCATGTTCGCGGGAAGAGGGCGCACGTGGAGGGCGCATCTCCACTGGGATGGAATACGTACGCGCTCTTCCATAAGAGTGGTGTGTTGGATGTGCAGTCGGGCAAGCAGGCGGCGACCCGACGATGTCTTTGAGAGACGTGTGTATTGGTTGGTCAAGTGGGCTTCCCGGAGCTCCCGAAATGTGTTCACCATGCCCAGCCCCAGGAGGCGCTTGTTGGAGGTGTTCACGCGGAGGCCCAGAGCCCGCTTAATAATTTTGCGGAGGATGACTTCGAGTGAATCCTCGTCTTGCTTCCGCAGGTGGAGGTATGGAGTCGAATATAGAATTCGACTGGTTACAAATGCATGCGCCAGCCGCAAGGCGTCCTTACATCGTAACCCCCCGCGCTTGTTAGAAACCCGGCGGACCAAGCGGCCCACCTGGTCCCCCACCTGACGGAGTTTGGCCAATGTTGTTTCTGACCGTCTGTTTTGATGTATGAAGAGCCCCAGTACCCGGACTTCGATATTTTCAGGAATTGGACCTGTCTCAAGAGACAATGAAATTTTGGCTGTGCACTTTGGTGAGGGGCGTATGTGCACAAATTCAGACTTTTGGGTGGAGCATTAGAGGCCGCAGCGGCGAGCATAACGGTCCACTATGGTCGCCGCCTCCTGCAGGTTGGCCTCAATGTCTCCAAGGGAACCCTGTGTAGCCCACAGGGTGATGTCATCGGCGTACAGCGCATGCTGCACACCGGCGACAGCGCCCAGCTGGGCCGGTAGGCGCATCATAGCCAAATTGAACAACTCTCTGACTTCCTGTGTGGGCAAACTCATGGAGACGATGGTACGTGACAGGTTGTCCGAGTTCATGGAATCGAAACACCTTTTCGCAGACACCATGTTCGGGTTTCGCCCACAAAGATCTGCACAGGATGTCCTGCTACAACTAAATCGGGATGTCTTCGACCCCGTCGAATGCCCTCACAATGACAAGGTCGTACTCGCCTTGGATTTGAAAGGTGCATTCGACAACGTTACCCACGAGATCATTCTCACCCACCTCTCTCAAACTAACTGCGGCAAAAACGCCTTTCAATACATTCGGCAATTTTTAACCGACAGACAATCTTACATTCGAGTCCAGGATAAAGAACATGGCCCTTTTTATTTAGGAACCAGGGGTACACCCGAGGGCGCGGTGCTGTCTCCCCTGTTGAGCCGATGACCGTTCCCGCGCAGCGGATGTCCACCCCATAAACCACCAGGGGGCACCCTTGTTGACGCCACCCCCTGCTTTCGGGGTACCGGGGCCGCCACGCCGACGCCTTTCCGAAATCGTGTCTATTGACAGTTTCTAGATGTCTGGAGATTCTTGGTAGGCTGGCGTTTCCCATCTTTAACACATAGTAGCAACAGCACCAAGGAGCCGTCCCGATGCTTCGGCGCTTTAGCGGAAGGACTCGAGCGTTACACCTCCGCACCAACTGCGTTGCATGGCTTTCCTAGCGCGCAACACAACACGCCAGAATAGCTCGACAAGCCCGAGCCCCGGCGGCCGGGAGTTCCCGGCGGCCTTCCGCGCCGCGTGCTAAGTCAAAGCCTTCTCCCACTTATCTCCCAATACCGCAAAAGAAGAGAGCGAGAGAGAAAGAACGACCCCTCCCCCGCACACACAGGGATCTCGCTGGAGATTAGCCGGCACCCACAAGTCTCGACATGGCGTCGGCGTTGGCATTTTGGACCCCTTTTTTGTGTTCGATTGTGAGGTTGTACTTTTGCAGAGCCAACGACCATCGAGTGAGCTTAGCACTACGTGGACTGCAAAGGGTGAGGTAGCGAAGAGGGTTATGGTCGGTGATCACTCGCACCTTAGTGCCGAACACCCACTCCTCGAGTTTCTCTAGTGCCCAAATGATGGTATAAGCCTCCTTTTCAATGGTGGCCCAACGGGCCTAGGCCGGACTCAGTTTACTGCTCAGGAAGGCTACGGGGCACTCCCTACCCTCCTCGTCGAGTTGCACTAGACACGCGCCGAGGGCGAAGTCGGACGCGTCTGTGGCGAGGACATATTCCCGCGTGGGATCTGGTGCGCGTAGCGCTGTCGCAGACTTTAGCCTAGTCTTGACCTCGTCGAATGCACTTTGGGCCTCTTCTCCCCAGGGCAGTTGCTGCGGCGTCCGCCTCAGAGTGAGCTTTGTTAATGCAAGCACCACCTGCGCGTAGTGAGGCACATACTGGCGGTAGTAGTTGGCAAGCCCTAAGAAACTTCTCAATTGCCTCTTCGTCTGGGGCACGGGAATTTCATCGATTGCCTTCACCTTGTCTGGGTCGACGCGGTTGCTATTCGATCCCACAATGTGCCCCAAAAACCGCACCTCTTTCTTTGCGAAGCGGCACCTGCTCGCATTAACGGTGAACCCCGCCGCTCCGATCGCAGCCAATACCTTTTCTGAGTGCTTGAGATGATCTTCCCACGTTTCGGAAAATATTGCGAGGTCGTCAATGTATGCACAGGCATACTCGCGGTGGGGAGCTAGCACTTCGTTGGTTATGCGCTGAAAATTTGATCAGGCGTTTCTGAGACCGAACGGCATAACCCACCACGCGTACTGGCCGTGAGGCGTCACGAATGCGGTGAGAGCCTGTGCCTCCTCGTCCATCCGTATCTGCCAGTATCCTTTTAGCATATCTATCAAAGTGATGTACTGCGCCTTCGCCACTCTCAGCAGGAGCTCGTCAGGTACACTCATGGGGTAAGCGTCCGGTTCGGTGATGCTGTTGAGTTTGCGGTAGTCGCAGCATAGTCTCACTCCTCCGTCCCGCTTTGCCACGCAGACCACCGGATGGGCGTATTGGCTTTCCACGGGATAAACCAGGCCCCATTCCCTAAGCTCGAAAATTTGCCTCTCTACCTCCTTTCTAAAGGCCATCGGCACCTTGTATGGGTAGACCGGTTGCGTCTCCGCGCCTGCCTTGAGCTTGATTCGGTGCACTCCGACGTTGCAAATACCTGGCCTGTCTCCGAAAACGTGGCTGTTTCGGGCCACCAACGCGTCGACCTCCGAGCGTTGTGACACATTCAGATGACTTAATGCGTCGGGCGGCAGCTCATTGATTGGGCTCGCAGGAGTAGGAAACGTCGGCACGTGCCGTACTCCTCATCACCCTCAAATATTAAGCCGACCGCACTTACGCGCGCGTGGTACGGCCGCAGCTTATTTGCGTGCACTGAACGGTGCGACCCATCTTCTAGCTCAATGATGTAAGTGTAGGGCCGCAGCTGCCTAACGACCCTTACCGGCCCCACCCACTTCACCGTTAACTTGTTCCCGCCTTGCTTCTCGAGCCACAATACCTGTTCGTCCTCCATGAACCCCTTGTCTGTTGCTCTGCGATTGTAGCGGCTGGTATAAGTGCGCTGAGCTGCTTCTAAGTTTTCGTCGGCTGCTGCACTGGCCTCAGCCATCGTTTCCCGTAGCCTTTGCATGTACTGTGCCGCGGGGACTCCCAACGAGTCTGGAACTGCCCATTCCCCCGTCCAAGATTTTTGTAGGATGGTGAGTGGCCCCACCGGCAGCCTTCCGTACATCAGATCGAACGGCGACCTCCCCGTGCTAGCGTTGGGCACCTTGCGGTAGGCCCACAGGAGGAACGGAACGAATTGGTCCCACTCTCTCCCGTGTTCGTTTATGGTGTGCTGCAGCATGGACTTGAATGTCCCATTCCAGGTTTCGACTAACCCGTTGCTCTGCGGGTGGTCCGGCGTAGAGAAACGAGGACATGCGCCTAGTTTTGCAAGGAGCTCCTAAGTCAACCTAGCCGTGAAATTTGTGCCCTGATCGCTGCAGATCGTCTTTGGGACACCTAGTCGCGCAAATATCTGTAGTAACCCGTCGCAAGTAGCCCTCGCAGTCAAGGCCTTCAAACATATTACTTCTGGCCACCTTGAATGGACGTCCGCTACACATAAAGCATAACGGTGTCCTCTAGCGGAAGGTGGCTCGAGCGGGCCTACACAGTCCATGTTTACCACTTGAAATGCGACGCCCGGTCTAGCTAAAGGTGAGATCGGCACGCGGTCCTGTGCTCGCATGGGGGCTCTCATATGACAATCATGGCACGTGCGACAGCGCTGCTTTACATCGCGGGCTACTCCTGGCCAGTAGAATGACGCCTTAATGCGCTGTGGAGTTTTCCGCTCGCTAAGGTGTCCTGCCCATGCGGAAGCATAGGCCATTTCTAGGACTTCCTTGCGGCGTTCTGATGGCAGAACGAGCTGGCAGCACTCGTGCTCGGCGACGTGCTCTCGGTGATAAAGCAGCTCGCCGCGCACGAGCATGCCGTGCGTGCATTCCTTCGCCTGTACCCATCCTTCTCTCAGCGTTTCGTCCATCCGTTGCGCCTCGCGGAATGTCTGCCGCGTCGTTTGCGCTGCCTCTTGCAAGGTGCTGTCGACGTTCACTTCGCACGCGCGCACTACTTCCTCGCTCTCGTTCTCGCACGATTGCTGCCTCGGGTCTAAGTTCTCATCTTCGCCTTCAGGCTGGCCGATAGGTGGGGCTGCCACTCTCCTCCCAGAGCTGCTCGTAATCATTAGGGGTTATCAGCGCGTCTATGCCCTTCGCCAACTTGTCGGTGATTGCACACAGTATGCCCTTCTCCGAGGGGTAAAATGAGACACCTCGAGCGCCCTCCGTATTCGACAGCCAGCTCGGCAACTACTTGCCCCCCAAACGCGCCTGTCAGTTTGATAGTCGACCCTGCACGGTCGTACCTTGGGCATAGTGATTTGCGAATGACGGTCACGTCCGCCCCAGACTCTATTCGCGCGTCGAATGTTTGACCTGCACTCTTTAGCGAAACCGTGCTGGCACCGCCGAATTCTGTTACTCGCACTGGCGCGTCCTCCGCCTCAAGTGGTGCGGCTACCCGAGCAACGACCTCTCTGTTCTCGCTACGATTTTTCTTTGTCGCCTCCCTCGCTGATAATGCACCCTGCCTGCATTCCTTTGCTACGTGCCCGTAGCTGTGGCAATTAAAACATTGTTTCCTGCGCTGCGAATGGGGGCTAGTGTTTTCTGAAGGCCGCGCTGTCGGTGTCCCTTCAGTTTTCTGCTTTTCGTTCGCACTTGATGTCCTTCCCGCTGTTACTCTGCACCTGACACTCTCCTCGAATGCCTGTGCTATCGTAGCAACATCTTCGGGCTTAAGGAATCCTCGCTTTTGGCTTTGATTTAGCACAATGTGTGCTCTTGCGTCTGCGCTGAGACAATCCTTCAGACGGTCTGAGACTACCAGCTGTTTAATTTTCTCCAACGAGTTTGCTTCACTGCTTTCGACATAGTACTCCCAATAATTCTTTAATCTGACCGCGAATTGCTCCCACGACTCTTCCGGTCTCCTGCTGAATGATTGGAAAGGGCGTTTGTACTCCGCAGCTGATAATCTGAGTCCCTGCAAAATTTTGCTTTTTAGAGTGGCGTACTCTCGCCTTTCATCTGAAGGCAGACGAGTAAGGAGTCCCCGCGCCCTCTCACTGAGTCGCGGCAACACAAGTCCGGCCCACCACTCTGTTGGTATATCGTAGGATTCCAATGTTGCCTCGATGTCTTCAAACCAACCCGGCCCTAGTGCTTCTTGAGTAGGCATTGTCGCGAGTACCCCCTTCAACAGGGTAGTAAATTTTAGCTTCCGGTCCTCCTCCAACCGCGTATCCGCACGTGAGCAGCTGCTCCCCTCGACGCACGCGACTCCACTTTGCGATTGCAAACGTACTGTTTCTAGGACCCTTTCAGCGATTTTTAATTGTAACTCCAGCAGCCTTTCTTGCTGCCCCGACGCCGTCTGTCGCGAGGCGTTACTACGGCCTTCTACCATTTCGCTTGTTAGCGCCGGCACCTCCCCCCCTGCCCCATCTACACCCGGGTTCGCCATTACTGCTTCTTTAGCGATGTCACTCCTCAAAACCCAATGCTTTGACATTACACGCATACACAAGAAACCAAACGGGTACTCGCCTAGCTACCGAAGCGTCGCTGTCGGTGCCCCGGCTGGGTCAGATGAGCCTGGAGGTCTGGTCGGTCTCCTTGGTAGCCTGGTCGCTCCCTCCGCCACTCTCGTCGTCGTTGTCGCTTGTCCCCGGTTAAGTTCTTCCGCTCAGCCTAAGCAGATCCTGCCGACTGCGCCAGTTGTGTTCCTCCGCATACTTTCCCTCAGACTGCCGGCACATAGAAGGAACTTCCCAGACAAGCATCGGATAAAATATAAAGGTTTAATTACATGATTAAAGGCGAGACAAGGAGGTAAAGTAGGGAGACAAGGTAACAAGGTTGCAGAAAAAGCCTCTTTCCATGCCGAACAGTGGCTTAAATAGGGTGTCCTGTCCCCAGGTTCCTAGTTGAGGAATTTGGTTAATTAAAAATGCGTCCAATTACTGTGAATTGGGTCACGTGTCCATTTGTAGTGGTCCGCCCACAAGGACGACCCCCAGTTCACCCTCGCCACTCTCTCGAAGATGCCGTCCGGCTGATCCCTCGCAGCAACGATGACAAGCCGTTAAGGTCGAGCCATTCGTCAGCCAAACCACAGTCTGACAGCTGTACTTCACAGCGAGCCGCGGGGACGGAGGGCCGGTGTCGCACTTGCGACGAAAGGTTCCAGGAAGACCGGAAGTCGTTACCGAAGCGCGAGCACGCCAGCACCCGCGCTGGCCGTAAACAACACAGAACAACCGCCGACACACCATGCCGTTCCGTTTCGTTTAGGGTGTGGCATCGCTAATGGGAGTTGGGCCGATGACCGTTCCCGCGCAGCGGGTGTCCACCCCATAAACCACCAGGGGCCACCCGTGTTGACGCCGCCCCCTGCCGCCCCCTGCCGGGGCCGCCACGCCGACGCCTCTCCGAAGTCGTGTCTATTGACAGTTTCCAGATGTCTGGAGATTTTTTGTAGGCTGGCGTTTTCCATCTTTAACACATAGTAGCAACAGCGCCAAAGAGCCGTCCCGATGCTTCGGCGCTTTAGCGGAAGGAGTCGAGCGTAACACTGACTGCCACAGTTTCTTCCTTATGTGATATTTTTGTTTAGAAGAACTGTAGAACAGTGATGTGCAGGTGTCCATGAATTTCGATAAGTTGTTAAACGGGGATTTCTTTTTCATATTTTTACATACGAAAAATCAGCGGCTTTGCCTTTTTGTCGCCCGGGTTACCAGCAGTACGAATGCGTTCCACAGAACTCACACTGAAGCTAAACTTTTCTTTCAAAACCTGGAGGACGACTTTATTTTCAAAATCAGATGCTTTCTTGTCACGGTTGAAAAAAAAAATTACAATGAGGAAAATAGCTTTAATACGAGTAAAAAAAAGAATAGTTATTTTGCGGGCTCGGTCAACAAGCCTTGTTTTTGGGCCAGCAAGGCTTCTTCAGAAAGTTGTATTGTATTTGCCGCTCGTGTGCGGAGTTCTACAGCCGTCACCAGGCCATTCAAGACGTATTTGTCGCATTCTTCGTTGAGAGCTTTTGCGACAGACACGGTATCTGAAGGAGTGCTTATGGGTGGAATGTGGGCGGTACGGAACAGAACATCAGCAAACCAAGGTCTACAGGGAGTGGTTTGCAACCTCACTGCAGACGACGGAGTTCTTGTGGGCTTCCGCCCTTCCTCATCTTCCAAGGAAAGAAAGGACTGCAAAGCAAGCTGGAAGAGTGCAAGCCAATGCTATCACCGGTGGAGAGGCTAGCCATTTCCAGAAGTATCTCCAGAAAAGTCAAGGATGAACTTCGGCCAAGGTTCCTGGAGGAGAGCGTCGACGCCTTGGGTGTGTCACCGGGCAGACCGAAACGGAGTAAGGTCGTCCGTGGCCTCGTAGATTATTTCTACAGTGCCGATTTAAAAGTTGTGTTATCAGATAAGGAAGGGCATTTTGTTGTGATTCCGGAAGAGATGTTCAATGAAAAGGCTTTGGCGGCTGTCAAAAAGTGTTTTAAACGGGTGAACGTAGATCACGTGGTTGTGAAATAGCGGGTGATTTCACTGTTGAATGAGTTTAATTTGAAGGCATTAGCCACCTCGGTTCAGAAATCACAGGGAACGGAATTGGACTTATTTTTTTGGGCAAAAACCCACAAGATCGATGTCCCATTTAGGGCTATAGTTTCCGAAGGCGGCACTTGGCAGTATTTAATCTCTAGTTACCTACAGGAACACATTTCAGGATTGACAGTTGACGATCCATTTGCTGTGAAAAATGCCGATGTTTTTGTCAAGTTCCTAAGGCAAGAAAATCCGGGAAGGTGTACCGGTTTTAGCATAGACATACAAGACCTGTATTATTCTCTTCCGCATAAAGGCATGTTAAAAGCGGTACGCAAGTGCATAGATGAAGGAAATGACGAAGCAAGGTTTGTGAGTCGGTGCGGCATTTCGGTGTCTGTTTTCTTGAGCTTTTGGCTTTCTATTTGCAATCAACATACGTGGGATGGCGAGGAGATGTATATGTTCAAAGAAAGGGTATATGCATAGGTTCGAAGGTTGCTCCAGCCCTAAGCAGCATTTATCTTGCCCAGGTAGACAAGGAAATAAAAAACAAAATTGGGGGTCTTGCAATGCATATTTCAAGATTTGTTGATGATTTTTTAGTTTTAGTAGACAGGGACAGTTTCAATACAAGAGTGAATGACATTCTAAAGGTTTTTCGAGAATGTGGTAAAGGACTGTCCTTCATTTTCGAGTTGCCGTCAGAAAATGCACTGCAGTTTTTAAGTTTGAAGTTGTTTTTTAGGGAAGAGCACATCTGCTGGATGCATTCACCCCGATCCCAAAAACCGGTGTTAAGTTTTACCTCGGGGCACTCAAAGCTAGTAAAGGATGGAATTACAATGACTACCTTACGTTCAAGCCTCAGAAATTCATGCCATCACTGCATTGCCGACAGTCTGATGTTACAAGTAAGTAGATTAGAAGCCGCAGTGTTTCCACAGGGGGTGATTTCAGCAATTGCGAGAAGCTGGTGAGGGCAGTGCGGAAAGATTTCTTGAATACAAAATTGGACAGAACCGGAAAAAAATTTTCTGTTATTCCGTATATGCACCGAACGGCTAATAATCTAAAAAAGGTGGCGGGCAGATTTGACGTGACTGTGGTGTTTTCTGCGCCACACAAGTTGGGGGCGCTTTGTCGCATGATAGGGAACCGCCATGACAATATATCAAGAATTAGCCCATTTCGTTGTTTGGTTTCCCATAGATCAAGGTGTGTAGACTGCGCATGTTCAGTTGTGTATGAACTTCCTCTTTCATGTAAAAAACTATATATAGGACAGACCGGCCGATGTATAAATATTCGACTTAGGGAGCATCTTCGTTCACTATCAGATTCAGACTATTCGCATCTAAAAAGCACTGCAAACCTTGCAAGATTGAAAATAAGAAAGTATGCAGACCTTTAGTCGCGCACACACGTATTTTATTCCGCCATAGAGATAAGACGACAAGGGAGCTCATTGAGGCATATCATATTCGGAATAAGACGGGATGAATGCGTCAGTCAGCCTTCCTTATTGATGGTCGATAAAGAGATCGCATTTCTTGACAACACGTGATTTGTGTTTTGTTTTTTAGTGTCTTTGTTTTTTTGTTTTGTTTTTGTTTCTGGCTGTCTCGTGTTTTTTCGGTTAATCACAGTGTTCTAAAATCGCGTTGTAAGGTTTGACTATAGTGAACTAGAATAATTCTAGTTCACTATAATCTTGACTCATGATATAGTTCTTAGACTGTTGTATTCTAGGCATGTGCGCGAGTGACGTCAGGTCATATGATTTTTTAACTATAAATGTCTTTTTTTCTGAATAAAAATTAGTTGTGAGTCAGCGCTCGTCCGTGTGGTTTCCTTCATCTTTGTCTTCCGTCCATTTCGCGCTGTTTTTTCCACCCAAAATGAACGTATACCAACTCGCCCAACTTTCCATTCTACTATTGCTTATAAATACTGTAGTTTAGCAGGCGAGCGGGGGCCCAGTGAAGCAACCACCCAAGAGGGCAAAGACGGTTGTGATCAATGCGCGAGACCTGTCTGCTGAACCTTCTTTTTGAACTAACTGGACGACGCACTGACGCTGCCTTGATCGCCGGCTTGCCGCTGCCTTCGGGTTTTAGCCCGGAACCTCCTAGCCCCTTACAATATCTTTATCGAGAGGTATTTTGAGCGATTGCTTTGATTAAGTTAAACAACCTAATTTTTCTCCAGCTTTTAAAATGGTGGAATTTAAACACATTTCTCTCTGCCAAAGTCGCTAGTCTGTTCGGTGTGTGTTGTACTGTTTCTCACATGTTGATAAGCTGGAAAATGTGCTGGAAATTTGAAGACCATCAACGTAAACGGAAGACATGATGAATGTTGTAATTATGTTTAATGTGGAATTCATTTTTACAACAAAGAGCGTGGTACTAAGAACACAGCCCTGCGGTACCCCATTCTCCTGAGCGAATCTTTCGGAAAGTGAACCAATGAGTACGTGAAATTAGCGGTCAGAGAGGAAATCATTCAGGCCGTTCAGCATCCTTCCACGGATCTGCTAGGTCACTTCGAATCCCAAGCCTCCACGTAGTGCCGTATGTAAGCCTTTTCCATGTCAGAAAATACTGTCAGACAGTGCTGCTTTCTTATGAATGTTTCTCGTACAGTGTTTTTAAGGCGGACGAGATGCTCAGCTATTAAATATAATTTTTTAAATCCACATTGGTGCATGTGAAGAAGGTCACGGGATTCGAGGAAAAACGTTAACTTAGTATTCTGTACACTTTCTAAAGAATTTTCGAGGCAACTTGCGAGTGCTATGAGTCTGCAGCTTCCAGCAGAGGCTGGCAGTTTTCCAGGCTTCAGGAATTACACATTAACCGCCTTTTTCCAAGCCTATGGTATTTTCCCAGTTTTCATATTTTGTTCATGAATTGTAAAAGTACTTCTATTGAAGCTTCGGGACAATGTGCCAGCATCTCAAAATTTATTTTATCAGGGCCGGGTGCTGTCTGTTTGCCAGGCGACAATATGCTATGGTTTTCCTCGAGTGCAACTGAGTTATTATATGGCTCGTTCTAACTGCTTCTCGTTTGAAGTCTTTGTTTTTCAGCTGCGTTTCTGTGCTTTAAAAATGACTGTGTGTAATGTGCGGAACTATAGTAATTGTAGAAAATTGTTCCGCTAGAATGTAAGCCTGTTCTTCAATACTTGTTTGGGCACGTGTGGCCATGAGACAAAGGGTTGTGAAAGAAAGTAGCTGCCGTTAGTTTTATAGAATTGCTGCCACATTTTCTTCTATGCTATTGTACTCTTTACAGATGATATATAGTTCTGCCATGATGTTTTTTTCAGAGCTCCGACGGGTTGTCTGGCTTCAGATTTTCCGTTTTTTTTTTAATTTATAAGGTTTTTATGAGCTGGGTATCTGCGAAAAATTCCCCATGCTGTAATTTGTTTCCTTTTCGTTTATTTACATTCTCGTGAGTACCGCGTCAGATGACTTTGTCTCGCCACGCTTGAGGGTTGAGGAGTAGATAAGCGTGCTGCAGTGATTATACAGGCGGTGAACATCTTGATCAGTTCGTCAAAACCTAGATCGCCCGAAAGCAGTTTTTGGAGAATGGCATATTCATGGAACAGCGCACAGTCAGCCAAGTGTAACTTCCAACGGCGAGGTTTCCTCACAAGTGTTGCTTGTTAAGGTATGAGCGCACTTTTAAAACATTTTTTAAAATCAATTTTCTGAATTTGATTTATCAAATTACATATCATTTCTATATGACTAGCAAAAATTATGCTTCTAACTAAAACCCTTCCAAAGATACAGTCAACTTTGTAAGCCCCTGTGCATTTTGCAAAACAAACTAACACAGTTTTGTGTTCCACATACCGAAAAATATTGGCGTTTTTTGGCAGAGTTACCATTTTTTGCACATAATTTTTCAGTTTACAATGATAATAACTTTTTCTAAGCGTGTATTTTTATTCTTGCTTTCATTTAATAACAAAAGTGCTCGCAAAAGGAACGCATGATGTTTCGATCACGTGAGTTGTGTACCCTGGAGTGTTCCAGCGCAAATGGAAGAATCTGCAGACTGCTTGCTCGGTCCCTCGTGTGCTTCAACGATTTCACTTCGTTGTTTACGCGCTTTACCCACATGGGAAAGTTTAGAGTGCAGAGGAGACGAATGCGAAAGTTTGCCGGAAATGGACACACGACAGGTGAAGATGGCGACGAACCGAAACCCGGCAACGTGAGTGCTTCAGCAAGTGCCTTGAAACTCGGCGATGTGGAGGACTACAATGACTGCAGATCGAATTCTGCGCCGGACAGAAACAGGATAATGGACCTTGACATTCTGTCAAGTATTTTTTCATCGCTGGTGTGTCCGGAGTGCTTGGCAATATCCCTGAAATTTGAGGAGCGCTCCTATGCAGGTGTGTCTTGTGTGTTGCTACTCTGTGTGTTGCATGTGGCTATGAGAACCATTTCTTCTCATCAAAAAAGTCAGGGCATTCAGTGGAGAACAATGTTCGACTTGTATATGCAATATCTTTGAAGGTGTCTGACGCTGCAAACGAGGTTGCATCGAAGTCAGTGATTGATGCAGCAGCTGAAGTGGAGAAGGCTGCCAACAGTAATCAGTGCGGAGTATCAGGGGATGGCACATGGCAAAAACGTTGCCACTCTTCATTGAACGGCTGTGTTTCTTTGACATCTTTGGATACAGGAAGAATAATTGATGTGGAAGCTTTGTCCAGCACATGCAAGTGATGCAATATCAAGAGCAAACTGAGTCCCACAAGCTGCGAATTCCTGGAATGGATGGCGAATCACACAACTTGTCATGACAACCACACTGGCACTGAGGGTGGTATCTAGCCCATTGGACTTTACCATACGTTTTAAAGGTAAGAAACGACGCGTGGTTTGAAATATGTACACTACTACGGAGATGGAGACTAGAAGACCTACTCGACCGTGAAGGATATTTATGGAACAAATAGCGTGAAAAAATTTGAATGCATTGGCCATGTCCAAAAGCGGGTTGGCTGCTGGCTAAGAAAGCTGAAGACAGCGCGTTGATTAGGTGGCAATGGAAAATTGACTGATGGGCTCATTGATCGCCTTCAAAATTACTATGACATTGCCATCAGAGATAATGTCGGAAATCTTGCAGGAATGAAACAGGCGACGCTAACTAGTTTGTTCCACTGCAGTTCATTGGGCGACAATCCAATGCATGGGCTGTGCCCTGTAGGAGCAAGCAGCTGGCGTGCCTTCAACCGAGCAAAAGCGGCCTGCCAATGTTACTACAGGCACAAGGACGGACTTTCAAATGGCGTTCCGAATAGGGTAAAGCTCCTAAAGAATGTTTGCATGACAAGACACAGAATGCCAATGAATGTTTCAATGGCATGCTCTGGCAAAGGGTACCTAAAAAGTCTATGTAAGCCTGATTGACGGGATGATTGACGGGGAGGATGACAGGCTAATTCTGATTGGCAAATGATCCCTTCCGCGTGGGTTATCCAGAACATATACCATTTAATATCAGTAAAAACAGCTGATGAACTAAACGATAAATCTAAACAGCTAATTTTTTTAGTGCCTAAGGAGCAGCACGTGTGCTTTCCTTAATTCAGTAGGCCAACATTATTGCCTAGAATAAAATCCTCTAAAACACGCCTCTAGTGTAAGTTTCTTAACTTCCCCAGAAAGAGGAGTGGGCATTAGGATCCCTGACCAATAGATATTGCTGATAGATGTTCTAAAAGCATTTCTAAGTCATAAAATGTAGCTGTTAGGTGTGGCTCGAGATATATGGAGCATATTCTGGTAGTTTTAAAATTAACAACAGTAACTGCAACAGCTTCGCATTTGGTTTTTTACTTGATTTCACGCCTTTGAAATCTAGACTGAATGATAATCGCAACACCTCTAGAGAGCCTATTCGCTTTCTCTCGGCCACGCCGAAAGACTTTACACTTTTTTAAGCATGAAATGCTTTTAGCCCCCGTTGTCGGCAGTGTGGTGACGTCACGCCGAGACCGAGAGCCATCATCCGGGCACTGAAATCCACTCATACGGGCACTGAAATCCACTTATCCGGGCACTGAAATCCACTCATCCGGGCACTGAAATCCAGTCATCCGGGCACTAAATTCCAGTCATCCGGGCACTGAATTCCAGTCATCCGGGCTCTGAAACGAGAACATCCGGACACCGTACGAGACTTGACGAGATTTCACGAGACTCTGTAAGCCCGCCTACGCGACCGGCATGCAAGCGCCGGTTGGTCTCCAAAGGAGTCACAAAAAATAACTGCTGCCAGTGCCTTCTCAATGTTTATCAAGATATCAGTCGCTGTGCGTTTGAAAAATGCACGGAATTATAATTTCTGATTTCAATAACGCGTGCAGAAAGCACATAAATGCCACGATACACTTCGTTGTCATACGTGAACTCTTAGGGGCTTCGCGCATCGAAGTAAAGCCGCGCAGGCGCACAGGGGCCCGGGGGAGAAGCGCTGCGTTCAAAGGGCAAGGCATCGCGCCGAACGGGTGGTGGCGTTCCTCCCTTCCATTACGGTGTGGTTCGGGTGTCCACCGAGATGGCAGAGAATTACTGCGCCATTTCCTTCCCTCAAAAAACCTTGCGTTCAAATGGCAAGGCATCGCGCTGAACGGGTGGTGGCGTTCCTCCCTTCCTGTACGGTGCGGTTCGGGTGTCCACCGAGATGACGTTAGGCCCGTAAACATTTCATGCTTACTCTACTCTCGGTTACGGGAGAGGCAGAGATTTTTTAAAACGTTTGCATGTTCAGAACCTAAGTAAGTTTCCTGAAAGCATAAAGCCTATGGGGAGGGCGAGTTTAAAAGACATTTCACATCACTGTAGCTTTTTAAAAGTCCCCGACAGTTTCAACTAATTAGGAACGCTGCGTTGAATAAATTTTAAGGGTGCAGTTAAACATATGTTTCCGGTTTTCGGGGTCCTGGTACTGGTGTGCTCTCTTTATTTTTTCGCTCAAGAGAACTGTGCCGCCGCTGAAGCTGGGGCGAGTTCTGTGTTGTGTCCATCGCCTCAGTAGATGCTCCGGAGGCCCGCGGAGAGCCCGCGGGTGCATGGTTCAGAGGCCACTCACAACTGGGGAAGCTTTGCGGACGGCCGACTGAGGGGTCGGTGGCCCCTTTTTCAAGGGTCGCAGGGCAGCCTTAGCCGCCTCTGCCGGGGGCGGGGATAGCCCTTCCAGAGGCATTGTTTGCCCAGAGGACGAAGCCGGGTGTGGCGCTCCGACCCAGCGCACCACATCCGCCAAATTTGTCTTTGCCGTAAATGCAAATAGGTTTGTTTGTCAATGCGAATTTTTTTCTTGCTTCTCTGATTACATTTTCTTTTGTTTTCAGTGTTATGATTTCTTTTTAGTTTTTGCCTCTTCCTCGAGGCCTAGAGTAACTAGTTTGATCATCTTTGCAGTTGGTACAGTGCAACTCCACTGCAACGCAGTTCTTAATTCCGGAATCTTTCGTGGAACATTTCGCGCAGGCTTTGTGACCGCGGCATGTGTGAACCACGGCCATATTCCAGCAGAAGTATGCCGAGAGCGTTTTTGTATATCCAATGACTAATCTGAAGTGCATAGCACTTTCATGAGCTCTAACAAAACTAGAGGGACGAAGTGAAGGAAGAATTCATGTGCCGAGAACAAAATGATGCAAATTGTTTAAAGGGAACACTTAGATCGAGTTCGAATCATTTCGAATGGTAAGAGAACGCGTTTACATGGGGTAGACAGTCACCGCTGACTGCGACTTTAAGACTCAAGTAACTAGAAGAAAATAAATTGGGTGGTTTCCATTTGGCCAGTACTCTAATGTCGTGACTAGTAGCTTATCACTACCCCTCAAGAGTAAAGTATACAACACCTGCATATGGAGACTATTGACCTATGAAGCAGACATGTAAAGATAGCGAAAAGTCTTGAAATTAGATTGTGGGCAGCAAGAGACAGGAAGAGAGCAGACTAGTTCATGGTACAAGCGCGCGTTAATACCCTAGTTTAGTTCAAATCATAAAAATGAAATTGGCATAGGCAGGGATTGTAATGCGAAGGCGTGACAGCCGATAGTCGGTTATCCTAACGGAATGCATAGCAACAGGGGGCAAGCGTAGCAAAGTTTGGAAGCGAGTCGAGCTGGTGAGTGAAAACAGGAAGTTAGCGGCGTTGAGATGGATGCAGCTGGCACAGGCCAGAGATATGGGAGAGGGTTTTATCCTGCAGCGCACCTAGTTAGGCTGACGATGACGATCATGACATAATTGCTATTTTTAGTAATATATAAGTGATTTGAGGATTGTAATTTAATTTGCGGCCGAAAACACGCTTGATGCAAAAACGCTTTACCCCGAAGAAGATCGAGACATAAATGATATTGAGAGACGGTTCTAGCATCAAGCATTAGGATAAAACACCTTCACAATATTATCTTACTAAATATGCAGTGCTCTTTATTCAATCATCTGTTCTCCCTAGTTCACGTGAAGGCGACGTCAATTCTACCGCTCTTCACCTACGTGTAAGTTCCTACAGCCTCTGAAGTTTCTCAACAAGGGGCTCGCCAAGATCAGGCAATGCTCCGTCTAGCGCGATCAATACTGGTGTCGGGCCATTCAAAGAAGCCGCTATAGCTCAAGAAATGCCCTGCATCTTCACTTCAGAGCAAGTGGGCTGTGCGCGTCGTTTGCGTTCGCCTCGTCTCGATTGGGTCCCGCACAACTGCTAGCGTAAAATGTCGAACGCTTGGAAGCACAAATATATATCACGCACATGGTCTAGGGCAACCCATTCCGATTGCGCAAGTCCAGACTGGGATGGGCAGCGCCTGTGTCGAGCCTCTCTTGATCGCTCATCCGTAGCAGTTACGTAAGCTAACAACGGATCGCCACGCTCTGTCGTCTTCACTGTTAGTCGTAAAGAGCGCACGAGCAAACGCCGCCCCGTCGTTCACAAGAGAGACGCAGAGTCCTTCACGAGACAGACGACAGGACGCCGGACAAATCAAGCGAGAAATCCAGCCCGTTTCTAGGTGCGTTATGCTTAGTTTTTGTTTGTGGCTCACTTGGTAAGACGTGCTCGTTTAGTATCTGTCAATAAAGAAGAGCGTCTTGCGCCGCGCGGCGCCTTTGTCGAGTGAAGGGCGGAGTTGTTTCGCCGATAATCGTGTTAGGTGGCTCTCGAAGCACGAGAAGAGGAATGAAAGGGAGCTTCAGAACGCGTTAAACTCGTTTCGTTCGTTTCAGCCCGTTTTCTTGCATGCGTTCTTCTACTGCCACTGAGCCGCGTGCCTTATTTTTTTGACGGTTAGAACGCCTCGTGATGCGCACTATCGCGTGCTTTCAGCTCGACACTTCGTATTCTTGGGGACTGAGATTGCGCAGCCGCACTTAGCGGGGCATGAACTACCTGAGCGGAAGGTGTTCACTTGCTGCTTCTTCCTGACAGATAAGCTTGAACCCCTAAGCTCCTTGTTAGTGCCTCTCGCTTTTGTTTTCTTCATCAAACATGTGCTTTAACAGGCGCTGTGCTGGGCGCTCCTAACTGCTGCCCGCCGAGGAAGGAGAATCAAAATAAGCTGGTTTTTAGGAAAGCGCAGACCGAATAACTGACTAACTATCGGGCAGCGCCTCTACTGTGTAGTAGAGAACAGGGATGAATGAAAGAGTAAAAGAGAGAAGAGAGAAAGAGGCGACTGCTTGCATGGCTCGGGATTAGCTACTACCTCCTGGGCTTATAAAATGTGCACCGACATCACACAGCAGGGGGATTTGGGCTTTTCGCATAGTGTTGTGGTCGCTTACGCGTGGGCGGCTGCTAGCTACGTGTCTATTAATCCGTTAGTGTTAGAGTTGCCGTCGCACCAAAACCCGCCAATATGCTGCGTCAAGAAATTCACTGAGTGGTTGAAAAGTGTCACGTGAGCTTGCGACGTCATCACAGGTTGCCCATCGTGGCAGGTGGCAATTAAATGATTTATGATGGCATAGAGGGTTTAACGTAATAAAGCGACTCAGACTGTGAGGGACGCCGTAGTGAAGGGCACCAGAAATTTCGACCACCTGAGTACGTGTACTGACATCGCACGGCACACGCGCCTCTGGAATTCCCCCTCCATTGAAATTCGACCGCCGCGGCCTGGGCGAAGCCGTGTCTTTCGGGTCAGCAGTCGAGCGCCATCACCACTGAGCCACTGCAGCGGCTGGTAAATTAATTAGTTTTAAAAGCAGGGCTCATACTCTCGTGACGTCATCCCAACCTGCCCACCCGGTTTTCAGCAACAGAGTTTCTTTACAGAGCAAGCTAAGCAAAAAAAAAAAAAGAAAAAATGTGACATATGCAAGTTTCGGCATTCTCACAGCATAGCGGCAACCAGCTATATACTGCAGCTAGAAGCGGAAATTGGATGGTTGCAGAACTTAAATTTGCAAAGAGACTGACGGAAACACAAACAAAAGTTACAACAAAAGCTGCGAAAACATGTGAAATCAATACTATCTCATTTCACCCTTATGGTGACTTAAGCGAGCCTATAGTTCTTCATATTTCTTTCACTTTTGAGCCTTTCGAATCACTGCTATTCTCATGAGGCATTAATAGTGTCCCTGCCCGTATCTTCTCGTAAACAGGCTCGTGTACTTGCCGCTCAAATCCTCTCACATGCACACACACATATACAGCGCAAGGGCGTCTTTTGCCTGCTCCCTCCATCGAAATGAGGCTAAGCCTTTTAATTGGGCTGGTCGCTTTACCGATTCTGTCATGGTAACTAGGAATAAAAAGACACGGACAGAGAAAGATGCGACAGGGCACACGCTGAGCTTGCAACTGATATTTTATTACGGGACGGGAATATTTATGCATTCGCTCAGCTGATGCCACCTGCCAGCTGCTGTCGCGTCAAGTGATGATAATAAAAGACAACACACCAAAAGCACCGCTCAAGGTAAATGACGCGATCAGTATTACACGCGAAGATGTCTAAACCTAATCAAAGCAGAATTAAAAAAAGGTGTAACAATAAAGAAGCTTGTGCCAGTAAGAAAGGCAAGGAATGTCTAAAATTGTCACAGAGAAAAAGATAAGTTTAAATCCGCGATGGAGCCCAAAAGTTTTAAAATTATGATTCGATAGTAGAATAGCAACATCCTATTGAAAGACACCTGCAAAAGCTAAAAGCAATGTTGTCCAGTACCTAAAGGCGCGCTCTGTGAAGCGTACATACTTACACACTAAAAACATGGCTTTAGTACAATAGAAAAGGAATTTACGCATTGTAAAAAACCTGTAAAAAAAATTCAAAGGCCGATTGAACGGAGGTGCAAAAAACAATTCCACATAGTAAACCGTATCGAGCCTAAAGGCAGAACTAAAGTGGAAGAAAGAAAGCCGTGACAGAGATTTAAAACCAGGTGAAATAAAGCCGCAAGGCATTCCGGGAAGAGAAGAAAACTAATGCTACGCTGTTTACTGCTAAAACCTGCGCACCTACAGGATGGAATGAGCTGCGTACAGACTAAGATAACTTGTTTTTTTTTTTTTTGAGTGCACCAGAAAGAGTGCTCACGCACTTCTCACCGGCTTCTTTAATGTAATGGGCTCAAAGAATCCCTCCTACCCTCCCCCCTCCCCTTTTTGCTAATCCTTCCCAATGCTACCGTATCTTTCCATTCAGATATGCATGTGGTTTGTAAGGGCACCGCTTACAATGTTCGGCCAGGCGGCCATCGATAGCAACGGCTTAAACAATCACTTCGTGCTTCTGTATTCTCTCATTGAGGCAAAGGCCAGTTTGTGCCAGATGGTGTTTGCCGCAGGGCAAGGGCATCTTGTAAACGACGCCCTTCTGACCGTTGACTGCTTGGGCTCTGTGCCTTACAGTGCAGGTACTACTGTCCTCACAGTCGGTGACACTTGCCCGGAAAAGCTTGCCGAGCTTGTTAGGTGCCGTCAACACAACGGAAATGCCGTTACTGTTCGTCACTTTTTTAAGCCAGAGTGACAAACCGTGCATGTACGGAAAGGCTGCCTGTCGTTTGCTTGGTTTGGTCTTTTTGTTGCCTTTGAGGCTATCGCCGATGTAGGCCTCTTTTACAAGGTCCTCTGCAATGGAGGCTTCAGCATCCTTAAGGTAGCTAGACTTTCTCAGTCGTGCCCCCTGCTCTTAGTGGCTGCGTTGAGTCCTGTGAGAAGACGAGGACGAAAGCAGAAACTAACAGGATAGGGTCACCTGTTTGGATTTGCTCCAATCCCTGGCCAATCCCCTACTGTTGGTATGCGCCATCGCTTCAGAGGCAACGACAACAACAAAAACAGGACAGGCGCCTGTCCTCTTTGCTTCTGAGTTCGTCCTCGTCTTTTCGCGCTGCTCCCTCTAGCCATGCTACAAGACCAACAAGCCCAAAGCACATCTCTTGTGACAGCAAGACTGGTTGAGAGCACCACGCTTATAATTCCGCAATACGCTCTTTTTTGCTCATTTGGAAAGGGCCAAATTACAAGGTGAAATTTCTTCTCAGGAGCACAGCAGGTACCTCCCGCACAACTGAGGTTGTTCAAGACTAATGCACAAATTCAGGAATTCCGAACAGCCATCGAGGGGTAGCCCGGGCGTGAAATTTGGTCCCACCGTTGTTTTGCGAAACACATTGATCCCTGTTTCCACTAATGCTATTTCAATTAGTCGCTCTGACAAATCATTGATCATTAGAAAACCATTCACGTAACGGAAAATATTGATGAATCTAAACTGTTTTACTGCTTTTAAGCATGTAGCAACACGCTTATTACGCTAAGCCAGAAATATTTTACTCAGAATAGGAGCGATACACTGGCCTATGCATACCCCATCATTTTGCACAAACAAGCCAACTTTAAGCAGTTCTACAAAACTATCAACAGAAACTCCACTAGCATTCTGGAGGCTCAATAAGTAACTCTTCAGTGCGCTTCCGCACAGTACCCAGTAACTCATTCCGTGGAAGGGGTTAAAAGCAATCTTCAATATTTATAGAAAAGGCAGAAATAGAAACAGCAGGGCAGTTCTTGAAAGAAATTCGATTACCTGTCCAGAATTTCTGACCCGGAAGGGGACCTCTACACTGAAGGTGCTTTTCTGTTTTTGCCAAAATCTGGATAGCACACCTTACCAGGTCTTTTTGTGACACGATAGCACTCTAGGGAATTCCTTCCTTATTTGTTTTGACCAAGAAGAATATCCACAACCTGTCCTCCAATTTTGTTGCAGCCAGATGCTCGCGAGACTTTAAGGCTTTCTTTTTAGGAGCGTTAGCTCTTACTACTTACGTTTGTCAAGGACGCGTCTGTCTGCAATGAAGGTTCACTTGACCAAAACAGTTACCAGGTGACCGCAGTATATGACGGAGCAAAAGTGGGCGCGTAGCGCCTCATTATACCTATACTTTAGGGTTGTGACTGAAATAAGGATGAAAAGGAAGTTGAGCTGAGCCACAACCGCTGACACGTGGAAAGTTGAAAGAACCGTTATATATGTGCTAGTTTAGCTGCCATCGTAGTGAGACCCCCCACCGACCATCGTTCGCATAAAATTTGGGGGCCACCCGTTCGACGCAGAATGTTCGAAGTGGTGTCACATGCTGTAGTATGTTCCTGAGGACAAAATTCTAACTGAAATGAAGCCCAAAATATGTGCGGGATTCGCACCAACGACCTTTGCGCCCCTAAACCCTGCGTTGCGAGGACCTTCAGACGGCCATTACGGCCGAATGTTTGTCGCAGGTGGTTACGGATGGTGTAAAACGATTCGTCGTGTTGTGACGCACACCTTTATAAAATTTATGAAGTTATATAACAAGGAAACAGACGTGACATAGCGAAGGTGGCTGTAAATCGCAAAAGTAGTGCAGAATCTATGAGGTAGATTGTGCTGCTTTTGTCTTAGAAGGGATGTATCCTGAAAGGGAACATCTGCCATTGTTTGGATTTGTTCTCCTGCTGAGCACATCGATATAAACACTTCAAGCCCCCGCAGCTAACGCTGTTAAGTCGAACACTAAGGCTGTGTTATTTGGCGGAGATTTTTTGTTTTGTTTTGCTAGCAGATAGCATAACACTTTTGAAATTATTATCTATTGCCTGCTTAGCCTTTTCTTCATGCACCATTCTAGTCATCGTGGTAAGCTCGCCTTCATTACCTTTCACAATAGGGCCAAGACATTGCATTGCAGCAAGGTAATTGTATTCATAACCGGTCAATCACTCTTCCTCTTGTGACTCTGTCCGCTGTACATCAAACAATCAACGCCTTCCGCAATAGCTGCAGCACGACTCTCTTGTTCAGCACAACTTGCTATGTTTCTAGCGACACACAGCTATTCAAAAGGAAAATTTTGGTGCACAGCTCTAAACACTTCATATATCACGCGGAAGTTCAATGCCAGCCAGACATTTCAAATTCTTGCGGTTCACGTCACACTACTCTTCGGTCCTCTTGTCAGCTCATAGTGCAGGTAAACACAGCTCGCACTGAAGATTAGCCGCTAGCTGGGCTTGTCGTGTCCACATCCTGAACATCTGTTAGCTGAAAAATGGTGAGTAGACTAGACAGAAGCAGCTTGTACTCGAAGACACATTTGAAAGACACGCCCGTGTATCCATAGCTCAGATCGCAGAACTTTGGTTAAGCTTCTCCCGTGTTTCACCGATGGGAAACATGTCCGAAGAGTGTGTGGCACCACACTGATGTTAATTGCAAAGTCCTTCACTCTAGCACGGCACATGGTATAGGCTATGTAGTTGACATAGGCAACGGAAAGATCGTAGCTCATAAAAGAAGGATTAACCGGGCCCAAAGTACAATAGTCGCAATTCCTAAATTGGGCTTGTCTGTTAGCGGATTCCGACATGGTAACTAGTGCTTAAAAGATAGAGACACAGAAAGATGAGACAGGACAGACACTCTACTTGCAACTGATATTTTATTACGGGACCGAACTATTTATACATTCTAGATTGTGCCACCTATCAGCAGCAATCGCGTCAAATGAAAGACAACAGCCCCAAAAACGCAGCCCAAGGTGAATGACTAGAGAAGTATTACACGGGAACGTGAGTAAATAATGATAAATGCAGAATAAAAAAACAACCATAAAAATAAACGAACATGCGACATGAAGGAAGGCAAGGAGCGTCTAAAATTTAGGCAGAAGAAAGAGTAGTTCAAATCCGCGATAGGCTGTATTCTTACCTTCCTTCATGTCAAAGGTTTCTTTATTGTTTTTTTTTAATCTCGTCTTATCAGATTTACTCATGTTCGCGCGTAATACCGAACTCATCATTCACCTTGGGCTGTGCTTTTGGTGCTGTTGTCTTTCATTATCATCACTTCACACGACTGGTGCTTATAGCTGACACCAGCTCAGCCAGTGTATAAATATTTCATAGTTATTGAAATAGAACCCAATAAATTCAGGCAGTTATTAGCAGTACATTTCAAGGACTGAGTTATTTTGTCATGTTTTTGAGTGTGTGCGTGTGTGTTTTTTTCTCATTGCTCTCCAAGTTGTTCTTGTGCTGCTGTGTCTTTCTTATGTTAATACGTTCGATAATGTTGATAATGTTAATGCTGATCATGAACCCTGTACTTTGTATTTCTTGTTGATGTTACCGACCACTATAATATGAAACGACTGCTCCCCCCCCCCCCCGTTATGTAATGCCCTAAACCAGAGCCCTTGAGGCTAAATAAATGATGATGATGGTCGTTCCGAGAAGTAGTAAAATATCTGCTGTAAGTATCGCGTGTCTCCCGTCACATCATTCTGTGTCCGTGTCTTTTTAGCGCTAGTTACCATGTACAAATGCGGCCACCATGTCCGGGATTTTATCTCGCGTCCTCGGGTAAACGAGGAAGTCGCGTGAACATGCCGGCCTGTTTAGAACATGTCAGGTTTACGTGCTAAAGTTCTGCCATCGTAATGATTAGGAGTGACACGTCGACTGCGGGACAGAGCTCGTGCGACAAAGAGCAAATTTTCAGCGAGGAGGCACCGGTTTAGGGAAGCTTAAGACGCGGGATTTTTTTCTGTGAGGAGTTCAAAAACCATTTTGCAGCGCTATTCCGCCGAACTAACTTCCGAAGAGGCAACAACTGAGATATCTTGCGATGCAAAAGTCTCCTGGTAACAACTGTGTTTTAGCGCACTTTAAGCAATTCGCACCAACTCAGCGGTAACAAGAGGCTATAACCTCCAGGACAACATTCCCAGTATATTCCGTGAGGGGTGAACGCGATGATACTATCGTCACCGCTGCCTCTAGAATTTTCTTCACTCGTAGGTAATTTTTACTAACCAGTCCAGCTTGCAATATGCCCCACGTCGTCGACGATCGCAACCCAAGAAGCATGGGCCATGGCCTATGCCACTGCAGTAGACAGTCAGAAGCATCAACAAGACGTCCCAGCCTCCTTTGAACTTGAAACTGGTGTGCTACAGCGCGAGCCCCTCGTAACCGCCTGTCTTGTTTAGGAGCGACACGGAGGCCACAAGAAATGATGCTTGTTATGAAATTTATAGCGTCTCCTTTTTCTTAATTAACTTCTGTACACAATTTTGTTTTTTAGTGTCATGTGCTTGTTATGTATGTATTTGCATTTTATCGCTTATTCTCCTCCTGCTTGGTCTATGTATGTGTAGTGTGTGCAGTATGTTCAAAATAAAATGAAAACAGAGAATTTGTTGCACTTTCACTATGGCAAAGTAGGCCCCGTGCTCTGATATTACTCCGTGCAGACTAATGGGTGTTCGTTCTTTCTATGTTTATGAACCGCCGATATCATCAGGAGAATGCTCTTAGGAGATAGGTGATTTCCTACGCCGTTAGTAATATGTGCCGGCCTGTCTGTCCGGCTTTCCATGGCTTTCATAATACCCGCTTCTCGTCAACATGTTACAGTTACGCAGCTGCCACGTGAAGAAGGTCACCAGGTAACCGCAGAGAAAATCAAGACGAAAGACATTTCCAGAGGTAGTTCCTCTCCAACGGCATGGCGAATATACTCTAGTGACTACGATGACCAGACGCAGCAAAGCCACGATGACGCTGGTGAGTAATTTCAAGGGGACTCGGTAACCGCGGCACGAACACTGGACGTAGCCATGAGCTAACTACCATATCGATTGCTTTCGCCAATGTATAACAGCAGGAATGACACTGTGAACAAAGGCACACTGAATTTCGACAGAATGTTATTAGCAAACACAAACACTTTTAATATAAACGAGAGGACGACAACCATAATGGGAGGCAGCAAGACTCTGGTCTCTAATTCCACCAAGGCTCAGTCTAGCCAAGACTTGAATACCAAACGAAGCGGTGACCTGACTCCAACATAAATTTCGGGCTACGTTGTTGATCTTTTCGTTTCCTGGGAGGCCTGAGTGCGCGGGGGTCCAGATTATTTTGATTCGAGTGTCTGAGGGGTATTTGCTAATTAGTTTTTCGGCCGGGGGTATACTCTGCCTTTTATGAAGTTTTTGAGTCACTTATTATTGTCTTTTACAGTTAAACTTTTATGCACATGGCGTATGTAGTTAGTGATTCTTCTGCTTCTTCCGGACTTTTCGCTGGTATGGTCGCAGCTGCTATGCATTCTCCTTTGTGGTCAGCTATAGCCACAACATTCGCCTCTTTGTGCCTGTACTCGGCACCGTCGACATACAGCGCTGACTTGTCGTCTTTAAGTTTATTTTGGATATTTGCCGCTCGGGCTTTCCTAATGCTTACGTTGTGAGAAGGTTGCATGTTTTTGGGAGGGGCGTTATTATGATACGTCCCCTTATTTCCCCATTGAGATCCATGTTTTGAGGTGAGTTTTGCCTGTATTCACGTTGACACTTTCTAGAATTTTTTTTCCGGCTGCAGTTTTGGAGAGTCGTGTTATCTGCCTTCTCAACTGCTCCTCAAGGAATTCTTCCGCCGTATTTATTACGCCTAGACCCATGAGCCCAACTATTGGGGTGTTGGGTGATAGTCTCATAGCCGTTTTGTATGCCCTGCGTGTTAGAGCGCCTATCTGGGCAGGACCAGAAGCATTACCACACCACGGGGCCAGCTCAGCTAGGGACCATCTACTTACCTTTAGTGAAGTCACGACTTTCTATAAAAGGAGCAGAATGAAATATCCCCTTCCCAACCCCACGCCCTCGCAAGAGCCAGCAACCACTCTCAGGCAGCTCTAAACGCACACATTCCCATGCCCCGCAATACTAGCCAATATTCATCCAAATATATACACCGCAAATTGCAAAAGCTGTGGAGAGTATGCTAACCTTAACCACATCGTGTGGGCCTGCAGTAAAAACCTTTTAAGCGAAATAACCACAGAGGAGCAGTGGGAGACCGCGCTCGACAGCTCGGACCTGTGGCAACAAAAGTTGCTCACAGAGAGCTTACCAGGTTGCCGAGATCCTAGAGATCAAGGCCACCAAGCGACTGTAGCCTACCTGCGCCAGTAGGGGGCCTTCCTCTTCAAAGTCTCTATAAATAAAGTTTTCTCTCTCTCTTTCCCCAACATAAATTTCTTTTTTGAGAGCAAAGGGATGACACCAAAAACAAAGTCATATACCAGACCTCATTTCGAACTAAATTGTAGCGAAAAAATGGCAGTGTTCCATGCTCCTTCACTACGGGGGAATTTTGCCAGCAAAACCTCAGTATGGCTTCAGTGTTTATCGGCTGTAATTATGACACACCGAGTTGCAAGAATTTTGGCTCTTCTGACACTCGCGGTGGAAGATGGCGAAGAGATGCTTTAGCAGTCTGCTCCAGACAAGGCGTTGACAAAGACATATCGTTGCCGTGCGGCAGTATCCCCTCGGCACAGTCAAGTCTGGTTTAGGATACATGTTGTAGGAGCAAAATGAAAAAGCCATCGGCAACAGCAAAAATAACCAAAGACAAGGAAAGGAGTAAATAAAATTAAAAGCGGTCGTCGTTCGCTACGTGAACAGCATGTCACACCGAGTCAAGAAAAATGACCGCCGTACCGACATCGCCGTAGTCTTCCCGACCACCACGAAATTTCAGGAGTTCCGTGCAGGCATCAACAGGCAAAGAGATGATCGCAGCCATCGTTTGACAAGGTGCATAAAAACGTTTTTGTTCCTTGCAGTTGAGTTGAAATTAATGCTGCACAGGCGTCAAGATGAATCAGCGAGTGCTTAATAATACTAGCAACATTAGCACGGCTGTCACAAGAAGTACTTGAATGTATTGTTGCAATTTCAACAATCCAAGCAAAGGTGCTTCCAGCCAGAGCAGTTTGCATCGAATTCCGTTTGCTTTCTCACAGTCAGCAGGCACCTTTATTAGACCGCTAATTATATTGTAGAAGCCGATGTACCTATATTGAACGATAAATGCGTTAGCCTGTCTTCTTGGCATTCAGCGAGGAGTAATTGCGGTTTACATTGCGTAGTGCTTCTCGTGTATTCTTTCAGGTTCGTTACGTTGCTTAATGTCATCGGAAGGGCCCACAGATTTAAAGATTGTGTTTTACTAAGTAAATTTCTGTCGTAATTCTGCATTAGATTTGTTCACTCTTCGGGCCGTGCGTTTGTGCTATGGGCAGTAAAACGTCATGACTAACCAATTAACCAGCTCCCGACTACGGTGGTTGCATTTCAATGGAGGCGAAATTCCAGAGGCTCGTGATCTGTGCGATACCAGTGCACGTTACAGAACCCCTGGTGGTCAAAATTTCCGGAGCCCTCCAGTACGGCGTTCTTCATAGCCTGAGTCGCTTTGGATTGTTAAAGCCCCCAAAACAAGCCAACTAACCTGCAGCCGTAGAATAAGGGGTTCCTGTATATCCACGAAATCCGCTGTCATGACACAGAGACCTAAAATTAGCTGTAGCCGCAGACACGGCACTACACCCCATCGTCATAAAGGGGCCTTCCGCTGTTCACCTATAGAAACTGACGGTAGCCTGAGACGGACAGCATGATACTTATCGTTAAAAATAATCTTACCACTCCATGGGGATTCTCCCGTGCTAGGTTGCATCAGCCCACATACTTCGTACTGCTAGAGAAATAAATAAATTGTAAATTGGTAAATTGGTGTTTTCTGGGGCTGCCTTAATCAGTTATCATCACGCAGTCACTGACCTTGAATGAAAAGAAAATGAAAATTGGTTTCGAGGAATAGAAATGACGCAGTAACTGTCTCATGTATCTCGATGGACACCTGAACAGCGCCGTAAGAGAGAAACAGAGGAAGGCGTGAAAGAAGACAGGGAGAAATATGCGACTTAGTGAAGGGCTCTGGAATAATTTCGCCCACATGGGGATCTTAGCGCGCGCTCACATCGCACAGCACACGGGCGACTTTTTGCGTTTCTCATCCATAGAAACGCGGCCGAAGCATTCTGGTTCGAATCCGGGTCCTGCGGCTCAGAAGCCGAGCGCTCAAACCACTGAGCCACCGCGACGGGGGAACTTGGATCCAGATGAATAGCATTTTTGACGGACGAATACGCTCCGTAAGTACTATAGCGAAGAACCACGCATCTGTCGCCGTTCCAGCATCGCGACCTAAGAATGTGTTGCAGTTGTTCAGAATAACGAGGGCATCACGATGAAACACGGATTTATTTTTCGACCGAGTCATCGGTATCACAAGAGATGCCAGGTTCCATAATGCTCAAGCCCAAGCTGCTGGTGGCCAATTTAACCTGGAATACAGGCGTGTTTACAAAGACAGAAAATCACTTTCTTGAAAGAAATCGCCGGTTTCAGTCATGAATTCGCATCTCATATTCTGCCTAATCCCAAAACCCTACCTCGGACATCAGCTCAGCACTGTCCAAGCACAAGAAAACTCGCTCTGAAGCCGTGTCCACGTTACGGCGGTTGTTTTCTTTTGGCGGCAACAACCGCTACTCAGTTGTTAGCAACGTGCAAGCTATTAGTGGTGGTAAAGGCGGTCTCTCATAAATTTCACCTTAGTATTGCCTAGGCCACCCTTCATCTCTCATTGGCCCCTCACAATCGGTAGCTGTTCTCGTAATAACAAAATTGCGTACGTGAGCTCTACATCCGTATCCGACGACTTAAGAAAAGACACGTCTTTACTGTCCAACGGAAATGCGATACATTTACTGTACAGCGCCTAGTAATACACTAATGAGGCTGTAGTATATTGTGCCAGCCTAGGCAAACCTTCTTTTAAAAAACCGGCGAAGCTGGCCCGTGAATTGATGCTCAAACCATCCGAAACAGTCCACAGATTTCAGCGCGAATTTCAACAAGCACAAAAGACCTTTTCAAAAGTAGCGCCTTCGGCAGATTTCAGAGAACACCTGATTTAAATAATAATGAAGACAGGTGTAACTGCGCTAAAGGGCTAAGCAAACATCAAAAAACACACGAGACACTTAGAAGCCCAGAAGCGCTTGATTCAATTGCGTCCAACTACTGAGTTGCAATGGGTTTTGTAGGTGGAACAAAGCACTTTCCAGGCACTACACTGTTATCGTCATAGTCTTTCATTCATCCATATGCCTTCGAAACGATCCGTACCGGATGTGCTGCAGCTGTGTACGTGCGAAGCAGCCAGATGTGCCCACAGACACATATATACCCACATTTAGAGAAACGTCACATTATAGTAGCTATGTAAGCCGATTTTCTTTCCAAACAGACGCTATCTGCCACCTTTTCCGGCAACACAAAATGTATATATGTTATCGCGCTACCTGTTATGCCGTGTGGTTTGTGTATTTATAAATATTTGTAAGTAAATCACTTTTATAACCTGCTGAGATATGCACACAAGACGCAAATATATACTGAGAGAGGTATATCGTTATATTCACACGTGTTTTGACGTATCTTAGCTTCATTCAGAAAAGTTGAGTATTGCAAATACTTTTTCTAGTGCTATGAAAGCACTGTTGGCCCCCTAAGCTATAAAATACTGGTCTGTTGTGAAGACTCTGAAGTTAGTAACGGGATGTGGGAAATGGTTGGAAATAAACGAGACATTAAATAAGGGTGACCAGCCTGGAGAAAAAAAAGTAAATACTGCCAAGACTGGGTGTCATATCCGTAGTGACGCGAAAGAATCAGTTTCGCTGGCCACTGGACGCGAGCACTATGCTATCGCCACATCCAGTCACGCATCGTGAGAAACCGCAACACACTCTGGCGCCGTCCATTGCACGTTGTCGTCATCGTGAGCTTCCATCTGTGCGCAAGTCAATCTCTAGTGGCGACCTTCAAATTTGGCCCGGATCATTTGTAAAAACTCGGCCCGACTGAGCCCTTAAATTTGACCTTGGCCGATTTGGACCAAAATCGAGGTCCATCCTTAACTGAGCGTGCCTGACACAATGACGACTACCGAATTTGGCCCGAACCATTCCCAAAATTTAACCCAGGACACCCCCGAAATATGACCTTAGCCGATTTGGATCAAATTCGATATAGAACCTATTTCAGGGCATGAGCTTTTGTTAACTCCTGCTTCATTTCTCTGGAAAAGGGGAAAGAAAGCGGTAGAGAAGGATTAAAGGAAGAAAGGAAAGAGGCAAAAAATAAGAAAGAAACATGAAAGGAAGAAAGTAAGAAATAAAGGAAAGAAAGGAAGAAACAAACAAAGGAAGGAAGGAAGGAAGAAAGAAAGAAAGAAAGAAAGAAAGAAAGAAAGAAAGAAAAAGAAAGGAAAGGAAGAAAGACTGAAAGAAAGGAAGAAAGACAGGAAGAAAGAAAGAAAGGAAGAAAGGAAGAAAAGATGGAAAAAAGGAAGCACGAAAGGAAGAAAGAAACAGAGAAAGGAAGGAAGGAAGGAAGAAGGAAAGGAAGAAGGAAAGAAAATAGAAAAAAGAAAAGAAACAAACAAACAAAGAAAGGAAGAAAGAAAGAAAGAAAGAAAGAAGGAGGGAAAGATAGAAAGAAAGGAAGAAAGAGAGGAAGAAAGAAAGGAAGAAAGAAAGAAGGAAGGAAAGAAAGAAAGAAGGAATGAAAGGAAGAAAGAAAGAAAGAAAGAAGGAAAGGAAGAAAGAAGGAATGAAAGGAAGATAGAAAGAAAGAAAGAAGGAATGAAAGGAAGAGAGACGGAAAGAAAGAAAGAAAGAGAGGAAGAAAGAAAGAAAGAGAGAAAGAAAGGAAGAAAGAAAGAAAGAAATAAAGAAGGAAAGAAAGAAGGAAAGAAAGAAATCAAGAAAGAAAGAAAGAAAGAAAGAAAGGAAGAAAGAAAGAAAGAAAGGAAGAAAGAAAGGAAGGCGCGTGTTAGGCGTGCGATGTCGAGGGTGGGTGATAGAGCTTCAGGCGAGCCACATGAACGACTTCGGATGTCAGTGGAGCGGACGGGGACTTTGGGTGGAGCGGTGTGATCTAGTACGTGACGTCGGTCATTGCCCGTAATACACGATAAGGACCTGTGTAGCGCGGCAGAAGTTTTTCACATAACCCCACACGACGGGATGGGAGCCACAGCAAGACGAGAGAGCCCGCAGGGTAGCGCACATCACGATGCAGGCCATCGTAGCGGTGTTTTTGAGCCTCTAGAGAGGCGGAGAGCTCGTGACGAGCAACCTGGCGTGCGGCGTCTGCTCGGGCGATAGCGTCGCGCGCATACATAGTGACAGGGCCGGCTGTGGGCAGCAGAGTGTCGAAGGGCAGTAAGGGGTCTCGTTCAAAGAAAGATAGAAGGGCGAGTAACCAGCGGTATCATGGCGTGAAGAGTTGTACGCGAAGGTTACAAAATGCAAGCTGATCTCCCAGTCTCGGTGGTCGTCGGATACATATATGGCGAGCATGTCTGTCAGCGTGCGGTTGAGACGCTCCGTAAGGCCGTTCGTCTAAGGATCATAACCCTTGGTGAACTTGTGACGAACGGAGCACGAACGAAGGATTTCGTCAACAACTCGGGAGAGGAAGCAGCGGCCACGGTCGGTAAGGAGTTGACGAGGAGCGCCATGGTGTAATATGACTTCGTGCAGAAGGAAGTCAGCGACGTCAGGGCGCAGCTGGTTGGAATGGCGCGAGTGATCATGTACCGTGTGGCATAATCGGTGGTGACAGCAATCCACTTGTTCCCTGAGGAGGACTCCGGGAAGGGCCCAAGTAAATCAAGCCCAACACGAGAAAACGGGTCGGTCGGGATGGGAACCGGTTGCAGGTGTCCAGACGGCAGAACAGCGGGCTTCTTTCGGCGCTGACAGAGGTCGCAAGCGGCCACGTAGCGTTGGACGCAGCGGTACAGACCAGGCCAGAAGAAACGCCGGCGCACGCGGTCGTACGTACGGGAGACACCAAGATAACCAGCCGTAGGAGCGTCATGCAGTTATTCGAGGATAGTGGAGCGTAGGTGTCGGGGAACACCTAGTAAGTGCTCAGCGCCATCAGGTCGAATGTTGCGGCGGTACAGCGTGTTCCCGTCCCGCAAAAACCGGGCCACAGAAGTGTCACGCCGGTCTGTGCTGAGGTGGTCGATGAGAGAGGTTTTCGTCGGCAATGTGGGAGAGGTCGGAGATGTAGAGGATACAGGCATCCGACTCACAGTCTGTAGAAGAAGGAGGATCGACGGGATAGCGTGACAGGCAGTCACGGAAAACCGCGGAAAAGGTGTATTAACATTGGAATCGCAATGCCCAGCGGCCAAGACGGCCAGTAGGGTCCATGAGAGATGAGAGCCAACACAGAGCATGGTGGTCGGTTATAACAGTGAATGGTCGGCCGAACAAGTATGTGCGGAATTTTCCAATGGCCCAAACAAGAGCCAGACACTCGCGTTCTGTGATGGGGTAATTCTTCTCGGCGGAAGAAAGAAGACGGCTTGCGTACGCAATCACGCAGTGCTGGCCGCATTGTCACTGAGCAAGGATGGCGCCAATTCCGTGACGACTTGCATCGGTACGAAGTTCGGTCGGGGCAGACGGGTTGAAATGGGCCAATACAGGAGGGCTGGTGAGGACGGCGATAAGGCTGGAGAATGCAGTAGCCTGCTCTGGTCCCCAGGAAAAAGGAGCGCCTTTTTGCAACAGATTGATGAGAGGGCGAGCGACGGCTGCGAAGTTCGGGACGAACCGGCGAAGGTACGAACAGAGACCAGTGAAACTGCGGATATCGCTGGGCGAGCGGGGACAGGGAAAAACATTGACTGCACGAACTTCATCAGGGTCGGGTTTTATGCCACTCGCATTCACCAAATGGCCGAGGACTTTAAGTTCGCCGCGGCCGAAAGTGCATTTTTTTTAGTTGAGTTGAAGACCTGCGCGGCGGAAAAGTGCCAAGATGGACGAAAGGCGAAGCAGGTGGGTTTCAAACAAGGGCGAGAAAACAATGACATCATCTAAGTAACAAAGACAGGTCGTCCATTTGAAGCCGCGGAGTAACGAGTCCATCATCCGTTCAAATGTGGCAGGGGCATTACAAAGGCCGAAGGGCATGACCTTAAATTGGTAAAGGCCATCAGGGGGGACAAAAGCTGTTTTTTCGCGGTCTCTTGCGTCAACAGAGTTTTGTCAACACCCGCTACGAAGGTCGATGGAAGAAAAGGAGCGAGCGTCATGTAAACAGTCCAGGGCATCATCTATGCGTGGAAGGGGATTGACGTCTTTCTTCGTTACCTTGTTGAGATGACGATAGTCGACGGAAAACCGCCAACTTTGGTCTTTCTTTTTCACGAGCACGACAGGAGATGCCCAAGGCCTGTTGGAAGGCTCGATGATATCGTTGGCCAACATCTTGTCGACCTCCTACTGGATGACCTGGCGCTCTGGTAGCGACACACGATAAGGCCTCCGGTGTATAGGTCTTGCATCGCCGGTGTCAATGCGGTGGGTCACTACCGATGTTTTTGACCCAGAGGAGCAGAAGCAAAGTAAAAAAATGTCGGTGTAGGACACCAAAAGGTTGCGAAAATCGTGTGCATGCTCGGGGCTCAGGTCAGAAGCCATCATCGCAGAAATGGATTGCGGAACGTTGGCTGGGATGTCGGGCGCTTGAGAGACAGTAGAAGGCGGTCCAGTAGAGAGAGCAGTGACGGTACAGTCGGTGAGAGAAGACAAAGTTGCAAGCGATATGCCTGCAGGAAGAACTTGTGGTGACAAGCTGAAGTTGAGGACAGGAAGGTAAGTGCTATTCTTGGTGACGCTCAAGATGAGGTGCGGAAGAACAATATTGCGCGAGAGAACGACATCGGCGAGTGGTCAGTCAAGATAATCCCCATCAGGAACCGCAGGAAATGGTGACATAGGCAGATAAACGGCAGAGTCGGAGAGCAGGCGAGCGTACTCGGTGGAGCGAAGGCGGGGCGTGGAGCTGGAGGGTGTGTCGGCTGAGCTGAGAGGCAGGTCCAATCGTAGAAGGCCGCTAGAGCAGTCGATAAGGGCAGAGTGAGTGGTTAGAAAGTCAAGACCAAGGATCACATTGTGAGGGCAGTGTTCGAGTACGGTGAACAAAACTGAGATGTGTTGATCGGCAACAGTGACGCGGGCAGTGCACAGGCCAGTGACGGCAGCAGTGCTGCCATCGGCAACGCGAACGGTGGGCGAAGCGCCAGGGGTCTGAACTTTTTTGAGGCGACGGCAAAAGGATGAGCTAAGAACCGAGATTTCGGCACCAGTGTCAATGAGGGCAAGAGCAGGAACACCGTCCACAAAGACATCGAGGAGATTACAGGGTGAAGGCTGGGTCAGTAGAGGATTTTCAGGTCGGGGCACCAATGCAGCATCACCTCCGCGAGCTGCACTGGCTAGGTTCCCGCGAGGCGGCCTACAGAGGACTGTGGGTAACTGCGGTGCGGAAGAGGTGAGTGGGAACGGTGGGCGGTCGGGGAGGGAGAGCGGCTGGTTCTACGAGGAGGCGGTGGAGACTCGGCGCTGGGTGGGTCATTCCGAGGCGTGAAGCGACGGAGTTCATAGTCATTACGTCGGTCAACGTAGGGCAAAGGTAAGGGTGGTGCGGACCAACGGCTGCGGCAGTGGCGAAAGATGTGGCCTACGCGCGAGCACGTGAAACAGATCGGCCGGTCATCAGGGGTACGCCACTCATCTGGATTGCGATATCTTGGGTAACTTGGGACGAAGATGTTGCGGGCCGTACCGGTAGCGACCACGGGAGAGATGGGGCTCGCACTCCGAGGTTCGACGGGATGGCTAGAGGGCATGCCCAAGTTGGCGACCTCTTGGCGGACGACAGCTTGAATAAGGGATATTCCGACAAGGGCGCGTTGGTTGTAACACACTGTTAGAAAATTCTGTAAATCTACGGAAAAAGCTGAACGGAACTCGCCCCGCACGCCGGCACTATCGCCAAAGTATAGTTCTTGTTTCGAAACGGGAACTGCGACGCAAATTAGAAATGCGGAACTAAAGCGAAAAAGCCTTCGTATCTGCGTGCTATTATGTTCGGCGCTACGCAGAGCGACTGCACGCTTATTGGAGGCGTCACACACATGCAGGCTGTTCGCAGACGGAAATGGCGTTTTATATTATTGGGGACATTATTGTCCTGCGGAGTAATACCACCCCTGGAGCCGCTGTGCGCAGCGCGGAGTGCCACAAACGCGGCTGCTCATACGAAGTATAGTAGGGCGCGGAGAGGACATTGTCTGGAGGCGACTGCAAATACAAGCGCGCTGCAACTGTTTAGCAAGCAACGCAGCATCATTTGGCCGGACGACGGAGGTGCCGCTCGTTTTCAAGGTATGTATACATTCATCTCTTATCGGCGGTGCCATTATCGAGACGGCACTTTCAGTTTTGGCGGGAAACTCACTGTACGCATTGGCTGCGGCGAAAAGAAAACTAGTGCGCCAAAACCGTCCTCGCGTCGGCTTGTCGGTAACATGGCCAGCTCGGAATATCAAGGCTCTTTAGCGTACAGGCGCGGACAGAAGTAAACGGAGCACGCAACTGTCTTCGAATATTTTTCACGCGTCACCTAATTGAAATTTCCAGCAGTGGTGCGCGCATGCTGGTAGCGGAGGTTGGTGGGCTTTCTTGTAGATAGACAACGCTTCTTCATTGCCGATGGAGAAAGCGTGATTGCACTTCGAACGCAATAGCGTGCTCCGCTTACTTATGGCCGCGCCTGTACTACATGCGAGGCGCGGGCGCACGTGGTTTCGATTCGCGGCATTGAATTGTTAAGGTGATGGGCAGGTGGTAGACATATATTGTCGTCATGGTTTGTCGTCATGTATTGTCGTCACGGACGACATATATTGTCGTCTTCGCGCCTGGGAGGTAATCTGCTCCCTATCCAGTCTTTGACAGATAAGGCATCATCAACGTATTTTTGTTTTGTCTGTGCTTAATTTTTGGATCCATCCACAAGTGAAACGAATTGACTAGTGAACTCAGCGAATTGAATATATGAACATGTCATTAAGTGCATCAAATAGCTGAAGCGAATTCATTATTTCATTGATAAATTAATGCATTAAGAGAAGCACGTACTCGTCTCGGAACAAAATGAATGCAAATATTGCCAGTAGCACTGAATTTATTCGCTGAGACTATCTTTCTTGTCTAAGCGCTATTTTTATTGTACTAGCCTAGTACCTTCATTGTACGTTGCGTATTTTTTTATAGCAAGGTGTGATGTGTATGTCATTTGCCTCTTAATCCTGTATGATATGATGTTGCAATAATTTAATATATAGTCGGGTACAACTTAAGAAGGCAGCGGCTTTTCCCCACCAAAGGACCCCCTCCCAGCCAATGGCGTCGGCTGATTCTAATGACCCTGCCAAGGCGACAATGCAGGGAGCGGTGCCACAATGGAGAGAGGGGTCTATCCTCGACTATGGATGGAGGGGATTATCCCCTTTCATCTGCCACTCCCTGCATTGTCACGCTAGCAGGACAATGAGAATCGGCTGACGCCATTGGCTGGAAGGGGGTTCATTGACAGGGAAAAGCCCCTGCCTTCTTAAGTTGTATCTGACTATACATGTGTTCATGATTACTGAGGAAACCTGTTCAGCATTGTTCTTGTGTATCACTTTGCAACCGCTCACTCCCCTCTCACTGCCTCTGCATGAGCCCCGAGGAAACTTGATAAATAAATTTTCATAGCTAATGCAGATTTTAACAAAATAGTTTAATCTGGTTCTATCTCATTAATTAAAATTAATGAATGAGGGTTGCCACATTTGTGTTACCGATTTATTGCCACTCAGAATTTCCAAGTGCTCAATTGTTTTGTGTTTGGAGCACTATACACTCAAGTTTCGATGACAGCCTCTACCACTGTTCTCGCCAGCAGAAGAAAACTTTAATGAGTACACATTTGAATTGTGTGTCCTGGACCCAAGTTCTCACTAAACATGTTCAAAACAAGTGGTCATCAGTTTATTTTAGCATGTAGCAGAGGCGCCAAAATGTATCCCCTTTATATGCCTCTTTATATATGATAGCACTGTCTGAACATTTTTGGTAGTGTAATTCTTCTGATGCACAAAGCGCACACCACCATGTTTTAGACATTTATGGTTCTGCAGGTGTAACATCATATTGTTCTTTTGTTTGGCAGATGTTAGTTAAAGTCTGGAGCCAAGATCGCAAAATTAAGAAACTTGTGGCCGTTGAGAGCTTTGAAGATATGAAGGAGAAGGCCACAAAGGAAGGAATATGCCCTGGCGTCCCAAGCAGCAATCTCAAGGCAAGTTTAAGTTTGTCTACTTTTGCTCAAGCATACAGCTTAAATCATAGCAGATAAAAGACGAGAAAAAAGCGTATGAAGTGCGGTGTTTCTTATTCGCACATCTAAAATGTGGCCAAACAAACCAGAACAGAAATTTGTATTGCAAGCAACACAGTGAGAAATGTAGATGCATTTTATGGATATCTTGTTTGATTATATTAGGGAAGTTCCATTTTGCATGAGACTGCTGAGAGTGCACTGGCACTTATCACTGGGCCTGCCACTTTCATGTGTCTTTTTGGTTATCTGAACTGATATATTTTCTTCCCTCAGCATGAAGTGTGTATAGAAGGTTCTGCTTAGTTTGAACATAATTTCAGTCCCGTTCAAGGTAAAATTACCGAGAGTAAGCATTGTCTCAGTTCACATGTGGGTGGTTTTTAATGACCTTCCTTGAAATTTGGTTGCATTAGGTGTTATGTACCAGAACTAAAAGATCTTAACTTGCTGACATGCCAAGGTAGCCATATTATTATTTTGATGCACATCATTTTTTCTACTTCTGTAGATCAGCTTGAAGCAAGTTTTTAAACTAGAATGTGGGCTAATCTGCATTGAGTATGTTTGAATTAATAGTCTACCTTGCTTCCCTGTTGAGTCTCAGAACAATAACTTTTACTCTCTCTCTCTCTTCAGTCTTGGGATGTGCCTTCTAATGCGTTAGTGAGTTCCAATATGCCCCTGGAGCAAGTTCATGGGGCATTCCTTTAGCCTGTTGCCTACAGAACTCCTGATCTGCTTGGAATGCAACCTGTTTCTGGGACATGGGATTGGTGACGTATAGTAATTCCCTCTCTATATTTTGTGCTATATAAAATACTGCACCCACACTTGTGAAGATATGCAATTGATGGGCTTTAGGAACATTGGTTTCACACTGGGAAAGTGGTTTTAGAAAATATTAGAGCCCATAGCAACAACTGATGGTGTGTTTCAGGCAGGCGTTAAAATGCAGGGTATTACAAAAAACTAACAACGATATGAAAGATTTGCAGGCTTTATTAATATAAGTGTAGGCTGTACATTAACAATGCATCAGTGTGACATTTTATCGTAAGGCTGTTCTGTAATTTTTCCCCTATGTAGCATAGTTTCAGTCTTGTTTCATATCTTGTTGGTCACTTTAGAGGCTTGTCTGTTCGGCACATGACTTTTTTAATGGTAGTTTCAGGAGTTGTCAAATAGCATCGTATTTTTTTCATCTACTCTTGCTATACTTTAACTTTAGACGCTGTCATTGAAATGATGAAAAAGATGCGAAAATTTCAATTTCTCAAAAATGGCATATTCGGGTTCAATATACTTAAAGTACCTACCTACCAGGTCTCAAGATCTAATTTGACCTTTGCTAAGATGGGTGGACGGGCTTGTTGGTAATTCATCATGACAAAACAGCACAGACAAGACAAGACCAGCACCGACTTTCAGCAACGTTTATTTGAAAGCAAATCAAAATATATACATTGTGCCCTAAAAAAACAATGCACAAATGATGCCTTGTCACATTCACAACTGGATGTGTTGAAATCAAAACAAAAATTGATTATGAAGCATTTAACAGCACGAACTAATACAGAAGTTGTGCTACCACAATGATTGTAGTTTCTGTGGCCTCTATTATCTCGCGCACCAACTTTTCCCTGTCCGTCTAGCACAATGCAGCGCATGAATCCTGGCAAACAGTGTTCAGGATCTAGCAGATGATAGCAATCGTGACAGCGAATTATTAAATTCCCCCTCACAACTTTGTTCACATGCTCTTTTAACCTCTCACCTGCATACCTGCATGTTTGAGCAATGTAAAAATATCCACATTTCAAGGGGGTTGAGTACACTATACCTTCTGTGCAATCTCCGAAGCGATTCTGATGGTTGATTGTAGAACCTTCGTTGCCTTGGTTATCTCGGCTGACATGCTTACACTGGTGCTGAAGCTTCTGAGGTGCGGAGAAAACAACCGTTTTCTTCGGATCACTCGAGGCTGGTGAACAGAGATTGCTAAACCCAGTTTTGCCCAGCAAATATTATTAGCTGTTTTTCTACTGCTGGATACTCAGAACCTTTGTTGGTGTCTGTAGCCAAGTGCCTTAAGCACAAGTTGAAACAGGCATGTTACGCCCCCATTGAGACTGTAACTCTCAAAAGGAAGGTTGTGCCTGTCACCTACATCCACAATTTATCGCACCAATTAAATTAAATAGGCAGTTGAGTCGGCATTGATGTTCTTTTCTCCGCACCTCAGAAGCTTCAGCACCTGTGTGTGTCAACCAAGGTCGGCAAGACAATGAAGGTTCCACATTCAACCATCAGAATCGCGTTATTGAGTGCACTGAAGGCATAATGTACTCGATTCCTTTGAAATGTGGCTATATTTACATTGGCAAAACTGGCAGGTGAGCCAATGAAAGGTTAAAAGAGCACCCTTACGATGTAAACAAAGCTGTGAGGGGGGAATTTGATGATTAACTGCCGCGATTGCGATCATTTGATAGATCCTGAATGCTGTGTGCCAGAATTCATGTGCCGCATTGTGCTAGACAGACACTGGGAAAAGGTGGTGCTTGAGGTAATGGATGGCGCATAAATTTATGAAAACCAGAATCATTGTGTCAGTGCACCATCTGTATCGCTCTCTAAGAAAGAGGTCGTGCTGTTAAATGCTTCATAATGAATTTTCGTTTTGTTTTCAACACACCCAATGTGAATGTGACAAGGCATCCTTTGTTTGTTGTTTTTTTCAGGTCGTGATGTGTATATCTTGACGTGCTTTCCAGTAAACCGTTTCGAAAGTCAGTGCTTGTACCGGCGTATTCCTTTCTCATCCTTGTTTTGTCTGCGGTGTGTTGTCATGATAATTTGGCCTCTAGCTATCAAACTAAAAATGATATATTTGATGCCTCCAAAACACTGAAATGGCGATTTCGGAGCAAATTGAGGTAAAACCACATATCCAGTGGCCACCATTTTGCTCTTGTTTGAACATTGGTGCTCTTCCCTAATCTGGGTATTACTCGCTATCATGAAGTTCTCCCGGAATTTCTGCATTGCGCCATTTTCTGAGGACTCAGATGGTTGGCATGTGCACACCTCAAATGCTGTTTTCTCCAATCCATGTTTTTTGCCAGTACCCTAGCAGAAGTTTTCATTACTTTTTTATTGGGCAATTTCAATTAAACATATTGTTGAGTTCAGAAATAACTGAACCATGGAGCTGTGCTATCTTTTTCTAGCTCGGTCGAACATATCAAATTCGTGAACAATACTGTCATCTAATAATTATATCGTAATTATGGTGTTTTGACAAAACTGATCATTATTATGCGATGTTGTACTCAATAACAATATATATAGCATAGCTCCGCATGGCAGGTATTTGGCTATAGCTGCACTCCAGTCGGAACCAAGAACTGTTGAGGGAAATTGAACAACCGTAAAAAAATTACCTAGTTAGGCTTCAGTTATCTTTCCATGATATGAGTACTGATTGAGATATACTGAAACTAATTATATTTTTGAAAAGAGAACGAAGTAATACATATCCACATCTAATTTCATTACGTTATTGTATTAAACATTTTCATTTTTAAGACCTACATCTTCCCTGGTGCCTCGAGGTGTTTGTTTAACCAGCTTGCTAGACTATAATGATCCTTGATTTAAAAATTCACATTCTAGAATGTCTTCTCTGCCCTAGGTATTTCTTGAAGACGGCACAGAGGTTGATGAGGAATGCTTTAAGTTCATGCAACAGAACTTTGGTGGCAGTTTGGGCTGCACATTCATACTTGGCTCCAATTTTTCCACTGCAGATGCTTCCAGTGCAGGTACGATGCTTTCAGTACATTAAATGCGTTGTTGATGTTTAGGCTATTGGTATGCGTGATACATGCTCACCGAAATGCATGGAACACTCCGTCGCTATTCATAAGGAGATGCACCACCTATCTTGTGGCCAATATAAATTTCAAACCCTGATACTCAGAGGATGCCGTAGATGAGGCTGGCAACAACATTTCTAGAGTGTGCATTGAAATGTGTTATGACACAGTGCTTTACATTCATCAGGCTGATATGGCTTGTCATCCCGAAGCTGCACATGGGTTAAAGAAGATGCCATAGTGCAGGGCTCCTAGTTAATTTTAACCATTTGGGATTCTTCAACATGCAGGCACTGGCATCGCACAGCAGACAGGCCTTCTGCATCAGTAGAGTGATGCAAAGTTATGGGTCTGACCTGACTAATGTGCATATGTGCATTCTTATTATAACCTAATGTAGACAAAGAACAGGCATGTCAATTCTGAAGGAATTTAGATTTGCTATCAGTAATTTAAAACTTGAAGCAGGCATTTATTTGCCTGAGCATAAAGTTCAGTCTAGGCTAACGATGGGGTCAAGTGATCAGCTGCATCTGTTAAGTGTGACTACAGTGGCTTGAATATTTACCATACTATGCCTACAAAGTGTTCTGCTTTAATAATTATCTTCTCGTGACTGATAAATCTTGAAGCACACAAGTTGCATGCTAAAGATGCATTGCATTGCTCTATGCATTATTGTAGCCACTGCATGTAGTTATATTGGGTGATAAGATCCATGAGTTTTGAGTAACAGTCCTGCTACTGTATTGTGGCACCAGGGCTCCCATGTGATGGTTGTACAGTCATGGACAAAAGATTGCAGGATGCAGATTGGCCTAAAAAAAGTTTTCTGCATTAGCTCGCTAGAAAGTCAGATATTCATTCCAGCGAATGGAGCACGCATGTGTCATCATGCAGCTGTACTTTTCATTGGCATCCTTTGCCTGACCATGCAGAAATACATTTTTTTTCATGAATATGCAACCCACACTCTTTTGTCTATTACTGTACGTGTGAACAAATAGTGCAAGCAAAACCACTAAAATTATAACATAGCGCTAAAGTCAGGATACTTTTCTCTGGACCTAGACGTCTCTCGTTAGAAAAGATTTACAGGTGAAAAAAAAAGGAAAGACACTACAGTTTGATATATTGTCATCGGAAACTTGATTGTATCCTTTTTCATTTCGAAGAAATGGAAGTGCTGCAGAAATGACTGGAAGGCAGGCCGAATGTAACTAGAAATGCTTGTGTAGTCATGATCTGAAAAAGAGCTGGAGCAACTTCTGTCAACCAAAATTGGTACTCTAGCCGCCGCGGTGGCTCAGCGGTTATGGTGCTCGGCTGCTGTCCTGAAAGACGCGGGTTCGATCCCGGCCGCGGCGGCTAGAATTTTTCCTTCAAAGAAATTCTAGAGGCCCCTGTGCTGTGCGATGTTAGTGCACGTTAAAGAACCCCAGGTGGTCGAAATTTCCGTAGCCTTCCACTACGGCGTCTCTCATAGCCTTAGTCGCTTTGGGACGTTAAACCCCATAAACCAAACCAAACCAAAACTGGTACTAGCACGATATTATTTTGGTGTGGCTGTTGTTATTAGTGTTTTTCAAATGGCTGCACCTACTTGACATAAGACTCAGTAAAGCAAAAGCAGCTACAAAAGGTAGAGAAGCCACATCCTTCACATGTTATTGATTTCTGTTGCCACTATGTTGGACGCAGCAAATCGCATGTCCTTGCTGCAGCAGCTGTTCATTACAAATATTTAAAGGCACCAAAATACACACACCCAAGAGAAGACAATGGGACGGAGCGCCACTCACAACTGTGTGAGTGGTTGTGAGTTGAGTGGCACTCCGTCCCATTGTCTTCTCTTGGGTGTGTGTATTTTGGTGCCTTTAAATATTTGTAATGAACAGCTACCATCTCGCACAACAAGAAGTTCTCATAAGCAGCAGCTGTTGGCTGACAAAAATTCCAGTGTGAACAGTATATTTTTTCTTCAAACCTGCACTGATGTTGCCACCACTATGCACTTCTGGGGTGGCTGCTAACCTCCATTTCATACATGAGGTGCAAGTCTGCATGAGAAAATACAGAGAGGCATGTTATTCGTGCTAGTTTTCTGGTCGAGTGTTCAAAGGCACGAAGAAAGTGATAGCGTATGTCATCAGGAATAATAGCGCATTTGACCGAGCTCATGACAAATGCGTCATGCAATAAGGTTGCAGGCAAAGCATTTATTTTGCGCTCCACGAGGAACGCAGTACTTTTTTATCGCAGTTGCATGCAGTGCAAACAAGACCACTAGCTTTGACAGCGTTGCACCTGATGCATGAAACACAGTATTGTCGTTTATTTCTATATTCACATTGATTTATGGCTTTTAACAAATTAAATTGTTTGCTAACCTCATCTTGCAGTTTTTTTCTTCACACGTCACTGTCCTATGCAAAAGTCATTTTTCTTTTGTTTACCAATGTAAAAATATATATTACTTGCCGTGGCAGTGCAGTGGCTATAGCATTTTGTTACTGAGAATGAGGTCAGAGGTTTGATTCCTGGCCATAGCTGTCAAATTTGAAAAGGGCAAAATAGAAAACCACCTGTTTACTGGACGATGCCAATAGACATTGAGGTTCCTTAGGTGGTCAGAAATGATGTGAAGCTCTCCACCACAATTTTTCTCATAGTTCAAGTGTAGGTTTGGAACAGTAAGGCCAAAAAGGCAGCATTATGGCTCAAAATAATATTTGCACCACATTAAGGTTAACTTGGCTACACACACAATTATCAGGGTTATGTTCTGTTAAAATGCACAAATGCATATAGTATTGCTCCCTCTTGGCTAAAAGCATTTTTGTTTAAATTTGCAAGCATAGGTCAGAGTAACCCATCTTGTTCAAAGTGAAACACTTAGACTTGCCCAATTGTACATCCTGCTGCCACCCTGATAAACTGCCCATCTTGTATATGCAGTGCCTCGCAACCATTAGTGTATCAGATCTTGGAAGAACACTATTATCACCTTACTTCATAAGGAACCCACGAAACACAAAACGTCTTACGAACGTCTCGGAACAGCTTCAAATGACTACAAACGTCTTGCGCTGTGTTCAAACGTCTCATAGATGTCGACAAGAAGAAGTTTCCTCTGCGACGTCTCTTAAACATCTGCAGTCAGACGTTTGCTGTGAAACTTCTGTGAAACATCTGTAGTCAGATGTTTTCTAGACTTGTTTCTAACACGTGGAACTTGAGACCACGTCAAGGAGATGCGCCAGCAATCAGCAGAGAGTTGCCACCGTGTATTAAACATGCTGTAAACCACGGCACATAAATTAGATGGCTCTCCTGCTTGACGTTTCGAAGAACAGGCGCGCCGGTGCAAAGACCGCTCTTTGTATTCGAACACAGAAAGCGCGTTTTCTCCTACGGAGCCCGAATCACGTTCCACATCGAGTGCAGCTAACCCGCCACTCGTAAGGCTGGATTTAGGTAACATATAATGGCCCTGAAAGCCGACGGTAGTTACGCGAGCGAAAAAATTTGCTTCATGTTGCGAACGCCTCTGTTACGCCTCGGCTAACTGGCGGCAGCATGCGGATTGACAGGCGCAGCGCACGCTGCCTTCGCCGCCTTCCCGCCGCCTACGCGGAGCTCGCACGCGCGGTTTATCGCGCAGATCACCCGCGCGCTATCTTTTCGTGGCGGCGTATCTTGGAGGCAATCTTTCTTGAGTCACGCTGTCACGCTGCAGCTTGCTGTTTGCTGTTTGGTGTCGCTCCGCACGGTGGCGATGCAGGATAGTTTGCCAAAGTGGTTTTAACCGTTTAAAGCAGAAAAAAATCTTAGTGGAAGCTGCAATTGCTTAGTTTTACATGAAAGTATTAGATTCAATTTGTTTTTTGGTTCTTTGATGATTTGTTTACTTTTAGATTTAGAAATTTAGTACTTCATTTGGTCATTTGGCGTTGCAGAGGCTAGCGATAGCTACGCGCGCGAAGCGGTTGCTGCGCACATTGTAGTATGTTTCGCTGCGCACTTTTTGCCGCGCTGGTTGGCACTTCACGCCGCTGCAGTTTGCATTTTCCCCCTTTTCTGCGGTATCGTTTACTACCAGTGTTGCACTGAGATGTGAGCCTCGTTTTCCGCAAAAGTAAGTAACGTTCCATTTCTCTTCTGTGGTGAAAGCGTCGGCTTTGCCGGCTAAGCCACTAACGCGCCTGATTGAACCTTTGGTTTACAAATCACAAAACAGTATCAGCCAGTGTTTTACATACCAAAGTGCAGCGTTGAATGTATTAAAACAGGGCATTTGCATGTATTTGAGATTTTGTTAAGTGGATACAGCTAGGCTGCTCTCGCATGCGAGTTGCTTTCTTTATCAAGGCGGTGACAAGGTGAACGTGACAAAGCTTCAAACCAACCAGCTTTGTTTAAGCATAGGTTGATAAGGCGCGGATTTTTTCCCACACATTGATTAAAGTCTGTGCTCTATTGCATTCTGGCAGGGTTTTATTCTTGCCAAGGACTCTCATCTGGCCACCTGTGTGCTCCATTTCTCCTTGCTGTGATTGCCGTCAGTGAAACTCGCGTTAAAAAGGCTTTGGTTATCTTAACTGCGTCAAGCTTTTATTTCATTGCGATTGAGAGCCCCGGCACAAAGGTAGTTTACTCAGTGGTGCTGCTCTGTATGTGTGCAGGCTGTTTGACAGTGCAGTGAAGTACTACGGCTCTTTGCAGGCATGGCAGCTTTTATTTTTTGGAAAACCATTGCACCGTGCACAGCTGGCGTTGTCCCTACTTCACTGTGTACATTTCGTTTTGTGTACAGGCTGTTCAACAGTGGTTTTCAGAGGATCTCCTTTGTTGCTCAACTTCTGAAGTTTTGGTAAGCACGCTTTGCAGCTGACACCTTTTCTTTCACTTCATGATTTCTTGTATATGTCTAGGCTCTTTGCTAATGTTCATTCCACAAACCCCATTATTTGAACAGGGGCTTGTGGAACTGAAACATTATGTGGAACTACATTTGTTTGTCCTTTAGAACTCCAACTGTTGGCTGGAGGAGCAAGGACCTGGTCTAGTTTCACGCAAATTAATAGCAGCACCTTGTACCTGGTTGTTCAGATGACTTGGCCTAGAGATTGTTTCAGTTCTGAGGTGGGAATCTGGACTAATGCTTCTTGTGCAGTGGTGTAAGTAATCTCTTGCCCACTGTTTGAGCTTCATCGTACAGATTAGAAAGGGCTTCTTTGGCAATGCAGTGTTAGGAACCTTATACACATGCACTTTTATTTATCTTATCTTTCAGATGTGCCTTGTGTGGCTGTCAAGTTAAGGTCCAAGATTTAACACATCTCTGGTGTATACTGAAGTGATGCAGGCATTACCAGGACAGCAGCATCTCTGCTATGTTTTCATGCGACGGTGCAAGATGTCGAACATCAACCGCTTTTGATTCAGCCACATCTTGCAGGTAAGAGAAAGCCTGTTTGCAATATGCAGCTTAGGAGGTTCTATGAGTACAATGTGCATCACAGTAAGGCAGTGCACTTGCTATTGACTGCTTGGCTTTCAGTGTCCATGCACGCTGTTTGGATTTTGCTTCTGTTAAAGGCCTCCACAGTGATTGACTTCTTGAGTTTATGGTGAGCCGTAGCACTCTGCTGAATGCAGCTTGCAGTGACATCATATGCATCTATGCTTTTAATTAGCTTATTTTATTGCCTGTGCTGTCACTCCTTGCCATTTCCTGGTCTTATTTGCTTCCAACTCCTCATTGGCCATTCTACATGCACCTGACTGACTGTGCTTTTGGTTACTCTAATATTTTTCACTTCTGCAGGCTGCTGAACCAAGCTGGATTTGACTTCCCCTTGTTACCGTCTAGTTGGCATCCTCCGTGCAAGAAAAGCGATTTTTGGAACACCTAGCGAGCTCTTAAGTGCCATCCACGTCACAGCAACTTTCTCATCAACGCATCCGTTGTGAACAAGGCCCGGGGCCGAATGAATTTTTGATATAACAATTGGTTGCTGCTCGACGCTTTCCCGCCATCCAAGTGCTTACCGTTGTAACGTCAGCCAAACCAGTGAAGCTACCTCCTCCGTGGCTTCTAACATTAATTTCCTGATCCTTTTCTTTTTTTGTGTGGGTGTATGCACTGGATTCAATAAAGAGTAACGCAGTGACTGAAAAGTGTGCTAGCACATGCATTTATGCCTCATTACTACAGCCATACATCCCTTGTAATGTGGGCTCATTGTTCGGGTCATTTCAAATCAGCTTTGAGTTTTTTTGAGTTGTGTATACCAGAAAAATGAACAACAACATTTTTAAAGCTTTAGAGGGTTTAAACGCAACACTGAAATCAGTATTGAAATGCGTAAAATAATCCAGGCACCCGTTTCGAAAAAAAAAGGAACGTCTAAAAAAATTCTAGCCGTATACAAGCGTAGCGTTAGCAGAGCTAATAGAGGGCTACTAAACATCTAAGTCTAAAAAACTGCTTACCTGAAACTTCTTTTAGATGTCAAGCTTTTCTTTCCAAGACTTTTTTTAGACGTCTATTAGCGCTTTTTGTGTTTCGTGGGAAGGGGCTATCAAGGAATTGAAGAATTGCAGACCAATCAGCCTACTATCTGTTTGCAAGGTATTGACTAAGGTCATCACTAATGGAATTAGATCAATCTTAGACCTAAGTCAACCAAAAGACAAAGCTGGTTTTTGTAAATGGTACTCTATAATGGACCATATTAACACTATGAATCAGACAACAGAGAATAGTGTAAAATATAACCAACTCCTATATTTAATCAACAAGAAAGCATTTGACCCAGTCAAAACCTCAGCAGTCATGCAGGCATCAGAGAACCAGCATGTAAGAGAGGCATATAACCATACTGAAAAAATCTACAGCGGTTGCACAGCGACCATATTCCTTCACAGAGAAAGTGACAGAACACCATTAGTACGGGTGTGAGGCAGGGAGTGACACGATCTCTCTGGTACCATTCAACATATGTTTACAGATGATATTCAGAGATCCAGACTAAGAATAACTTAGTGTAGGAGTAATGGAGAATACGTTAGTAATTTGTGATTCGCTGATGACATCGCTTTACTAAGTAAACTCGGGGGTTGAATTACAGAGCATGATCAATGACCTAGACAGGCAAAGCAGAATAGTGGGTATAAAAATTAATATGCAGAATTGTGGCAAGGATTGGAGCTGTAAGGAATACACCCACATGGGACAGGTAATGACTGCATACCTGGATTACTAGAGTAAAATAACTGTGAGATTAAGAATGGGGTGGAGTGCATTTGGCAGGTGATCTTAGGTGATGATTGGCAGTCTACAAGTACAGGTATGGCAGTGTACAAGTATATAACAGCTATATCTCTACTCACCTATGGGGAAGAAACATGGAGGCTAACAATAAAGGTTGAACTTATATTGAGAGCAATGCAGCAAGCTATGGAAAGGAAAACGATAGCTGAAACGTTAGGAGACAGAAAGAAAGCAGAGTGGATCTAGGAATAAATGCTAGTTAATGATACTTTAACCTAAATAAAAAAATACTGAGCATGAACAGGACATCTAATGGGAAGGGAAGATAACTTGCGTTTGTTAAGGGTAATGCTACAAGAGCAAGCATAGCAGGGGACGTCTTAGTCAGGAGGGCGGATGACATTAGGAAGTTTGCAGGGATGAAGTGTCCGCAGATGGCACAAGACAGGGTTAATTGGAGAGATGCGGGAGAGGCCTTTGTCCTGCAGCGGGCGTAGGTAGGCTGATGATGATGCATCATGCTAAAGACTACGTTACTTGATTAAAAATCTGTGGTGGCTCAGTGGATATGGCTCTTGAGTGCTTACCTGAAAGACAAGTTTGATCTCGGCTGCAGTGGTTGAATTTTTATGGAGGTGAAATTATAGAGGCCTATGTACTGTGCAATGTCATTGCACATTGTTCTCAATTTAAGATCAACCTTTATTTTTAGCCTCCATGTTTGTGCCTCATAAGAACTTCTGGTGGTCTAAATTTCTGGAGCCCTTCACTATGGTATCCCTCATAGCCTGAGTCAAGTTGGGACGTTCAAACCCCATAAACCCAAATATATGGGGCACAGGTTTAAATGACTGTATATGCTATGCAATGAAACTCATCTCATAATTTTCTCAGCTGCTGTAAGTGCTAGTGTTGTTACCACTTTTCAACTCCTTTGCCAAGCTTGATTGCATTTGAATGTTGTTTACAGAAGAGCCTTCAACGTCGTCCTCCCAGCCATCACTGGAAGATTTTCAGTCATTATTGATTCCATGGAACTCCGTCTCATGAAGCTCTAGCACATCTGAGAGCATCAAACCCACTTGACCGAAGTAAATATCAAGAACTCTTGATGCGTGCCTATGCAGCAATTCAAGTGACTATCAACTCCCAAGGCAAGCGAGCTTGTGATGTGCAGAAAGAGTGGCCCTTGCTGTCCACAGCAGCACTTCCTGGCCCATTTCAGAAGGTATGTATGCAACCTTACTTGAAAACTGCATTGTCAGTAAATTGAAATACTGTTTGAGGTTTCACGAAAAATAACTGTTACTCAGTGTGGCTGCCGTATGTGCAAAGGTAAGCAATGTATTTGATTAAGGCACTTTTAGTGCCATGTTCTATGTCAAAGTTTTACTTCCAACAACACTTAAATAGTATGAAGCCCATGAAATACAGGCCAGTGAACATTTGTTATCTTGTCAAAAAAGTAAGCAAAATTCAAAAATTGGTTCGAAATTTTATTTAATTTGAAACTCATGGCACATTCTGTTGTCAGAACTGGAGCAGAACCAACGAGCAGTGAGGAGCAGAGCAGTAGCACTGCGAGAGTGCAACTGAGTGCTCTCCCATTGAAACCTTCCGTGCTCGCCGAGAGCAGGCGTGAGGGCGAAGGTGTATTGCATGATCGGATCGTTTACCTTCCCAGCATCCTGTGCGGTGAACGCGCTTGCAATGTGCAGCTGGTACGGCGGTCAGAGTTGACGCATTTGACGTTTCCTGCCATAACCAGCCAAAAACTGCACGTATTGGTGCAAAAATAGCCTCTTTAGACATTATACATCGTAAATAACCCCTTTAGACATTACACATCGTTAACGCGATTGTGACATGGCTGAAACGCTGTCATTGCACCTGTCAGCAAGCGTCACTGCTGTTGTCTCACATACTTCCGCAGTTCAACGAGGTTAGGTTCGTTTAACTAATTTCTGATGACTTAAACTGTTACAGTTAGCGCCTGGTTACAATTAGAGATTTGTAGTTTTCAGAATTTTCAAAACAAGGTTACCCTTGATGCCTTAACTCAAAAAGTTTGGCTATTTTGAGTAGTTATGTGCACTGGAAGGATTGCTTTGCCTGCATGGATTTCAAAAATGCGTGTATTTTGGCACGATGTAGCTAAAATTTGCAGGGCCATAGCATCAGAGTAATCGTGTTTTCGAAACTCTAGAAATTGATATGGCTATTATTAATGACCGGCCACAAATGTTTAATCGAAACCAGTTGCCTAAACGCCATAGTTATAAAGTTAATTATGAGAAATTATTTAACCGGCTTTTGAGCCGACTTTATTTAACCTATTTGTGTTGTCTGCATACACTGGTATTATTCTGCTGCAGAACCAGTCTCTATAACCCAGAAAGCTCATTTTTCAAAATTAGTGGCAGACTTCCCTGAAACACATTGTATTTGACCACCAATTTCGCTTTAAGACGGCAGAGCAAAAAGTGAAGTTTCGCGGTAACGTATGATGCACAGTTGAGAGGGCATACTCTCTAGGTGTTGATGAATTGGTTAGCACTGGATTGTTATTCTCAAAAGGTTAAAAGTCTTGTGCAAGCACACAAATTACCTTTCATTGATTGTTATGTGCGTTTGCAGTGATGTCAAGCAGTCTTTACAGCCAAATGTCTAATTTTTCAGGCTGACTGACACGCAGCTGGAAGGATTATTTGTAAATTAAGAAATTGCAGACCTGGAGGTCTTCTTCGCATTCCTGTGGCACAGCCTGAAGGGAGACGAGGCACTTCAATGGCTCCTTATGACAGACAAGGTAGCACAGGACATTGGCCGCCCGACAGCACTGCTGATTGGGTATTCCCATTGCTGTGCATTTTCTTCAAGGAAAAGACAGAGCTCCTTTTTGGTGTTTTTGAGGTGAGATTATTGCGGAAATGGATACTCAGTTAGTAGCCTCTCAGCACTGCCAAAACTTCTGCTTTATGACCGTAGATGAAACTTGCACACTCCAGGGCAGTTGCTCACAGAGATTGTAGCCAGTGGCAAAGAAAAAGTGAATTAATCTACAATTAACATCCGTCAGTGTTTCAGTAAAATTTCCTGGGCACTACCTCAAGGTTTACCGAAATGTAGAAGGCTGTGAACTTTCATTTTTGTAGTCCTGCTGCTGCAGTTCGGTAGATGTTCATTATTCCTGCGATTCTTCAGCACACTTGTTACCTGTGTGCCCTTATACATCTGCTTATGATAACGGCTTCTTACCTCCACAGACATCAGCCTGTGTTGCTGAACTGAATAGCAACCTGCCCCCCACCCCAACGGTGGTTGTACTTGGTAAGATTTTTATGATTTTCTGGATGCTTTGAGCAGTAGTATAACTTTCTAAAAAGCATATTTATAAAATATGAAACCTCATCAATAACAAAGAACTAGAATAACAACAGGAGAAGGGGTTTGAACTACCCTCTAGGTCAGACTCAATGCAGCTCGATGGGGCATGCCCAGCAAGCTAAATTTACCATGCACATGCTGCAGTCTTCTCTTAGAGATGGTAGCTGGCAGCATAATTCGCTGCTTGAACCCTGCTAGTGCAGATGTAGAATTCTGGTTTGTGGCCTATAAAATTAACTTCAGAGTTATATTTAGAAAATATCACATGCATTTCCATTCATTCATCTGCTCTTGTCCATTACTTTATAAATAGCTTGAGCATCTACCGTTAGCATGCTACATATAGAGGTGCTGACAATGTTTTTTGTGAGCTGTGCTGACATGACTAGCTATGTGCAAAAAATTTGTATGCCTCATGTTCATATTATAATGCCAAAAATTATTCTTCCGAGCTGTAGCATTTAAAACAAAATTGCTCCACAATTGTTAACATCTATAATCTGAACTCAGTTTTTGGCACTAAAGGAGATTTCTTTTCAGGCACAAGCATCTTTGATCTTACTTGCATTGTGACGCTCGATGGAGCGAGGTGCTTTGAAGGCCTGAGCTTTCTGGCTGCCATGGAGATCCTTTTTGCTGCATACTTTTGTCTCAACATCAAATACAGTCAAGAAGTGCAAGCCACATTGGAATTCATTCAGAGGTAAGCACATAAATTTTTCTCTTGTGTATCGCAAGTTTTTACCATATCTATCTCTCTGACTGTTGCAGTAGCCTTATAGTCAGTGCGACGTGAGAAAAAGCTGCATGCAAACTCCATAAGCCTGGCATCTCTCCCACAACATCTGACATTGTTACGATTAAATGTGCATGTGCATTTTGTGCGTCGTTTGACAACCTTAATAATACTAACTGATGGGCGAGTAGGTCGAACATTACGGTAAAACAGCGCTTTGGCACATGGACAAAGAAAGGACGCAACTACTTATCTCAACTATGTGGCTCAAGCATGTGTGAAGCTGCTAGGAAGTGGATGGCTTGTGTCAGAAATTGGGAGTCCGCTGTGCTTTCCAGTGCATGCAACCATGGCTTTCATTCTTTTGTTACAGTTTCTTTATGCCATTCTCGGGTGGCAACTGCTGTTGTATCAAAGAAATAAGAAATATGAACGCATGAAATGCAAGAAATCCTTGGTGAACCCTGCAGTTTCAGGGAAGGCCAAGAAAATAGTTGGCAGGATTTAATTAAGCTTCCATTCTAGCAAGGCAGCTAGTAAAGAATATTTATTTTCATATGCTAAACATTCTTGAGCCCTCCTCTAGAGATGAGTTGCAATTGAATGTGCTGTAGTTGCAAAGTAAGCCCCGTGAAAGATGCTAGTCTCTTTCTATTCTCCAAAACCACGAAGAGTTGTGCTAAAGGACGACATGCACACGTGCGCTCAACCTGTCTGCTTACTGTGTATTGTTCTTTTGGGCTGTTGTTCATGGCTTTATAGAAGTTTTGAAGGCTAGCTTTTATGTGAGTATGGCTCGGTTAATAATTTTCTTCAGCTCTTTCAGTCATTTGGTAGAGTAATAAAATCAGAGCTTGACTGTATTGTCTAGTCATGTGTAAGATCCCTAGTTCACAAAAACCTATGATTTGAGCATTTTTGTGCAATGGTGTGCTAGCAGCCACATTATCTTTTTTTGGACGATGATGTGTCTGTAGAAACCAGTACAATGACAGAACGACAGGAATGTGATTGTTTTTCATGTGAATTTTTAGGAAGGGTACAACCTGGTAATGAACAAAGTTCTGCTGATGCCTTGATATGTTTGCTACTCTTCTGCTCATGCAAGCCAGCACAACAAGTGCTGTGGCTCTGGCAGCAACACTCTCGCATATTTGTATCAGAAATTTACAGTACGGGCACCTGCCAAAAGCAGCGCTACCATATATGCATGAATCTAGAACGAGATTTTTTTTTTCAAAATCATACGCTTCAGAAAGCACCTCGCGTTATATTGGAGCCAAGGTACGAATAGAGCGCAATTTTTTTTTCTCACTTTGATACACCCACAGCGAGCTCACACGACAGGCTCATGAGCTGTGAGGAAAAGCAAACTTTTTGATGACCAGAAACACGGAAAGAAAACCGTGCAGACTACTGAGAAAGAAGAGAAGGGACAGAAAGGGCCTTGAGTACTAGGGAAGCGAAAAAATTCTGAATAAGCACAGAACTGTGCTGTACGGGCCGCGAAGCATTAAGACAGGAAGTGATGGCATGCGAGCCATTGCTGTGTGTGAGGCTGTGTACGGGAATGTGTGGGAGCCTTCCTCCAGAATATTGCAGATTCTTCATTTGCAAGTCACAGAATTCAAAATGTTTTGCCAAAATTAGAAGCTGAGGCATATGGTAGTAACTGCACTGTGGCTTATGCCCAAGGCATATCTCTCGGGACAAGAATTGGTTGTATAAAAGAATTCCAAATCAGAATGCACTGAGTAACTACAGTTTCTGGAACAAGTTACTGTTGCCTTCCTAATACTGGAGTCATTTGCTCTCTTGGCATCACAGCATGCCTTACTTGGTGTTGCTTGTTTGCTTGGTGTTTGCTTTAATGCTTGGTGTTGCTTTGTTTTGCTTCAAAAGCTGGTATAACCATGTAAATGATGTTGATATGTACCGTTATTTCCACAGAAGTGGCGCTAAGAGAGCATTGGACTGTTGGGAATCAAACTCATCCTAACGGCAGTACTAAAAGAGACAGCTATGCATTTAGACTAGCCCTAAAATTCTGCAGGTCTAAGCAGGATGATCTAGCTTCTAAATGTGTCTTTTTCTTTTCAGGCAATTGGTGGGGATGAACCCAGAGGAAAGGAGCCGGCAGGTGTCCCGGAGGATAACCTCAGTCCACCCAAAAGTGCACAGTGCCCTTCAGCAGCTTGAAAAGTTCAAAAAAAAGTGGCAGGATTGCATGGCTCAGATTTAGTGTGCTTATTAACTCTGATATCAGAGCTTAGGTATTGAATTATTTTGTAGCGCAAAATTGGTGTGTTCATGAACTCTGATATCAGATTAGATATTGGATTTAGTAGCTTTTGGAAATAACTGTTTTATTTATATCATTCAATGTAGATTCTCTGTATAGCTTGCTTTTGCTATTTTTGTACCTCTGTGTTCTTAATTAAAACTTTCTAAAGCTATTTCATTTCTATGCAATATTTATTCCTAGATTGAGTCTCTGCTTGAAAATTTTTGAAGGAGATGCAAAAAGTACTGCATATAGACACATGTATATGTACAAATTTTGTGGCGTTTCTAGGTTTGTACACACAGATGTGTTATTGCATCGACTACCAGTGACAGGCTACAGACATGACATATTTACCATGCGTAGCATGCCTCTGACCTGAAAGTGGGCCTGGCCCCGATCAGAAAATACGGGAGTGTAACATTCAAGGAGAGGGCTGAGTCGGGCTGGTTGGTTCATGTTGAATGGTACGGCAAAACAGCGCTGACAGATGGGACGGAAGAAGATGAGACAAACACATGCGCTGATGTTTGTCAGCGCATGTGTTTGTCTCATCTTCTTCCGTCCCATCTGTCAGCGCTGTTTTGCCGTACCATTCAAAGTGTAACATTGCGTATTATGTGCCGTAAAGCATTGAACAGCATGTGTTCAGTCAACTTTCAAAACTAGCCATGGACTGCTGATAAATGCTACGGGACATGCATATGTTAGCACCTTTGCTGTGTAATGTACAGTGCAGCATGAGAACGGAACATGGGGTGTAGTCGTATAAACAGATCATGTCATGTTAATTCAGTTGCAGCACATATGCTGTACATTATTATGACGGTTGATGTAACGTCAGCATAAAAACAGCACATACACCGTGGTATACAGAACATTTGACGTCATAACAGAGTACATAGCATGTGTGCGTTAGCCTTGTTGCCGCTCAATGCACCGCACTACTTCACCACGGAGCACGTGCACAACGGAGTGGTACAGCACATGTTGCGGCAACAAGGTTAGCGCCCACATGTTACGTACTTTTGCGGGATTTTTTCTTACAGTGAGGAGCCAGGGCCTCCATTTCACGGCGCACGATGCTAGTCACGTTGTCGGGGTTTGAAGGCTACCTCATTGTCGGCAGATCCTCGCACGTGGAACTGGCAGCTGTGTTAGGCAGGCTGTCAAAGCGGTGTGCAATGCGCCGGTGCTTGGCCTGCTCGAAGCGTCGACATACCTGCAGAACGGAGTCAACTGTAGAGCAGTCCCAGCATAGAAGAAGATGGAAAGCATCGTCGGCAATGCCTTTAAGAATGTGGCCTAACTTATCGTCTTTAGCCATGTTGGGATCGACCTTTCGGCACAGTGCCAAGACGTCTTGGATGTATGTAATATATGACTGAGTGAACGTTTGGGCGCGAACTGCAAGTTCTTTTTTGGCAGCAAGCTGACGGCCAACTGGTTTCCCAAATAGGTCGCGGAGCTTCTGCTTGCTGAAATCCCACGTGGCAATATCTTCTTCGTGGGTTTCGAACCAGACGCTTGCGGTGGCGGCAAGATAAAATATCACATTGGCCAGCATCAGCGTGGCGTCCCACCTGCTGTGCTGGCTAACACGCTCATAAAGCGAGAGCCAGTCCTCGACGTCCACGCCATCTGTACCGCAGAATGTGCCCGGGTCGCGAGGGTGGGCTACGACGACAGTTGGCATGGCAGGCGCAGACAAGGGTGCCGGGTCGGTAGTCATCTTGACGGTTCTGCCCGTCGGCTCCTCGGCTCGTCGGGTCGTCGGCATGTCGGCTCGAATCCGCGACCTCCACCAAAAGATGTTACGGAGATTTTACGGTATTACCGCTACGGTAAGTCTATATTGGCGGCTGCTCTGAGATGGCCAGCACTCAGCTCAGACTCCAAGGGCCCAGCTGTTGTTGTTGTTGTTGCCTTGGTGGCACAGCTACCCACTGTCAACGTCGTCGTCGTCCAGCGCACCGCCACTTCTTCGTTCACGATTCGTTCACTTATTCAGTAACTAGTTCACCAGTAACATTATGAAAGTAGCCTCAAACAAGCAAAAGAAAGTTCGGCATGCGGAGAATGACATCATTACCGCTAAACTACCCCGGCGCGCAGTAGCAGTAGGGTTAGGGTATTGAGAGAGGATACTGGCGACAAATGATCACGGGAGAAAAATGCTACGATTGCGGAACGTACATGAGAGTCGTGAAGCTCCTAGCATAGAAAAGTGCAAGCTCATCTGGAAAAACTAATCAGCTAGCTGAAGGAAAGCGCCATGAGCAAGTATTATGTGGAAACGATTGAGCAAACCGCAACGTACGCATTTAGGCTCACAATTGATGAGGGCCATCTCGTCAGGAATTTAGATAGCGTAGTTAAAGCAAGAGGAGATCTTTGCCCCCTATTGCTTCGTAGCCGATATAAATAATCATGTCACTAATGCCGGAGGAAGGCGTACAGAGAAAAAGATTATTCTGGCTGTTACGCAAGGGGTAATGAAAAGTTTACAAGTAATCTAAAGAAGGAACGTGCCATGGAAGGATTAGACAACTCTATAGGTTTTGTCGGTTGAGAGAGAGCTTATGCTAAATGATCTATCACCCTCTGTACCTAAAATCTCATACTTTTATTTTTACCAGAAGCATCCGAAATGTTACCATTATATTAATTTACGTGACAAAGAATGTGAGGAACTAGAAAAATTATTTTTCCAGCCTAAAAATTTACGTGATTTGGAAACTATTTACTGAATTTCTCACTAACCGATTCTCATGTACGTTAGACCTCAAACAATCTTGGGAACAGTTTAGCTTAAGAAAAGGGTACTTGCAGATAGATGACATCCCATTAAATTATACTATGTATTTCAGCGAACACTAAAAAAAATTATAGAATATGCTTTTTGGGGTGAAAATATCGCTGTTGTGGCATGTTGCCATTGTTGGCGGACACCAGAAAACCGTTGAATTGACTTAAGTAGTAAGCTGGTTCAGTAATTTTCAACAATTAACTTTTCAACTAATGGTGTTAGGGGCATAGTTGCAGTCTGAGATTTGTAGCTCGTCGTTAGTAACAGCCATATCAGTTTTAGAATTTCGAAAACGCTACTACTTTTGGCGCTGTGGCTCGACAAAGTTTGGCTTTTTCGACAAGTTCATGCACTTAAAGGGAGACTGAAGCACTTTTTTGAAAATCCGGCTGGCAGCGGCGTCCTATAGTTTTTCATGCTGTATGCTCGAATATCGCATCCAAATAATGCAAAAACAAGCGCGAATTGCATTTTTTAGCAGAAATATGCGGCCTGTGCCGCGGGGCACGCCGCGTGGCGCGCCGCCGCCTGTGATTGGTCAAGAGATGTCGTGACGTCACTTTGAGGACTGGAGAAGCTGCCGATGCGGATCCGGTGCTGCGCTGAGTGCAGATCGCAGCTTTCCTTGTCGTTGTAAAAGCGAATAAGGCGACTATTTTTTTACTGACCTCCAAAGAAAAAGATACTACAGTTTGTTCATTCCACGTATCACCTGAAAGCGAAAAAGACACGAGCAAAAAATTCTACGCCTAGCACAAGCATACGCTAGCGTGAAAGACACGTATGCAGACCATGCGTTAAAGGTGCCAGCACAACCTCGGCTGGTATTCTCGGAAAGGAAGGGGTGCGAACAATACTCAAGTCAATTAGCACCACCGGACGCCTCCTGGCTGGCCCGAAAGAGCGTCATGCTAAAGAAAAGGCCCAAGGCGCTGTGTACAAAAAATCCTATTCTCACTACCCGGCGTAGGTTGGGGCAAGAAAGTATTTCAAGGAAACGATGAAGCAGCACAAAGCTGATGTCAAAATTAGCGAAGCGCAGGGGCCAAGCACTGCGAGGCATGTGACCACAGGATATTGAAGGAATCATTGTGCGCTGGAAACCAAGCTAAATACGCACACAAGGCTGCTGCTTCACTCGGGGCGCGTTCAGCAGATCCCACAAAATATTAATCGCTGCCTCGGAAACGTTCGCTCTTCCTAGATTTGCAGTTTAGGTTCAGTGAAGTAGTGGCCAGCTATATGTGTGTTTAAAAGCCAAGCTAGCTGCAACTCGTTCGCTGCCACAACTTGATGAAGAAACCGACTAAGGTTGCGAGACATGGTGTTTTTTTGCAAAAACTTGGTTGGCATTCATTTCTCTGTTAAATTTGCATCCGAAATCAGAACGTCGAACGCTTTCATTTTAATCGCTTAGATACGATTCAACGAGATGCCGCATATGAAGAGCTTCAATGCTTGCTTGCTTTGCTTTATTGTGTTTTGCTTTGCTTGCTTGCTTGGACACGTCGAACCGAGTATAAAATCGCTAACCGAGCCTTGCTGAGCACGCCTCAGGTGGTCTGGCCGTACCTAAGCTGAGAAGAGCAACACATGCTTGATCCTCTATTAGGTTTCTGCAGGGGCATGTTTCTAGTGAGCATTAGCAAGGTGTGTTGCTGGGCGAGTTGGTTGGGGAACATCTTGAGAACAAACAGCGCAGTTGTGTGTCCTTCTTGTTCTGGTCCTTTGTCTGTAAGCGCTGTTTGTTCTCAAGATGTTCTAGTGAGCATGTTTCTGCTTTTAGAAGAGGCGCTTCTTCGAAATGGTGACACGCCTCTCATGCCCGAGGAAATGAAAGGAACTGCGTCATGGTTCTGCCGCGACCGAAATCTCCAGAGATCACATTAGGGACAAGCTCTGCATGTAGCCGGTCTCACGAAAGTGCTTCGAGCAGAGTACGCTTGCTTTGGTCGGCCTGAATTCTTCGTCAAAGCAGCGAGCGCTTGCGCTGCAAGCGTATGGAAAACAGTGGAAGACGACACAGTCGCGGCCGTAGTTGTTCGTGGACACGACCCCAGTGTAGTACCTCCTGTTGAATCTGATTCTCAAGGTTGGCTGACACGCTTTGTACGTCACAACGCACGCAGTACGAGGAACAACGCATGCAGCACGAGAAACAACGCGCGCTGAAAGCTCTCTCGGGTGCTCCGAAGTATCCCCGGCTCCTCAACGTGACGTCACGTTGGCCGACATGGACGAGGTCTCCCTCTCCGCTGTTCTCCTCTCCTGCGGTCTCGCGGGGCGCGGGAGATTTAAACATCGCGGTTTTAATTGGTGATTGCGCCACTGTTTTGGCCAAAATCGAAAAAATAATTTCACAGACGTGATCAGCAATGACACTACTTCAAAACCATAGAAAATTAGCTGATTCGAAAACCACCTCAGTATCCCTTTATGGGGCTGTTTTAACTGCTTGTATGTTCTTGAAAGCGCATGTGTTTTCACACGATGCAGCCAGATCTTGTAGAGCCACAGCGGCGAGGATAATAGAGTATTCCATATTCTAAAAACTCATACGGCTTTTAATAACGACCGCCTATAAATCTCTACTTGAACAAGTTGCCTATCTGTGATAGCTAAAAAATCAATTATAAATTAGTTAACCAGATTACTATTTAAGACAAGTCATCGACTTTCCGGTGTCCGCCAGCCTGGTATTCTATGCCGCAAAAGCTATACTTTCACCCCAAAAAGCCTATTTTTGAGAATGACATTTTGAAAGTCATCCCTGAGACACCTGGTATTGCTCGCACCTTCCTCCTCTCAAGCGGCAGGTGCGCGGTGAGGTTGGATCCTTAATGCAACGGTGTGCCCACTTATACAATGGTGCCCACTTATACAATGGACGGATGGACGGATGGATGGATGGATGGATGGACGGACGGACGGATGGACGGACGGACGGACGGACGGACGGACGGACGGACG